>NC_135889.1:16193276-16687786 GCF_964194155.1 Cetorhinus maximus
GGAGGAGTGGGGGCGAAGAGGCATTTGTGAGGTTCGCACCCAATGATGGGCCTCTGGAATTGGCCTTCTGAGAAATGCTGGAGAGGCAGCGAGAGGCAGAGGAACATCAGGTGGGGTGTTGAAGGCCCTCAACAGGGTGGCACATGAGGCATCTGTCCGCCTGATGACTGATTAAGTGGTGCTGTCCTGTGCCTGCATGGAGGTCTCCATGAGAAGGATGGTGTCCCCCATGGAGAACCTAGTCCAGTGATTCTGCTGGAGATACATACAGACCTTCACTCCATTGCTGTAGCCATGAGTCAGCTTCTGCACTGGCTATGCGAGAGGGGGGCCAAGCACCTTAACTTCCCTCCAGGTGCCCCTTCCCCTCAAGGAGTCAGGCAGGGGCCCTCGAGCACCCAAAGGAAGAAGGAGTGGCAGTTGGACACCCCTGGGACCTCCACTCAAGACTCTCTGAGGGTGTCTGGCCCTTCCGAATCCCCTTTGCCTATGACACATTCAGCCACATCCTCTGTGACCGCAGAGGGAGCAGCTGCCCCACAGCAGGACAGTCAAAGTGAGCTGGGACCCTGCAGGCCTCGGGTCTCCAGAGGATAGCCGCCAAGGTCATCCAAGGCAACAGGGCCAACTGCTCAGCAGGCTGCCTCCACCCATGCTGTGGATATCGGGGAGCACTTAGAAGAAATGTTAGGGAAAGGAAAATTAAGGAGTTTTGAATTCATAAGTGGTTGCATGGGTGCACTATGATTGTTACACGTATCACACTTTTGTAAATAGAGTGCACTTCACTTTAATCATGTCTGGTGTGATTTATTTGTAATAGTCATTAAGCCTAAGTGCACCCCACATCCCCGCATCATCTTCCAAGGGATACCCCATGTCCCCCAGAATCAGGCATATGCAGGGAGGCAAGGATATTTGCCAGGGCCCTTGTGAGTCATGTGCAAGAAGTCTCGAGCGCACGCTGAGCCTTTGCCCTTCACACCCTCATCTGTCCCAAGTCCCTAGCATTGTAAACACTACATGCTGGGGTTCCCCTTCAGTTGTCCAGTTGAGCTGACCTGCAACTCCACCAACCCCTGATGACCCAACTCCCATGCAGCATCTCAAGATCTCCTCCACAAGGGCTGCATAGTTGCGAGCAGCCATGGTGCAAGTAAAATTTCAGGTAGTCGAATACCAATTCCCCTCTCCCCGTGACCCACACCCTCCCCCCCGTAACCATTGACCTCCCATTTGAATCACATTTGACCTCCCCATGGTAACCCTTCAATTCTCCCGTATCACCTTCCGCCCCATACATGTAAATGTAGAAGTCCCCCACCTTCCCAAACATCCCACCCACCATTACAATAGACATGCCACCTCCAATTCTGCTAAATGTCAAATCCACAGCACCTTCCACATCCCCTCCAACAACCCTCAGTGCCCCTTCACTCGACATTGCCGCACCCATACCCTCCCAACCTATTGGCTCCCACTACCTTCTTTAACCATTACCATCCCATCCTACCACCAGTACCCTGAGTCTGCCCCTAGGAATCCACCATTGATTCCACTGACCCTTCCTGTGAACCCCTTTCTCCTCTACACCACCCCCTACCCCTTCACACCTCTACAGTCCCCCTGCCCCTTCACACCTCTACACACCCCCATGCCCTTCACACCTGCACAAGCCTCTTCCCCTTTCACACCTGCAAAAACCCCAATCCCCTGTTTGCATTCCAACACAGCCTTTTCCACCCTCCTGCTCCGTACCAGCCCACTTATTGCATGACTGCTTTAGAACCTCTCTTATTTCCCTACCACCCCAACCTCCCCCTGCCACCCCCCACAGTCCTCCACACCCACCCCACCCCTCATCAATCCTCTCCTCTCCGTCTATTCCCCTGACCCCAGAACAGACCCTCGCCACCCACCTGTATCTCCTGCAGCCTTCCACCTGCAGTTTGAAGACCCCAATGCCTGAAAGAAATTGCTGGTTGAAGATCCAAACCCTGGAAGAAGTCACTGCACTAAGAACATCCACCTTCTGGATGTTGCTGCGCAGAGAAGATCTACGTGTTTGATTCTCTGTCCACCCAGTGCTGCAGATGGTGTTCCAGGATCCAGTCACTGGAGGCCTCCATTTTCTCCTCATCTCTGTGAACTGCCCCAGGCCTTCTTAAGGTAAGTGCTGACTTTTACATGCCAAATTGGTCCAGACGTGTTCTGGACAGGTGTGATTTCCCGCTGGCGGTGCAGACGATCGGACAAGCGGAGCGATTCCAGTCAGGCTTTCATCTGCATCCCATTAGCAGGATACAAATCAGTTTCACGTCGGCTTATGGCAGGAATTGCGACCCATGGTGGGCAGAAGCGGAAGATCTCACCGTCGTTTTACACCGGAGAAAACCGATATTTGAGCTCCATTGTCCCCCCTGCCGCCCACCATTAAACCCGCTGCAGGGGGGCTGGAAAATTCCACCCAAGGGCTGGATTTTATGGGAGTGGTGTGGGGTGGAGTTCCACACTTGTCAGCTTGTCCTCAGCTATTTAATGGCTGTTAGGCTGTTAAGTGGCTCCACGCGAGATTTCCGCCCTCATCTTATCGGCACAGGAGGCCCGTAGAGGAGGTACCCCTTGCCCTACCACCAGCTTGAGCAGTGAAAACTGCAGGGCTGCACACTTGGCGTGGGCATCGCCTGCCGTAGTTAAATCCCAGTGGTGGCGAGAGGAAAACCTTAAATGGCTATTAATTGGCCACCTATAGGTCTCAATTCGCCAATGGGCGGATGTGCCTCCCAATGTCTCCCCTGCTGCTGGTAAAGTTACAGTGAAGCAGGTGCAGGGTCAGATGGGTAGGCACAGGGAATAGTGCCCATGGCATAGTACCCAATTTTATATATCCCCACCTGCCAACCAGTCCCTGGAGGACCATAAAATCCAGCCCATGGTTTCTGCCTCAGACACTAATCCTAAGAGTGAATTTCACATCCTCAAAACGCTCTGTGTAAAGAATTCACTTGCCCTCTGTTCTAAATTTCTTACATTTAATCTTGTATCTATGGACCCTCATTCTTGACCTTTCAACAATTAGAAATGGTCTGCTTCCAATTAATCTGTCCCAACCTATCATAATTTTAAGTACTTCTGTCATATTGCACTTTTCTAACAAGAAAATACCTGATTTTTCAAGTCTTTTTTCATCCCATGCATCTCCTAAGACCCTGTTCTGAAGAAATTCTGCCTATCATTATTTAACAGGACAATGACTTGCAGTTTACAATTTGGTTCACTTGTCATACATGAAATCCCAGGTGCACCATTCAGACTGACTGCCCTCAGAAAGGGCGCAAGACTCCACCCTCATAATGAACATTGTAGGATTACAAACTGTAATTAGTATCAGTATGTGTGCAGAAGCAAGGCAGATAGTTAAGTAATCCATCAGCTGTATGAGAGGAGTTAGCTATTGCAAAAATGCACAGGGTTGGGATGATTTTAATACTGGGCAATCGGGTTGCATAGTTGAACAGGGACGTAATGAGATATATGCTCATAGGGGAAAACTCTCAAACATGTATTTAGAAGGCAGATTTTATTTTTTTAATGCTGCAAGTTATGGTTAAGGTATACGTGCATGTGTGCACACATCCAAATACAACAGCGGCAGGTCAAAGAGAGTAACAATATTGTAGATGCCACTGAAAATTGTTAATCCAATTAAACCTCCGAATGACACATTGCTAAAATTCCTGAAATAACCTATTGGACAAACATATTAAACAATGCATTAATAACAATAGGAAACTGCTTTCTTACTATGCAAGGAAATGAACTTGATCATCAACAATGAAAAGACGAGCAAGGTTAACATTTTTGTTTTGCTGGGAGAGTCAGATATCTTACTGGTTCTCACAAAGCAGCATCCAAACTTCTATTAAAAATATGAATCGATGAGGTGAGGTGATGCGGTTGCAAAGCATATTGGAGCTGTGCTTCTGATTCCCCATGTGGGAACTTCACTGTCTAAATGAGTTTGTCAGCAGGAGATGCAGAGTAAAGGCCAGGCACTATCTCTTCAAAAGAAGAGGGCAAACTGAAGGATAGGTGAGCCAGTCTTGCATACTTAAGAGCAGCCTTGTAAAAAGCCGGCATCTGTTTTACTTAGCTATTCATAATCCGCACCACCAGCAAGTCTTCTTCTCAGCAGTTGGCATTAAGTTTGTGGAGTCAGAAAACAGACAAAAAACAGCCAGAAGTTAACCAGCAGCCTATAGGAACAAACAGTAACCAAACTGTAGGTAGTGGAGGAGCCCTTTAAACAAAAATGCTGAAGGATCCTGTCTTGTCTGTTAGCACCACAAGTTGTTAAGCAATTTTTATCACGTGACATTACAAGCTTAAGGACCCTTATTTAAATAGTGTAATCAGCCAACGAGTGCTCTGAAAGGCTCTGGAATGGTCCAATTCAAGATATTAGGCAGCGTAGTTCCAGCTCATAATGAGTGCTGCTACACCAGCCATATTGAATGCTTAAGATCCCATTTGGCACTTGAAAAGCAGGCACAGCATCATCAACTTTATGGTCCATTATTTCTATTGATTGAGGGGTATGGAACACGTTGACACAGATTAAATGCAAGAGATTTAGGACAAAGAGTGGCGGAAACATATTTTGCATGGAGGATTGTGAGGTATACTAACAGTGTTTGTGATTAAGTGGAGACAAAGTCAACATTTAAGAATGATGGTTAAGAAAGGGGTAATTGAACAAAATAGAACTAAAGGATATGAGAACAAAGCAAGCATATGGGATTTGGACTTTGGGTCACTACTCACTTTTTCAAAAAAATACTTTCATACCCTCAGGATGTCCCTAAGTGTTTCAAAGCAAATGAATTACTGTTTGAAGAGCAGTCACTGTTGACATGTAGGCAAATGTGGTTGATTTGCACACATCAAGGTCCGACAAATAGAAATGAGATAATTGAACAGATAACCTGTTTTTGGTGGAAGGTGAATGTTGTTCAGAGTACTGAGAGAATGCCCCTATACTATAGCGTGATCTTTTATGGGGTCTGATCTGAAAGATGGTGCCTCTGACAATACATCAGTCCCTCAGTATTATGCTGAACTGCCAGTTGAGATTATCACCAGGAATTTCCTTGGGGGAACCTCCCAATTGCTTTAGCTTTGGGAGAAGATTAACGGAATGAGTTTTCAAATGGCATCACAGTGTTCAATAAGGGGAACCCTGATTTTTAAGCCATGGTTTCAAAAGGGAGAGTTCTCCACTGAGCCAAGATGATACACTTAATTGTTCTGGTGCTAACGTAATTAGTTATTCATGTTATGCACTTTAATTTTCACAAACTTCAAACACAAATCTTTCTCCAAAACATTCTGGAAATCCAAATATTTTACCTGTTGGATTTCCCATATCCTACTAATTCAGCCATTGTACCCTCTAAGGTTGCCTTGGGGTCTCCAGGAATTAAAGATTAATCTCCAGGACATTGCTATGAGCAACCCAGGAGAAAAATCATAGCGGAAGTGGAGTGGTGGGGGATGGTGGGGGGTGGGGTTGGTTGGGGTGGGTGCGGGCAGGGGCTGGTGCAGGGTTGTTAAGGAATTGCACTTGAAAAATGTTCTTTTAATAAAACGTTCTTGTTCTTTTTATGTATAAAAATTTTGGGAATGGGAAAAATGGCCATTCGACTGACAATCAAGTATCATCCAATCAGCTGTATTTACTTTTTGATCGGTATGGAAAGACCATGAGGATGCACATTTGAGGGGACCAATGGCAGGAGTGTGGGGTCAACGAACTTGAAGGCAGGAAGTCATGTGATGAAGCCTCCAGGAATACATCCACCAGAGTTGGTAACCCTAGTTACCTCTTTGAGGGACACTGGCAGATCTGTGAAGCATGATGGGTTACTTTTAAGTAGAACATGATTATGCCTTATATGCTCTGTGCTCATTTGGATGAATATTGATGATGGGCAGAATATTCTGTGCCTGCTGGTGTCGGGCGTGTTTGGCGGCATGAGTGGACATTACAGTGAGAAGGCCAAAACTCAGCTTCATGACGTTGTGAATCCAGTTTGCAATTGTCCGCTCTGCCCGTCAATGGCAGGCTGCGTTTCCCACTGTCAGACGTCGGGAACCTCATTGTAATACATCTGCATATGGCATCACAGTGTTCAATAAGGGGATCCTCGGATGGGATGAGGTTTCCAACACTCAGTAAAAAAAAATGTTTCAACATCCTTTTTTATATTTCCCTCTTCATGTGACTGAGTCACATGTGGGGACATGTTTATCTCATGTGTAACATTTTTATTTTTCAGGTTAAAAATCTTCAGCTCCCTGAGGCAGCTCTGTGTCTTCAGGGAGCTGTCAGTGCACGCTCCCCCACGCACACTTCAGCGCTCATGCTCCTCCCGCCCCCATCCCGGCAATGCTGAGGCTCTTAGCACGCCTTTCGCACTGGATGGCCAGTCAGCATGAAATCGCGGTCGGAGCCCGATCGTGGGCAGTGGTCGATCTCACGGCCATTCCCAGGCCCGCCCGCTGCACCTACCCAATGAGGGGAAAATCCTGCCCATAGCCTCTGTGAATGTCCGGCTCCTGTCTGGCTGAGGACAGCTCGCTTGTGCTCTGTGATCAGGGTCATATCATGAGGCCCAGCTATGAAACTTTAAATGCACTTGATCCTTTGTCAGCCTTCAGCACCTGACCACTTCAGGAGCATAGTGCCACTGGTCACAGGCGCTGACAAGATGGCAACGAGCCTCACCTCAAAGGTGCTGAGAGCACACAGAGAGAATGACAGATCTCTGTGACACCTGCCCACTACATTCTGGCAGCAATGTCAAGCACCATCGAGGTGCAGGCATCACTGATGTGTCCAGTGAGTGTGAAGCAGGACCATTAGTTTGGTCTGAAGGCTGCACAAAACATAGGGAATAGGCCCTGGACTGAGACACCTATCCTTATCTTCTGCAGGATCCAAGGTTCCACATCTGAGTGACACAAAAACTGCTCATCAGAACAAGGAGCCATAGGCAGGAAGACATTCTTGGGAGTTTATTTACATTAGTGAACAATATGAACAAGTGATTAACACCCGTGCCCAGGCTGTGAAACTACATCTTCTTAACCTTCCTAACCCTGCTGTTACATCTTGGTGCTCCCACGACATCCACAGTGGAGGTGGAGCCAACCTGCTGACAGCTACACCCTGTCTGTGATGACCTTGATAGCGTCCGCTGGAAGACTGAGACCTGGAGGGACCCGGCCTGCTTTTGGGGTCCTGCTGTGTGGCAGTGGCACCCTCCTTGGCCTGTGGTGCTGGAGCTGCTGGGGTCACAGGAAGAGGGGATTCGATGGATCAGGCACTCCCGGAATCATCTGGGTGGATGGCCCCGGGGTGTGCACCTGCTGATCCTCCTCCCTATGGGTGCCCGAGGGGCCCTGGCTGACTCCTTGAGGAGAAAGGAAAGCTGGAGTGAGATCGAGCTGCCCTACGCCCCTCCTATGTTGACACTGCTGGAGGTCAACTATGGCGTCAGCGATGGAGTTCAGCCCGCGCAGCAGCGCAGGACCGATGTTCTGGACCAAGGTCTCCATGGCAGCCGCCATCCGACCAGTTTTCACCTCGGTGAGTTGGCATGCCGGCACTACCACCTCAGACTGAAGGCAGACGGAATCTTCCATCATGCCTTCCAGTCCGAGGGGTGCAGCGGAAATCCCTTCCTGATGTTCCCGAGCTTGCCTTTGTAGCTACAGCAGCTGAGGCATGACCGAGTCCAGAGGCTCATCATCTGGCTCGGACTCAACAGATTTCTGGCCTCCAGCAGTCCTCCAAGTTTTGGGGACCTGGGAAGTCCCTGCCACTGCCTGCTGTGGATCAGGCAGTGTGATGTGTTCACCAGCTTGTGATCCCGAGGCTACTCCAAAGCTAGGTCCCACCGAGGGGTGTGTCTCTGCACTGGTGGTGGTTGTGGGTGAGCACTGCGACAGGTCTTCAATGATGGTGCCTTCAGATTCCTCCTTGGAGGTTTCTTCGAGGCTTGATTGGGGGCCCTGGGTTGTGGACTCTGCTGACTGTTTCCCAGATGTGCCTGCGAAAGCAAGGAGCGATAATTAGTGCATGGCAGTGGCCTGTGAAACAGGACACATCACTCACAGCATGGTTGTCTGATGGATGTTGCACTACTGGATCCTCACTTGGTAGAGCACCGCCAACCTCACTGTCAGCGCAGGAATGGTCCAGATCCTTGCTGGCCAGCCAGCTGGATGGCTCTGTTTTCAAAGTCCCTGAGGACCTTGATTTCAGGCATTCCTCCACCAGTCTTTGCCCTCTCCCTCTTGTTGTGTGCCAGCTTGTCCTTCATGAATAGAGATGGAGAGAGTGTAAGCAGGATGCCTGCCAGGCCAGATGATAAACATACCTGGCATGTGTGGGTGGTGAGTGGTCCCATGGACGGATGAAGACAGTGAAGGTGTGTGCGAGAGTGAATGGTGATGTCCCTTGAACTGGCAGTGAGTGAGATCCCTGTGGATGTGTGATGGGTTTGTGAGTGTGTAAGTTGAGAGTGATGAGAAGAGTGACTTACCCTAGCGGAATGGAGGAGATCATTCATCCTCTTTTGGCACTGGGTGGCTCTATTGTAGGGTGTTGGCACTGACCACTGCTCCCATGCTGGATTGGTGATGTTGCTGCCCTATGGCTGGAGCAGGGGTAGAGAATATCACAGCCAGCTTGCACTGCATCCAAAAGCCGCTCGAGGGACATGTCATTAAATGAGGGCCTGCAGTCTTCTTGCCTTTTGGGGCCATGTCTACTTTGCAGCAATCATGGGTTGAAAGCACTGAGAGCTGTGTGCATGGCTGCGCTTTAAATATGCCATCCGGCGTGATGAAGCGGCAAGGTGATGGCATGGCAGATGAATGACAGCCTGCCCACCATCAGAATGGTGTGCTTCCCGGGAAATGCATAGCTAATGAGGCGGGATTGAGACAATACGGCGTGAAAAGCCACCATTGCAGCCGGCGGGTAAAACATCTTTTTTCCCGCCTGCTACCGCACTTAGTGCAAATCTGGGACGACTCCGCCCAGAATCTTGTAAAATTCTCTTGAGCATTTATCCCTAATTCCCACTGACAAACCACCAGCTCAGTATAAAAACAGAAAATGCTGGAAAAATTCAGCAGGTTTGGCAGCATCTGTGGAGTGGGAAACAGAGGCCTGAATTATTCCCTTGTCGGGCACACGCGATTGGCGGGCCCGGGAATGGCCCGGAAACGAGCCCCCGACCACGATCGGCCCCCGACTGCGATTTCACACTGGCTGGCTAATTAACGGCCAGCCAGCATGAAACACGCACTGAAAAGCTCAGCGCTGCTGGTGGGGGTGGGCAGAGGGTGGGCGATGACATCACCGCGGGCGCGGGTGAACGTTTCCACTGAGCTCCCTGAAGGCAGATGGCTGCCCCAGGGAGCTGAAGACCTCCAAATAATAAAAGAAAGCACAAAAATGCTGCAGAAAATGTCCATTCAGCGCAATCAAGCACCTGAAAGCTCACCTCATAAAAACGCTGTCCCCAGATATTTCTTTTGATTTTATATCATAATGGAGATTTCATTCCACCCTTGGATGAGGTTTCATCAAAAGTGTAAAGGCCGCCTGGCCAATTCGCCCGTCTGCCAACCATAAGGTTGGACTGGCCACAAAAAATCGCTTACAATTGCGCCATTAAGGGCTTAATTGTCAGCAGACACTCTTCCGACTGCCGCGTGCACCCAGCGAGCGAAAGATCACACGACTGTGCGATGACGTCGAGAAGCTCGCCAGATGTCATCTCGCACAATTTTACGCCCGTTGGGGTCGGGCACGCGCCCGCGGAATGTAAAATTCTGCCCTCATTTCGAGTCCATATGACTCTGAGAGGCTGTTTACTATCCTTGCTAGATTTCAATGTCCGCTACTTACACAAATCTGAAAAATATAAATCGAATCCTCAACTATCTCCTCACTTCTGCTATCTGCATTTTGTCCCTTCTGGGTCCTTTATATACATTTAACTACTTGAGTTCCTTTGTAACAGATGGTTTACATGTGTCTACAGATTCTATAGTTTGATTGGATCAATTTGTAAAATCTTCAAAGATACATGTTTATACGCCTTTATAGCTGAACAGGCATACTCAAGTTTTATTCTCCATCAACTATGTGTAGGGAAATCTTTTGATTACCCTAGCTAGCTACAATCCTGCAGCTATCTGTAATCTACCTTTTCAATGCCTTCACTCTTCTGAAGCTCGTTTTAGTTATCCTCAACCAACTTTTGAACAACTCCCAACCTTGACTGCTATTTGTTTACTTGTATAACTTCTACTTTTGAGCTTCTTATTTAATCGTCCTGTTCCTAATCCTGTTATCACAGTTAGCCCTGAAGTAAATAATGTGCCAGTCACAACAAATCCACAAGGGGAATTCTGAGCTTCATATGAAATAGATTCTGAGATGACCTAAAAATAAGTTGTTTGTTTGCTTAAACAGGCGATCTTATCTGATTGTAAGCCAGAGAAAGAAAAACTTCAAAAGTAATTGTTATTGAGCCAGGAGACCTGAGGAAAAGAAAGATTTGCATTTGCACAGTGCCTTTCACAACCTCACGCCATCCCAAATGCTTCACAGACAATAAAGCACTTTTGTAATGAAGTCACTGTTCTGATTTAGGAAAGGCAGCAGCCAATCTGTACCCTGCAGAGCCCCATAAATGACAATGAGCAGAATCTTCCATTCTTGGTGGGTGTCTTGCTTGCTACCTTAAAAAGTGGCGAGACACTCGCGCTGACTCTTCGGAGGAAGACCCCAGTGTCCTCTGCCCATCAGACACTTAAGAGGACAGCAGCGGGCCTTCCTCCTGACTGTGGACCCTGGGATATAACGTCCCACCTGCATAGAACTGCCAGCCAATCAGAGGCTGGCAACGCCATGGAGTAGGCCATGGCTGCCGTCGGAACAACACCCCTGGAGTCCCAGTATCGCGGATCATCCAGGAAAAAGGCAAGTCCTGTTGGGGGTGTCACGTGGGGTGGGTGTTACGGGGAGAGGTGTCCATGGGGTTTGGCAGCAAGGGAAGGGGTGTGGCTGTTAGCGACCATCCCCTGCCCCATGTCCATGCCATTGAACATGCAGAGATTAATGCAGATTGAGGGACCCTCCCTTCAGCTGACATGCAGCCCACCAGTTTAACCAGTCGTGCAGGCCGCATGTCGGCAGGCCTGCCCGGAGCTGCAAAAATTGAAGCGGAGTTGGGAGATGTCATAATATGCCTTTAAGGGGTATCAGCATGACATCACTAGAAGGGAAATGTGCCATGTGATCCAGTCTTAGTTTCACTTTAGCTTTGAGCAGAACACATACACAACTCTATGTCTTCAAACTTTATACCTGTGTATAACTGTTCTCATGTGCCTAGTCTTAATAAATGAACCAACAATGTGTTTACCAAATCCCTTATGAGTGATTAGTGCCTGGTGTCTTGTACAGTAAATAAACCCAAGGTATTATATCATCATAATAACACGACAGGAAGAGGCCCTTAAGTGGTCGCTAATTGGCCACCTCAAGTGGAGGAGGGACTGGTAGGTCGATCATGGGTCTTCCCACCCAGAACTTGTTACCAGTGGAGGTGGGAAGGCATCAGGTATTGATTGGTCCCAGCTCTAACCCACCTAATTTTCAGGCCCTCATGTCTCCTTCCTAGTCTCCTGCAGGGGCAGAAGATTCCACCCAAACCATTTTTTGTGATGTTGGTTGAGGGAGAAATATTAACCAGGACATTGGGGGGAGTTCTCCTACTCATCTTCGAAATACTGCTGTGCGATCTTTCAAGTATACCTGAGAGACAAGGGGCCCCAGTTTAACTTACCAGCTGAAAGAAAGGGCCCCGATATCGACAGGAGCAGGTTTTCTGAGCAGAGATTTGGAGTTTCAAATGTGAAACCCAGAAGTCCGGATTTTCCTACTGACAGGGTCCTTGGCTGGAAGTTAGCCTGATTGACAGGCTTGGCTTCCAGCTGGGCAAGGAACACTGTGGGGCAGACTGCAGCTGCAGGTAGGGAGCCTGCAGTGGTTGGGGGGCTGTTTGGATGGGGGATTCTGATGAGCAAGGTGTCCAATTACAGGGACGGAGGTAAGGTTGGTGGACCAGGGGAAGCACTCCCTGCTCCTCCTGGCGCATAAGCAAAGCTGTAAGGGCATTTACCTTTTTCCTAGGGCTGTCCGAGCTTTCCTTAAGTTACCGGGTTTCCCAAGCCCTGGGCTGAACAAGGTTAAATGTGTAAGGAAATTTAACTGTGAGGCTCCCAGCCTCAGTATAATATTTATATGGCCAGCATTCCTCCTTGTTTGGCAGTCCGAACCCTGCCCAAACTCCGTTAAACCTGGGAGTGGTTGGGTTAGAGTCAGGTGTGAGACTTTTAAAACGTTTATATCTCACCCAACCGCACCTATTTTTAGAGGTTATAATTAGACCTCAGACACCATAATATTCCCTCTGTACTGCACTGCGAGTATCCAGAGAATATAGTCCCAGTCTCCTCAATCTCTCCTCGTAGGACAGTCCCGCTATCCGAGAAATTAGTTTGGTGATCCTCTGCTACACTCCCTCTATGGCAAGGAAATCTTTCCTTAGGTAAGGGAACTAAAACTGTACACAGTACTCCAAGTGCAGTCTAACCAAGGTTCTATACAATTGAAGCAAGACACTTTTACTCCTGTACTCAAATCCTCTTGCGTTAAAGGCCACATACCATTTGCTTTCCTAATTGCTTGCTGAACCTGCATGTTAGCTTTCAGTGACTTATGAACAAGGACACCCTTTGGACATCAACACTTCCCAATCTCTCACCATTTAAGAAATACTCTGCATCTCTGTTCCTCCTACCAAAATGGGTAACCTCACACTTATCCACATTATATTCCATCTGCCATGTTCTTGCCCACTCACAGAGTCTGTCCAAATTCCTTGAAGCCTCTTTGCATCATCGTCTTAACACACATTCCCACCTAGTTTTGTGTCATCTACAAACTTGGAAATATTACGTTTGGCCCCACGTCCAAATCATTGATATAGACTGTGAACAGCTCGGGCCTAAGTGCTGATCCTTGTGGTACCCCAGTCATCACAGCCTACCAACTTGAGAATGACCCATTTATTCCTACTTTCTATTTTCTATCCGTTAATCAATCCTCAATCCATGCCAGTATATTACTTGCTATCCCTTGTGCCCTAATTTTGTTCACTAACCTCCTGTGTGGGACCTTTTGAAAGCCTTCTGAAAATCCAAACACACCACATCCACTGCTTCCCCCTTAACTATTCTGCTAGTAGTATCCTCAAAAACTCCATCAGGTTTGTCAAACATGATTTTCCTTTCATAAATCTGTGTTGAGTCTGTCCAATCAGATTACTATTTTCTAAGTATCCAGTTATCACATCCAATATAATTGATTCTACTATTGTCCCTACTACTGGCATCAGGCTAACAGGTCTGTAGTTCCCCGTTTTTTTCTCTCTCCCTCTTTCCTTAAAAAATGGGGTTACATTTGCAACCTTCCAATCTACAGGCACCATTCTAGAATCTATAGAATTATGAAAGATGACCACAATCCACTATCTCTTCCAACACTGTAGGATGTAGATCATCAGGTCCTGGGGATTTATCAACTTGCAGTCCCATTAATTTCTCCAGTGCTACTTTTTTTACTAATATGAATTTCTTTCAGGTCTTCAACCTTGCTAGTCCCTTGGTTCTCTAGTATTTCAGGGAATTTTTTTTGTACCCTTCAAATGAAGGCAGACACAAAGTAATTATTTAACTTCTTTGTGATTTCTCTATTCCGCGGTATAAATGCTCCTGTCTCTGCCTGTAATGGACCCACATTTGCCTTTGCAAATCTTTTTCTTTTTACATACCTATAGAAGCTTTTACAGCTGTTTTTATGTTTCTTGTTAGTTTACATTCATATTCTATTCTCTCTTTCTTTCTCTAAGGGAGTTCCTTTCTTTCTAAGGGAGTTTTTTTTATTCATTTACAGGATGTGGGCATCACTGGTGAGGCAAACATTTATTCCCATTCCTAATTGCCCCTGAGAAGGTGGTGGTGTGCTGCCTTCTTGAATTGCTGCAATCCACGTGGTGTAGGTACATCCACAGTGCTGTTAGGGAGGGAGTTCCAGGATTTTGACCCAGCAACAGTGAAGGAACGGCGATATATTTCCAAGTCAGGATGGTGAGTGGTTTGGAGGGGAACTTCCAGGTGGTGGCGTTCCCATATGTCTGCTGCCCTTGTCCTTCTAGATGATAGTAGCCATGGGTTTGGAAGGTGCTGCCTAAGGAGCCTTGGTGAGTTTCTGCAATGCATCTTGTAGATGGTAGACACTGCTGCCACTGTTTGTCGGTGTTGGAGGGAGTGAATGTTTGTGGAAGAGGTGCCAATCAAGCGGACTGTTTTGTTTTGGATGGTGTCAAGCTTCTTGAGTGTTGCCACAGCTGCACTCATCCAGGCAAATGGAAAGTATTCCATCATACTCCTGACTTCTGCGTTGTTTTTGGTTCCAGAGGGTAGTGAGTCTTT
This sequence comes from Cetorhinus maximus, assembly GCF_964194155.1. Taxonomy (NCBI): domain Eukaryota; kingdom Metazoa; phylum Chordata; class Chondrichthyes; order Lamniformes; family Cetorhinidae; genus Cetorhinus; species Cetorhinus maximus. The sequence continues at coordinate 16,207,920 of NC_135889.1, forward strand.
GGAACTCCCTTCCTCAAAAGGAAGTGGAAGCAGAGTCTTTGAATGTTTTCAAGGCAGAGGTAGATAGATTCTTCATAAACAAGGGGGTGAAAGGTTACCGGGAGTATGTGGGATGTTACAGTCAGATCAGCCATAATCTTACTGAATGGCGGAGCAGGCTCAAAGGGCCAAGTGGCCTACTCCTGTTTGTATGTTCGTATCTGTTTCTTGGTCCTCCTTTGCTGAATTCTAAAATGCTGCCAATCCTCACACTTGCTACTTTTTGTTTTAGCTCTAAAAGACTCCTCCTTTGATCTAATACAATCTTTAACTTCCTTTGTTAGCCATGCTTGACTCACTTTTCCTGATGAGCTTTTGTGCCTTATTTGTTATAAACCATGTATTAGTTCTTCAAATACTAGCCATTGCCTTCCTACCACCATACATTTTAATTTACTTTCCCAAACTACCACAGCCAACTTGCCGCACATACCTTCATAGTTTCCTTTGTCTAGATTTAAGACCCTAGTTTTGGGTTGAACTACATGGTTTTCAAATTTAATGGAAAATTCTATAATATTATGGTCATTCTTCCCTAAAGGCTTTTTTTTACAACAAGATTATTAATTAATCCTTTCTCGTTACATAACATTAGATCCAAAATTGCCTGCTCTCTAGTTGGTTCCTCATCATAATGCTCTAGTAAACATCTCGTAAACATTCTAGGAATTCATCCTCCACAGCATTAGTACTCATTGGATTTACCCAGCCTATATGTAGATTGAAGTTACCCATGATTACTGGATTATCCTTGCTACATGCACCTCTAATTTCCTGATTTATACCATGCCCTACATCACAACTACTGTTTGATGGCCTATAAACAAGTCCTACCAATTTATATAAAAGAAAAATACTGTGGATTCTAGAGATCTGAAACAAAAACTGGATCTGGAGAAGATCTGGAAAAACTCAGCAGGTCTGGCAGCATCTGTGGAGAGAAAAACAGAGTTAACATTTCAAGTCCAATTTGACCCTTCTTTGGAACTTGAAGAATTTTCCAATATTGACTGCCTCATGCTGTTTGTTGGCTCCGCACAAACAGATTCTATATCTTGTTTTCCGATCTAAGTTCTTCTCTCACTAACATACTGACCCCATTCCTTATTATCGGTACTACCCCACCTCCTTTTCCTTTTTCTTGTCCTTTCTAAATGTCAAATAGCCTTGAATATTCAGTTCCCAGTCTTGGTCAACCTGCAGCCATATCTCTTTAATGGCAATTAGATCTTGCCTGTTTACTTCTATTTGTGCCATCAATTCACCTACTTTGTTGCGATTGCTGCATGCATTCAGATAGAGTGCCTTTGATTCTTCCTTTCCAACATTATTCCATATTTTGACTCTATTTGATCCTGGCATTTGTTTCTGCTGCCTTCCACTTTTGTTTACTACATTTCTACTTCCCATTATCAGCTTTGTTTTTCTCCCATCTGAATTCCTTCTCAGGTTCCCATCCCCCTGACAAGCTAATTTAATCAAGCAAAATCATGCAGGAGATACATCATTGACATTAACATCACTACTTTTCAATATAATGATTGCATAAATCTATTGCAAACATTAATCCCTTCATAGAGAACTAATACTGCCAGGTATGTTTAATAAGAAAGTGTCCTTTGAAGAGTTTACATTTAATATATTTGAGGCTGTGTACTTTGCAGAGTGTAAAACAATACAATATTACAGTACTTTTCACAGCACATTCATTTTGTTTAGTGCAGTAGTCTATAGTGTTATTTTTGTGTGTATAAGACAGAGAGGGGCTAATTCAGCACACTGTAAATGGTAAAAATTTTAGAAATATAAAACAATACAGCATAGAAGGAGGTTACTTAATCCATCGTATCTGCACCAGCTCTTTGAAATGGTTCTCCATTTAGTCTCATTGCTGTGCTATAGACCGACAATTTCTCCCTTTCAACCTTTTATCAAATTCCCTTTCAAAAGTTACTATTGAATCTACTTCCATCACTCTTAAAAGCAGTGCTTTCTAGAGCATAATAACTTGCTGTGTAAAACATGTCCCCACACCTCACTGCCAAAAGTATGATGCACTGACGGGGAAACATCTATAATCTATAGAACAGTTCAATGTTCAAATTGATTCATGAAATGCTATCTTATCACATCACTGGATAAATAAATTTAGCCAAAATTTACAATATCTCGAAAAGTATTTTGATTGTCTCTTTTACTTGAGTTATAGCACCCCTGCATATTAGGGTCTTTGATGCAATCAGATAAAAAGTAAGAAACTGCAAATGCTGGAAACACAGAACAAGTCCATCAGTTATCGAAGAACAGGTAACCTAGAATTACATAGTATGTACAGCATAGAAAGAGACTACTCAGTCCAACTGATCCATGCCAGTGTTTATGCTGAACATGTGCCCCTTTCCATCCCTCTTCACCTCATCCTATCCTTTATTTCTCCTTCATGTGTTTATTTAGCATTCTCTTAAATTCACTCATATTGCTATTTGCCTCAAACATTCCTTGCAGTTGCAAGTGCCATGCTTTCACTAGTCTCTGTGTGAAGAGGTTTCTCCAGAATTCTTTATTGAGTTTACTGGTGACTAACATATTTATGGTTATTGCTGAAAAAAGAGACATGTTGAAGCTTTTTGTCTAGCATTCATCAGGACACTTCGTAAGAATACCAATATAAGGGGAAAACAACAATTTACATTGTATAAGAAGCTGATTGGTTGGCAAGTGGGCTCTGATTGATAGAAGCATTGCCATGGAAAATGCACCAATTGATGGTGACTGACAGTTAATTGCTAAGCATTGTTTGAAATTCAAACCAGGCAGCTTGACCCTGATTGGTCAAGGCATTGCCCTGAGGAATGAGTCAGCGAATGGCTGTCGCTTATTTTGTTTAGCTGAAACAGGTGCAACATGTGCACATGTTCTTTCTGTATGCAAAGAACAGGGCCCTGGGTATTAATATATGTAGCTTCCAGTACACACAAATGCTCAACAGTGCGTACCTGACTGACAATCATAAATTTGTCAGTGTAATGCTTCAGCACACTGAGGATGATTTAGCAAATATTGTCCAATTGTGGAATCACATCTAATGTTGGACACTGTGTTTTGAGTTTTGCAAACACAGGGTGGTTGGGTACAGTCTGTACCTTGTCCATTGTGAACAGCAGCTGGGACATACTGTTTGCTATGATCCACCAGTCTTTGGGACATAAGGCCTATATACCTAGCATCATGCTGGCACTGAGGTTCATATACCACATTACTCATTTGTATGATAGGCAGAACATCTTTTTGGCTTGACGGCAGCATCCTGTTATTGGCGAATGCCACCTCATGCTACTACTGCATAGTAGCAGTGTGAGATAGCTAGCTTCACCTGTTGCCAAATATTTGAGATGTGTTGCCTTTCCAGGGTAATCTGAGATAGACTGGACAGTTTTTAGGGCCAAAAGTGAAGGCCTCCGGCCTGTTCATGAGTTTGTGTGATATAGAGCGCAAAATGATCTGATCAGGGTAGCCATTATCCTGCTGGATGCCTTTGATGCACCCTACTTCAGCTTCAAGCTTGCATAGTGAGCAAATGGCTCGGGCCTATTTACAAGGTTGCCGATAAGATCAATCTTTTAGCGTATGGAACTGGTAGGCTTGCGGGAGACCATGGTAGAGAAACCCCTGGCAGATTTCTCAACTAGTATGTCAAGGAAGGGGAGTTCATTTGACTTCTCCATTTCGAAGGTGAATTTGAGTGCAGAATGGAACCCATTAAGACATGTAAGGAAATTATTACACACAGCTGCGGATTTAAATATAGCGATAGTATCATCCACATATTAGAAATGTGTGAGGGGCAGGAGGTTAGGTGTCATTCTATTGAAGACATATTCCTCATGGAACCCAACAAAGGTACTTGTGAGAGCTGGGCCTAGAAGGGATCCCATGGCAACACCATCTATTTGGGCATACATGGTGTCATTAAAACTGAACTCAACTGCGCGGGTTGCTGAGTTCATAAGTTCAATGAATACTGATTCACGTAATGGTGACAGGTCTAGATCACCATGGTATAGTGTTACAGCACAAATATTTATGACTTCCTTAAGTGGAACATTGGTGAATAGGCTAGCAATGTCAAATAAGCGCAGGGACACAGCATTGTTATCGATATGCAAGTTCTATATGGCCTTCTCAGATGTGAAGGAAGACTTCACTGTGTATGTGGAAAGCTTGCTCAAAAGTGGTTGTTAACAATTCGTCCAACTATTTGGCCAATTCATGTTGTGCAGAACCGGTCATAGAAAAGATAGAGTGTAAAGAGACATCACTTTACTGTTTCTTGGGCAGCCCATACATATGCGGACGCAGCAAGCCCTGAGGATGAATCCTGTCATATATATCACATGGCAGCTCATTGCACAAGGGTTTTTTTTTAGCTTACTTTCAAACAAGGCTGTCCGGTCATGTTGAGCAGCTGGTCCAATGGAGATGAACAATTTCAAACAATGCTTGGCCATATGGGATTTCAAGGTTATGAGACTCATGAGTCGTGAACAAACCTGCTGCTGTGTCGGCTTCACCATAGAAAAGAGAACACACTGATGATTGTTGTCATCCAGTTGCCTTGTGATTATTAGCTGTCCCTTTACTTGGCCAATTGTGCTGACCATGAACTCCACCCACCCAAAAAGACCCTCCTGCCACTTTGAGGTATCGCAGTTTTACATCAAATGTGTTGCATAGCTGAGAATCAAAGAAGATGCGCATAACATTTGAGACTCAATCCACCACCTTCTACCCTCCCCCATCACTCACCAACTTCCCCCAATCACCCTTGACCCACACAATATAGCCATTTTCCTCCCCTCTGTCACCCTTGAACCTCCACCCATTATCCTTGCACGCATTACCATCCACCTCAACATGCCTTCTCTCCCCTCTGAGCCTAGACCCGTTGCCGTCCTTGTGCCCACTATGACCCTGACCTCTCCCGTTATCCAAGCCACCTGTTTTGTCTGTTTCTGTAAACATCCCCATAAAACCTTCAGCTACCCAACTGTTACCCTGGACTGACAGGGAACTTAATTTGGAGGGGGAACTTAATTCTGGCGAGGTGGCTTCTTAATGAGCACGCATTACATGCTAATGCATGCAAAGGTTCTTCCCGACATTGTTCGTCAGGAAGCTCAACCTGTCTTTCGCCTGTCTTTAAAGTCCCGAGAACAGAATTCCTAAAGTTCACCCTGCTATTGGGAAACTGATTATTGGCTTCCTGCCAAATTAAGTTGCCCCACCCACTCAGCTTCCTGCTGATGGCGGGACCGGGAGATTCCACCCCGTGTGTCTGAATTGTTAATTTGTCTGGCCCACCTCAGATTCTGACTGATCTGTATGTTTCCAGCACTTTTTTTGGTTTTCTACAAAAATGCCCTCAGTTCCTTACGGTGACTCAATCTGCGCAGAGAATCGAGTCACAGGAAGCCAAAATGCTGATGAGTTAACAAAGATAAAATTATGAATTTTGCATATCAATATTTACATTCATTTATTTTATCAGCTATCATGTGTTGAAATAAAACCAATTGTATGTTTATGCAAAATTATTTCCCTTATGGTTCCTTAGTAGAATGCTAATTATGATCATGTATTGCAGTCAATATAAATGGTTGTGAGAAACAGTAAAGTGAATCATAATGTTACTGCAGCTGCAAAGAGAAAGAAAGACTTGAATTTATATTCCCGTCTTTCAAGACCTCAGACCGCCCCAAAGTGCTTTACAGCCAAATACGAAAAGAGATTAAGAAATGCTAAATGATGTTGTTTAAAGACAGCCATTGCTGAAAATATCAGACTCTGTAGCTTTGTTTTAAACCACAAAATTGTTTTCAGGCTATCACACAGAACACTGACTGTTGAGGTGTTTTAAAGTCACTGTCTGCTTAATGTATGCTAGTAACACTTTTATATTTGTGTGAAGATCATAATTTATTAAATAGAATACTGCAGACAACCAATAACCAAATCAATTATGTGAAACAGCAAATATGATAAATCTTAGACATTATGAGCTGCTCATGCAAATGTTCCTGAGGGGCTGTAAGATTCCAGAAGCAATCACACTGTGAAGTATCGTTTTAAAGTCCTTACCCTATAGCTGTGAACAACAGGATACATGAAGTAATGCTTCTCCTATGAATATGAAGGGCAAGCTATTCATTGTGGAAAGCAGCTGTGTGTGCTAAGTGCTTATTGAAATAAACAGTTAGTAACTCATAGTTACCAAGGAAAATAATTTTCCTTTATTTCAGAATATCCTTTTCTATTCAGTGGGAGTTAACAACCTACAAGGCAACATATAGAATTACACAGAAAGCAGAAATAGGCCATTCAGACCAAATGGCCCATGCTGGTGTTTAAGGTCTACACAAACCACTTCCCACCCCTCTTCATCTAAACCTGTCAGCATAATCTCCTATACCTTTCTCCCTCAATCTTATATCTAGCATCCCCTTAAATACTATTTGCTTTAACTACTCCATATAATAATGAACTCCACATTCTCACCGTTCTCTGGGTAAAGAAATTTCTCCTGAACTCTTTATTGGATTTACTGGCGACTAACTTATATTTATGGTCTCTAGTTTTGGCCTCCCCACCATTGGAAGCATCTTCTTTACGTCTACCCTGTCAAATTCCTTCATAATTTTAAGACTTCTGTGCGGTTACCTCTTAGTCTTCTATTTCCTAAAGAAAAGAACTTCTGCTTCTTTAGTCCTTACTGATAGTACACTGTAGCCCCTCCCATCCAGAAATCCATTATTCAGAAACACCAATTGTCTGAAAATTTTCTGAGCAGACCCTCAATGTCATTTTAGTACAGTACCTTGTGAGTAGAAGCAGGGAAGATACAGTATTTGGATAAGTAAAACAACTTTTATTACTCCTTATAATGTTTTATCACTGTTTTATGTTTCAGCTAAATATTTATATCTACAGTGTTTTCCGGTTCACATACTTGTGATTAGGCATTTTAATGTCATTCTGTAATCCAGTTCTAAAGAGTTCTAAATTGGGGGAAGGCCGATTTTAATAAGATCAGATATGATTTGGCCAGAGTGGACTGGGAGCAGCTACTTTTAGGTAAATCTGCATCAGAGCAGTGGGACTCATTCAAGAAGGAAATAGGGAGAGTACAGGGCCAACATATTCCAGTAAAGACAAAGGGTGGGACCAACAAATCCAGGGAACCCTGGATGTCGAGGGATATACAGGATTGGATAAGGAGAAAAAGGGAGGCTTATGGCAGATACCAAGGGCTCAAAACAGCAGAAGCCCTGGAGGAGTATAGAATGTGTAGGGGGGAACTTAAAAAGGAAATTAGGAGAGCAAAAAGGGGGCATGAAAAATCATTGGCAGGTAAAATAAAGGAAAATCCAAAGATATCTTACAAGTACGTTAAGAGTAAGAGGATAACTAGGGAAAGAGTAGGGCCCATTAAGGACCATAGTGGTAATTTGTGTGTGGACCTGGAAGACATAGGTAGGGTTCTAAATGAATACTTTGTGTCGGTGTTCACAAGTGAGAGGGACGACATGGGTATGGAAATCAGGCAGAAGGACTGCGATATAATTAAAGAAATTAGCATTGAAAGGGAGGAGGTTCTAAGTGGTCTGGCAGGCTTAAAAGTAGATAAATCTCCAGGCCCAGATGAAATGTATCCCAGGCTGTTGATTGAGGCAAGGGAGGAGATAGCAGGGGCACTGGCAATAATTTTCAATACCTCTCTGGCCACAGGGGAGGTGCCAGAGGACTGGAGGACAGCCAATGTGGTACCGTTATTCAAGAAGGGAGGAAGGGATAAACCAGGGAACTACAGGCCAGTCAGTCTCATCTCAGTGGTGGGGAAACTATTGGAAGCAATTCTGAGGGACAGAATTAATCTACACTTGGAGAGGCAGGGATTAATCAAGGACAGTCAGCATGGTTTTGTTAAGGGGAGGTCATGTCTGACTAATTTGATTGAATTTTTCGAAGAGGTGACCAGGTGTGTAGATGAGGGCATTGCATTTGACGTAGTCTACTTGGACTTCAGCAAGGCTTTTGATAAGGTCCTGCATGGGAGACTGATAATGAAGGTAAGAGCCCATGGGATCCAAGGCAATTTGGCAAATTGGATCCAGAATTGGCTGAGTGGCAGGAAGCAGAGGGTGATGGTCAAGGGGCATTTTTGTGATCGGATGCCTGTGTCCAGTGGGGTTTCACAGGGATCGGTGTTGGGTCCCTTGCTGTTTGTGGTATGTATAAATGATTTAGACTTGAATTGTTGGTTTGATCAGTAAGTTCGTGGATGACACAGAAATTGGTGGGGTGCTAAATAGTGAGGAGGATAGCCTTAGATTACAGGAGGATATAGATGGGCCGGTCAGATGGGCTGATCAGTGGCAAATGGAATTTAATCCGGATAAGTGTGAGGTGATGCACTTGGGCAGGACAAACAAGGCACGGGAATACACGATGAATGGCAGGACCCTGGGAAATACCGAGGGTCAGAGGGACATTGGTGTACATGCCCACCAGTCCTTTAAGGTAACGGGACAGGTAGATAAGGTAGTTAAGAAAGTATATGGGATACTTGCCTTTATTAGCTGAGGCATAGAATATAAGAGCAGGGAGGTTATGCTGGAACTGTATAAAACATTGGTTAGGCCACAGCTAGAGTATTGCATGCAGTTCTGGAATCCGCATTATAGGAAGGACATGATTGCACTAGAGAGAGTGCAGAGGAGATTTACCAGGATGTTGCCTAGGCTGGAGAGTTTTAGTTATGAGGAGAGATTGGATAGACTGGGGTTATTTTTCCTGGAGTAGAGGGGATTGAGGGGGGACATAACTGAGGTGTATAAAATTATGAGGAGCATTGATAGGGTGGACAGGAAGGAACTTTTTCCCTTGGTGGAGGGATCAATAACCAGGGGGCATAGATTTAAGGTAAGGGGCAGGAGATTTAGAGGGGATGTGAGGAAGACTTTTTTTACCCAGAGGGTGGTGGGAATCTGGAACTCACTGCCTGAAAGGGTGGTAGAGACAGAATCCCTCATAACATTTAAGAAGTATTTGGATGTGTACTTGTGATGCCCTGGCATACAAAGCTATGGGCCGAGTGCTGGAAAATGGGATTAGAATAGTTAGGTACTTGTTTGACAGGCGCAGACTTGATGGGCCGAAGTGCTTTTTTCTGCGCTGTAGACCTCTATGACTATAACAATGACTAATCCAGAAAATTTCAAAATCCAGAAATGACTTGTTCCCAAGCAGTCCAGACTGGAGAGGTTACAGTTTATAACTTTTCAGTTCTGCTGTCATTCTTGTAAATATTTTAGCACTTTCTCCAGTGTCTCCAGATCATTTTTTAACATTAAAGCCAGAACTGTGCAAACCACTCCAAGTGTGGTCTAACCAAGATTTTATACAAGTTTAACATAACTTCTCTGTTTCTCAATTCTATCTTTCTAGAAATGGACCCTCGTGCTTTTATTGCTTTCTTAATGGCCCTATTAACTTGTTCTGCTTCTTTTAGTGACTTATCTATCGGTACCTCTAAACCCCTTGGCTCCTCTTCCTCAACTAGTCTCTTAGAGCCAGATTTTCACGGTGTCAGAGTGACTCCGGAGACCTTTAAAAACGGTGGATGGTGCTCAGGTGCAGAAGTGCCGCCCCATTTGTGACAGTGTGGGAGTCATGAACACTCTTGAAGGGCAGATAAGGTCCAATTAAGTGTCCTGATCTGAAGTATTTTAAGAACCCTACTTGAAAAAAACAGGCTTAAACTATTGGTGAGAGTTGGTAAAAATAAGTCTGCTAGACTGCTTTGATTGACAGGCCATCTGGTGTAGGTTAGAAAAAACATTACCATCTGTTGGCGCAGTTTCAATAGAATTCATTGTTGACATTTCCAAAGGGCTATTATTATGTCATTATGAATACTTGGCTGAGTTTCAAAGGTTACAATTATCTCAGCAAAGGGTTCTGAGTTCACTGATCTGACCTGAAACATAAACTCTAGGCGGAATCATCCTCTCCCATTGGTGGCGGGCATCATGGCAAGCCTCAGCGGACAATATGGCGGGAAGGCCAAAAATTAGTTTCACGCTGTCGTGAAACACGTTTGCAATCATCCATTCCCCCAGTCAATGGCAGGTCGTGTTTCCCACTGTCGGACGTCAGGAACTTCATTGGGGAGGCAGTGGTGTAGTGGTATTGACACTGGACTGGTAATCCAGAAAACCAGGGGTAATGCTCTGGGGACCCGGGTTCAAATCTCACCATGGCAGTTGGTGGAATATGCATCCAAAAGAAATCTGGAATTAAAAGTCTAATGATTACCATGAAACCATTGCCAATTGTCATAAAAACCCATCTGGTTCACTAATGTCCGTTATGGAAGGAAGTCTGTCGTCCTTCCCTGGTCTGGTCTCCATGAGACTCCAGACCCACAACAATGTGGTTCACTCTTAAATGCCCTCTGAACAAGGGCAATTGGGATGGATAATGAATGCTGGCCGAGTGAGCGAAGCCCATATCCCATGATTGAATTAAAAAAAGCATCTGCATATCATTATACGCCCAGGTTGCCAGAATCAGGCCCCCACATTAAATTTACCTCTCACGTTTGGCAAGAAAATACGTCGGCGCAGAACACGTCTTGCAAGTGTGAATGGGAGTTTTTTCATTGCCAAGTGTAAGTGAGCGAGCGCTGTATTATATTGCTTAAAGTTTAATTTTTTCTCATGCACACAGACCTGAGGTCTGTCCTGGTGGATACTAGTGAGTGGGTGAGGTGGCATGGGGGTATCAGGCATGGGGAGTTGGTGGAGGACATGAGTTGACATGGACAGCCCATGGTGAGTGGCATGGGAAGGTGACGGATGTTGTAATATGCCTTTAAGCGATAGCAGGATGCCATCGCTTTAAGGGAAGTGCATCATCTGATTCAGTCTCGGTTTCACTTTGGCCTGGAGCAGAGCACAAACATACAGCTCTGCAGCTCTGATGTCTTCAAGATTCCTGTCCATGTGTATATGTTCACATGTGCCTATGATTAATAAATTAACCCACAACATGTGAATCCAATCCCTCATGAGTGATTGATGCTTTTATATCATTATAACATGCGACAATGGAGGCGATGTGGTGTGAGTGGTGCGGGTTATGGGGCCTAATATTTTCTGAAAGATCTAGGACAAAGTCCCGGTTTTCTAATCAGCCTGCCTTGGCATTTGCCCGCCCCTGTGGCCGCTTATGATCTGCTTCCAGGGGCCGACTCTATTGCTCTCTCTCGCCTCTCCAGAGTGAAAATTTGGTCTAACAGGGCCATTTAAACCGAGGCAATTCTGACGAGTTGGGAACTTTTCCAGCTTGAGCTACCCGCCTGGGTAGTGAAAATCCAGCCCTTATTTTCCAAGGGGTATGCGGCCTCCCTATTCATACCACCAAAATGCACCAACTCATATGTATCTTATGCTGAAATTCATTTGTCAATTACACATCCATCCTGCAAGATTATTAACATCTTCTTGCATATTGTTCCAGTCCTCCTTATTGTAATAAAAGCCCCAATTTTCTGTCGAGATTGCACTTCCAGTTCTGAGCCCATATCTTTAACGTAAATGGTGAACAGCAGTGGCCCCAGCATTAATCCTTGTGAAACACCACTCCCCATCTTTTGCCAGTCTGAGGGCAGAAACTTCTGCCCTTGTTAACTGCATGTTTGGAGGTGGGACGGCATTTAATTGGGTGGGAGGGTGGTGGGTGAGCACCCCACCCCCCAATTAAGTATAGGGTGGGAAAGCCTGTGATGGGCCTTCTTGTCCTGCTGCCAATTGAGGACATTAAATGGACAATTAATGACCATTTAAGGGCCTCATCCTGCTGCCGCTAGTAATAATCCAGCTGCGCACGGGTCTGTTGCCATGCGGGGAACACGACAAATATCAGGCTGCTTGTCATCTCCCTGGTGGAGGGCGGGGTGGCAGGGCTCAGCGAGGCCACTGAGAGCCACTCCCTGCTCTTGCTGCCTACACACCCCGAGCCTGCAACCCCCACCCCGTGAAACCCCTCCCATCATTTCCTGGCCTGTGTTGCCACACGATCTTGGCCCTCCGGTTGCTATTGTTCTGGCTGGAGCCACTACTTCCCTGGTGACGCTGCTGAGCAAAAGAGCTGCTGGCGTCTGTTGGCTGGCAGCTCTTGGTAGATGAGAACTCTGTCCCAGGGTCCTGATCCTGGGGAAAGGGCTGCCGGAGGCCTCTCAACTGCTTGGTTGGCTCATGGTTTGACAGGCCTTCCCCAAAGGAGGCAACATGGGTCTCTTGCTGGCTCTCCAGCCGGTAGGCGAGACTCCCATCGCCTCCAGACAAGATTCTGTCCTGAGTAACTATATCCTTTATTTTACTCTCTGTTTTTTGTTTTGCAGCTGACTTGCTTTTCAACTTGTTGCCCCTGACGTTAGTCATGAGTCTACTGTGCGTTATCATAACAAAGGCTTTTTGAAAATCCAATATATTATGTTTACTGCATTACCCCTCTGCTCTTTCTGTTAATTCTTCAAAGAATTTAGTAAGGTTGGTCAAGCATAACTTTCACTTTTGAAATCTGTGTCGACTAATTTGATTATAATTTAGGTTACTATATAAATAGACATATGCAGGAAGAACTCACCTTCAGGTTAAAGGTAGCATCATTGCAGGAATGTAGGTGACCAAAGAAAGTTTGAGCACACAGTCCCTGCAGAAGAGAAAAGAAAATACTGTATGAAGTGCTTACTCAACTTTTCAATTATTAATTCGTGGCTGGGTTGCAGAAGTTAAAATAAATCTATAATTATACTTAAAGTGTGCTGCAGGACACATGACCGAAAGAACTTTGCTTACTATTACGTAGTTAGATTTCAGCATCTTTTAATTCATACCTTCGTAGGGTCCCATCTTTCAGAGGCTGTGTTGCTTGCTTGCACAAAAGAGTGTAATTTGCTGTCTTGTCTGCAATCGTTTCCAAATGATAAATCTCAAAGGAACCGCTGAATGCAGCATTAGATGCTAAACCTGGTCAGTATCTTTGGAGAGTCATTAATGAAAGTACCTGCGTCAAACTTAATTGAGTTTATGGTCTGACAATGAAATAAAAATTTCATGAATAGTGAACTTGAAAAGCTCTCAGTATGTTCTGGAGATGAAACAGAATTCTTCAAAGACCTGCAGAGCATTAAAATATCACCTAATTAAATACAATTCCAGCATTCGGCTTTAGCAACTCAAGAGGTGATTTTAACCTTGGTGGTTACAATCGCCTGAGAGGCTTACCTAGAATTTCATAGACTTTACAGCACAGAAACAGGCCATTTGACCAAAATATCCATGCTGAGGTTTATGCTCCACATGAGCCTGCTCCCAATTTACCTAACTCTCTCCATTCTTCCTAATTTCAACATCTGCTTACATGACAAAACTGCACATAGAAAGGTCAGAACAGTTCAGCACGAGAGAAGGATATCCAAACCTAAGATTACCCATTCCCCTATGAGTACAGGACCCTCCAAATTCACACACTGAGGAAACAGAGGGAATAGCAGAGAATGGCATCAGCAACCTCACCCAAACTCATGGATAGTATCATCTTTTACTTGTTGTTCATTCTCTCCCTCATCACACACTCACTCATTCAGTGCCTGGAATAGAAACATACACTACCAGAACAGAGTAAAATGCAATTATTTTGTCAAGTGAGAAGTATTTAAAGAGCTATTTTCCTGCCTCTCAGCTGGGATAGACCACTCTCAATCCTTCTCCAGTCTGTCCCTCTGTATTGTCAGCTGTGACTACACTTTTTACACTAAGGCCAGGATTTTTTGGCTCCATTAGCGCTGGGTGTCGGTAGGGGGAAAGGGAACAATATGGCGAGAATGACAAAAATCGGTTTCTTGCCATCGTGAAACCAGTTTGCGACCGTCTGCACCACCCGTCAATGACGTGCCGCGTTTCCCACCGCCGCATGTCGGGAATCTAATTTCAATACTTTAGCTTCTCATTATAAGTCATGCTCACCAGAATCATCCTCCCACGTTGGCTCATCCCGTGTTTCACAACTGTACATAAGCGACGTGCAGCTGTTGAAGTGTATCCTAGGGTGTCTGGGGTCACTAGCTGATCTGTGCAAGAGGCCTCAAGATGATGAGGGCTGAGGAGGCAGTCTCCAGGGGAGATGAGGCCAGATGGAGATGTGAGGGTGTGTGTGAGAGAGTGAGTGGTGATGTCCCTTGAGCTGGCAGTGAGTGAGATGCCAGTGAATGTGTGATGGCCTTGTGAGTGTGTGAGTTTAGAGTGATAAGATGGTTGACTTACCCTGGCGGCACAGATGAGATCATTCATCCGTTTTCTGCATTGGATGGCCGACCTCTTGTGTGCAGCATTGGCACTGACCACCTCTGCCACTGTCTCCCAAGTCAGAGTGGTGAGACTGATGGGCCTCCTGCGGCCAGAGCCGGGGTAGAGGACATCGCAGCGAGCCTCCGTGGCATCCAGAGTACATCTCAGGGATGTGTCACTGAATTGGGGGCTGCAATTTTGGGACCATGTCTTCACTGGAACAGTCCTGGGCTGCAAGCATTGTGAAGTGTGTGCATTGTGGCAATTTAAATATGGTTCTCTGCATGAGGAAGTGGCAGGGTAATGGCGTGGTGGGCAAATCGGAGGCCACCTGCCAGTGAGATGGCTGTATTCTGTGGCTGCATAATTAATAAGCCAGAAAAGGGACAATGCAGCCCGAAAACCTGCCATTGTGGCCGATGGGTAAAACAACTTTTTCCCGCCCACTACTGCACTTTGTGCAAACCTGGGACGATTCTGCCCTAAGAATTTTATTAGCTCTAATTCACTTTGGGACATCCTGAGGTCATGGGAAGTGCCATATAAATGCAAGTCTTTCCTTACTTTTCACTCTTCGTGCAGAACAAGCTGAATTATTGCAGGATGGAGTTCTTAAGAAGCAGTGGAGGACCCCCAGCAATGTAGGAACTGACAGCAGTGGAGGAGACAGCCACTGATATCAGCACCTGAGGCCCACCAGGAAGATACTAAGAAAGCAGCTGTAAAGAGACACTTAAGCTACTGTAACAAAAACAGAATTACCTGGAAAAACTCAGCAGGTCTGGCAGCATCGGTGGAGAAGATTTCAGTTAACGTTTCGAGTCTTCATGACCCTTCGGCAGAACTGAAGCATAGTTAGGAGAAAGGTGAAATATAAGCTGGTTTAAGGTGAGGGGGCGGGGGGAGAGAGAAGTTGAGGGTGTGGTGATTGTGGAGATAAGCAAGCAGTGATAGGAGCAGATAATCAAAAGATGTCGCAGACAAAAGGATCAAAGAGGTGTTGAAGGTGGTGATATTGTCTAAGAAAAGTGCTAATTAAGAATGGAAGACAGGACACTCAAGGTACAGCTCTAGTGGGGGTGGGGTGGAAAGACTAACAAAGTTTTAGTTTTAGATTTAAAAATAATGGAAATAGGTGGGAAAAGAGGAATCTATATAAATTATTGAAAAAAAAAGGGAGAGGGGAGAAACGGGGTGGGGATGGGGGGAGGGGGAGTTTAAGATCTAAAGTTGTTGAATTCAATATTCAGCCCGGAAGGCTGTAAAGTGCCTAGTCGGAAGATGAGGTGCTGTTCCTCCAGTTTGCGTTGGGCTTCACTGGAACAATGCAGCAAGCCAAGGACAGACATGTGGGCAAGAGAACAGGGTGGAGTGTTAAAATGGCAAGCGACAGGGAGGTTTGGGTCTTTCTTGCGGACAGACCGCAGGTGTTCTGCAAAGCGGTCGCCCAGTTTGCGTTTGGTCTCTCCAATGTAGAGGAGACCGCATTGGGAGCAACGAATGCAGTAGACTAAGTTAGGGGAAATGCAAGTGAAATGCTGCTTCACTTGAAAGGAGTGTTTGGGCCCTTGGACGGTGAGGAGAGAGGAAGTGAAGGGGCAGGTGTTGCATCTTCTGCGTGGGCATGGGGAGGTGCCATAAGTGGGGGTTGAGGAGTAGGGGGTGATGGAGGAGTGGACCAGGGTGTCACGGAGGGAACGATCCCTACGGAATGCCGACGGGGGGGGGTGAAGGGAAGATGTGTTTGGTGGTGGCATCATGCTGGAGTTGGCGGAAATGGCGGAGGATGATCCTTTGAATGCGGAGGCTAGTGGGGTGATAAGTGAGGACAAGGGGGACCCTATCATGTTTCTGGGAAGGAGGAGAAGGCGTGAGGGAGGATGCGCGGGATATGGGCCGGACACGGTTGAGGGCCCTGTCAACGACCGTGGGTGGAAAACCTCGGTTAAGGAAGAAGGAGGACATGTCACAGGAGCTGTTTTTGAAGGTAACGTCATCAGAACAGATGCGACGGAGGCCAAGGAACTGAGAGAATGGGATGGAGTCTTTACAGGAAGCGGGGTGTGAGGAGCTGTAGTCGAGGTAACTGTGGGAGTCGGTAGGCTTGTAATGGGGTGTCTATTTCCATTAGGAAATAGAGATAGCTTAAGCAAGTTGAATTTGTATTTGTGGGTTAAAAAGGTGAAACCTGGGATCTAGTTTCATTTTAGAGTGGAGACAGCAGGTCTATGGCTTTGTTTGTGTACCTCCATTCTAATGAGATTTTACGACTCTTGAAGGCAAGTTAAAACAAACACAAGGTAGAAAAAACTGTGCTGTTGCCTCACAGCTGAGGTCCAGAGAGAGGGAGCCACAGGGACAGAGAAAACCAGAAAGGCATTTTTAGTTCAATTGAAGCCAGGATTCTAGGGAGGCTGGACAGGAGACGGAACTGCAAGGGGCAGATTCTAAAAACCAAAGAAGAAGATCCCCAAAACCAAGGAGTGGAACAGGAAAGGTCCCAAGAGGACAGTTAGTCAAAGGACAAGGACAGGATCCTGGAAAAAGTCCTGTTTAGTGAAGTCAAAGGGGAGGAGTACAGAAAGGCTGTAAGCTTAAAGGGAGAAGCTACAGGATGCAGATTTAAAGCAATATAGACTTGTGAGAAGCCAGAAGAACCAAGGGGACAGCCGAAGGTCTGTAACTCTTTACTATGGGCATGTGAAGCAGTAGTGTTCTGTTGGCATGGCTGAGTGTTTAAGGGAAAGTGCATGGAAGGCAAAGCTTGAATGCACGTAGCGATCCAGGGGAGAGGAACATGAGAAGGAGAGTTCAAAATCCTGGAGATGAACTCTTGTGGAAGGTGTCTGAGAGAAAGCATCGATTTGGGAGAAGATTCCAAAGCGAGTTCTTTGAGAGTGGAAATTGGAAACCCTTTTGTGAAAGACGGAGTTCAGTGAGATCAGTTGGCTCACGGTGTGACAAGCGTCTAGGGGGAGTTGTCGAGGGATCTATAGCATCTGTTTAGTGTGGCATCTGTCACTTGGCTTCAGAGTGTGATGTACCTGACCACAGGTCACCTATTGGTTTATGTGGACTGTGTACTTACTGTTAACATTAGATAATAAGATAGCTTTTATAATTTGCGTTGTCCTTACAAATCTGCATATATCTGTGAAGGTATAGTTGTGGATGAAGGAATATTGTGATATAGTTAGTCTTTTCTTGTTTAATAAATGTTTTATTCTTTTGTTAAAAGTTCATCAGCTGACTCCTGTATCTCTGTTCAGTAGCCGCCCTCTACGTTTCTAAACAAAAAGTAAAAGTTAGGATCTATCAAGGTGGGGTCCACCCTGGGATCTGACTTGTACAGTAGTAACATCTGCTGGGATCATTACAATTGAAGTGGAGAGAGCTGAGGAATTTAATAGATTTTAAAAAAATTATGGAATTTTTTTTTAGAATGAATAGGGATATCAAAGCAAGAGAGAACAGTCAGTTCAGATTCACCAGAATGTTCTCCGTTAAGCAAAGAAGGTTAAGAGAAGATCTAATTGAGGTGTTCAAAACTATGAGGGGGTTTGACAGAGGAAATCAGAAGAAAATGTTTCTAGTGACCGGAAAATCAGTAACCAGATACAAGATAATTGGCAAAAGAACCAGAGGGGAGATGAAGAGAATTTATTTTACTCAGTGAGTTTGTATGATCTGGAGCGCACCACCTGAAAGGGTGGAGGAAACAGGTTTAATAGTAACTTTCAAAGAAAGCTAGATAAATACTTAGAAGGGAGAAGTTGACAGGGTTGCAGGGAAAGAGCAGGGGAATGGAACAAACTAGACCGCTGTTCCAGTGCAAGATTTTACCAGGTTGTGGGTGGCGGAAACATAGGAGGGGAGAGTCAGTAAAATAGCAGGCAGCCATCTCAGAATGGTTCCCTGATACTGTCCTGCCACTGGCTAAGTTTCCCAGGAGTGGGCAGGGAGGCATTTTGGCTGCCTGCTCCACAGAATTGGGCAGTTGGTTTGCAGAATTAAGGAATTAAAATAGAAAATGCTGGAAAAACTCAGAAGGTCTGGCAGCATCTGTGGAGAGAGAAACAGAGTTAATGGGCAGAATTTTGCCCTCATCAGGTGGGCTGGGCGGGGGGGAGCAGGAGCAGTTGGGAAGCCGACCACCACCTGTGATTGGGCGACAACCGCGATTTCATGCTGGCAGACCAACTAAGGCCCGTCCAGCGTGAACGCCGGCTACAGAATATTTGAGAAGGGGCTGGGGCCTGTCAGCCACCGGGTCCAATGGCGACCTGGCGGCCGGTTCAAAAACGGCGCCCGCATTGGAGTGGCTGCAATGACATGGCTGCAAATGAAGATGTAGACGCCAGGCAGGAGGTGAGGTTGGCTGGGCACTCAGCTCCTTGTTTTTCCAATGGGTGCCTCGCCACCTTCCTGGGAGGAGGAGGCCACTGCACCTCACAAAGAGGGCATGGGAGGAGGTGGCACCCCGGGTGAGCAGCCACGGCGTGGTGTGGCGCACCTGGGTATAGTGCCAAAAGAGGTTTAATGACCTTTTGCCTTCAGGAAGGGTGAGTACCGTGTTGGCATGGGTCAGTGTGCTGAAGTGTTTTGGGCTGGCCATCCCCTCGTGGAGCTCAGGGGTGTTAGAGTCTGAGTGCCAAGTGCCAATGATACCAGAGGGGGTGAGCCCTGGCTGCTTTGACTGAGTGCCTTAGGGCTCAAAGGCCATGACTTGGATGTGCCCTGCAAGGTGTTCCTCAGCTGGGGTTGGCCAAGCTGCAATGGCGCTGAAGGTAGAGAGTGGACTAATCAATGTTCCTCTGTCCTTTCAGGAGAAGACATCGCATAACAATATTGAGAGGTCACGGACTGGCAGAGGACCCCCACACCTCCTTATTGTCTCCAGATATGAGCAGGAGCTCAAGAGGCACCAAACACCTCGGTCAATCGGCTGTGGAGAGGCCGGGGTGTCAGACGAAGGTAAGAGTGCAGTGCACTGAGGTGAGAGTTTCGGATGATGCAAACAATCTTTTGTAGTCTCATCATTGATGGGAGCCTCCAGACTGGATTCCTCATTGATCATTGAAAGACGATTTCAGCATGATGCAGATCTCCATTGTCTCAGCAGGGTGCCTGGCATGCACAGTGACAGTGTGATGACTTAAACTAATGACATGTCCTTCTTCTCCCTTAGATCTGCCTCCAACCAGCCAATCGCAGGACCTCCAGGAGCTACCCCTGATACCGGAGGACCACCATGCTCCAGAAGCACCTGTGTCACACCCACTCTCTGAACCAGGCACCAACGCTGATACCAGCATTTTGGTGGGCATTAGTTCAGTGGCTAGAATCTCGGTGCACATTGGTGAGGGCACTTCACACTTGCTTGAGGTGCAGGCGGAGGCACAGGGTGCCAGAGGACTGCTGGAGACCAGGATGATGCTCAGTTGAAGGCTGATGATGCGCCTCTGGAGCCATCCATTAGGCAGTAGATGCTGGTTGTCCAGGGGGTGTACAGGAGGATCCGGCAGAGATCCATGAGGATATATATGCCATGGTCTCTGTCATGGAGGAGTCCCTGCAGAGCATCAGCACTGCGTTGACCCTCATGGCCAAGTGCAACGCCTCCTCCATGGAGAGAGTGGTGACTCTCATGGAGAGTCTGCTCCAGGGACAGAATCAGGGGTTCCTGGGGTTGGGCTCAGGCCTGCAAGCCCTCACACAGGTACTGACCCCAGGAGGTCAGTGTCCATGTGTGAAAAGGATGAGGCACCCAGTATCCCAGCTAGATGCCCAACCATCAATGGCAGGCAGGGAGGTCAACAGCGACCTCACATTGGCGCATGAGCTGCTTGTTGTCCCTGCGGGCTTCTCTCAGGGCGCTCCGGATGACGGCAGCAGCTCCTCCACCCCTCTGCCAGTGACCATTGCAGAGGCTGCGGCAACTGGAGAGGTGCCAGCCATGGCACTGTCCGCTCCCTCCCAGGCTGGGCCATCACAGGCTAGACAATGACCGCATGGTCATCAAGGCCAACAAGACAGCAGAGTGAGCCTGCTGTCTACAATGCCATTGCCAGTGAGGGGGGTACTGGTCGTAGCACCCATAAACGTTTAAAGCACTTTAAACAGCGCAAGAGGGACTGGTCACGGGTGATCTTTTGTTCTCCCATCTTATTTTCCTTTTTTTAATGGTGTGACCATCAACACCTGATATTGTTCTGTTCGTAATCTGTGAGTGTCAACATTATATGCTTCGTTTCTTTTGTAGGTGCAGGGTACGCCAATATGTAATGCTGGCCGTGGGTGGCTCAAAACATTTTTGCACAGGCACTAAGTGAATCTTGGGGACAACGGAAAGGGTTGTTTCTGAGATTCTGGATGGAGGCAGCAGCCCTGGCATGACGTGGGAGCGGTGGGAGCGGTTACCGAGATCTGGCTTCACGCCCTCAGCATTCTCCTCGCCATGCTCCTCTTCTGACTCACTACTGGATTCATCCTCTGTGGCCTGTGGAGCTGCATCAAGATCCTCTTCCTCCAGTGGGTCCTCCCTTGCCAATGCTAAGTTGTGGAGAGTGCAACATGCAACCACTATCAGTGACACCCGCTCTGGGGGGTATTGTAATGCTCCCCCTGAACGATCCAGGCACCAGAAGCGCAGCTTGAGAAGACCTATGGTCCTCTCCACCACTGCCCTTCTGGATGCATGGGTCTTGTACCGCTGCTCTGCCTCTGTTCTTGGGTGGCAGAGAGGTGTCATGAGTCACCTTTTCAAGGGATAGCCCTTGTCACCCAGCAGCCATCCATCCAGCTGGGTTGGAGCACTGAAGAGCCTCGGCACCTGCAAGTGTCTCAGGATATACGCATCATGGGAGTTGCCAGGATACCTTACACAGATTTGCATAATCTGCATCCTGTGGTCTCACACTATCTGCGCATTCATGGAGTGGAATCTCTTCCTGTTAACTAAGGCATCTGGCTGACCTGCTGGCATCTTGATGGCCACATGCGTGTAGTCGATGGCAATATCCACTTTTACAGAACTTCTGTCAACTGCTTGATGTAACTGTGGACAGCTGATTGAAAAATTCCACAAAGATTCCTCACTGAGCCCTGGAAAGAGCCAGAGACATAGAAGTTAGGGGCCACTATGACCTTCAGAGCCACTGGCATGGGATGTCCACCCACACAGTCAAGTTGATCTCAGGCCCGATCATCTGAAAAATGGAGAGCACTGTTTTGCTTGAGAGGCACAGCCTCCTTCGGCATTGCATCTCGGATATATTGAGGTAGCTGCAGTGCCGTCTATAAGCCCTGGCAGCAGGATAGTGGCATCTTCTGTGGCCCCTGCCGCCTTGGTCTACCTGCTGGCCCTGTGCCCCTTGTGCCTGCGCCTCTCCTCCCACAGGTCCCTCCCCTGGAAGCTGCATTAGGACACCTGGCCTCCTCTCCCTTCTGCCTCTCTCTTCCTTCTCAGAGGAGGTGCCTCCAGCAGAGACCACAATCCCCATTACCAGGGTAAGGGAAGGCTATCTGATACCTGGAAGGGTGCACATGGTCCGAACGCTCAGGGGGCCTTGAAAAAAGCAATGAGTCCTGAAATGACGCGTGGAAATGCTAAGAATGAAGCCCGGAACAGAGGTGAAGCTGCCAAGAAACGAGAAGCAACCAACAGCAAACTATCTCCAAAACTCCTCATTGGCAATGCTGTTGATCCTTTTTATCCCACTCGTGGATGAGCTTTTGCAAATTGTGGGCTGCCCGTCTGCCCGTTTTGCCCGTGCAATGAGTGAAAAATCACACGGGCAAAGTTAAATCGTCATCAATTGATTGTCAAGGGCCTTAACTGGCCTCTTAATTGATGGCCGGCATGGCTCCAACTCCCGCGCATGCCCGCCAACCGAAATATCAGGCAGGTGCGCGATGATGATCGGGACACTCACCCAACGTCATCGCATGTCATTTTACGTTCATTCGGGTCGGTCGCACGCCCGCCCAACAAGCAGAAAATTCTGCCTAATGTTTCGAGTCCGTGTGACTCTTCTTCAGAGCTCTGAAGAGGGGTCATACCGACTCGAAACATTAACTCTGTTTCTTGCTCCACAGATGCTGCCAGACCTGCTGAGTTTTTCCAGCATTTTCTGTTTTTATTTCAGATTTCCAGCATCTGCAGTATTTTGCTTGCATAATTAAGGCCCCAATATTAGCCATTTTATAGGTCTGGCAGTATTTTGCCAGCAGTGGGGTGATCCCCATGTGTGGGGAGGCTGCCAGCTTCACAGCTTCATGGAGGTGGTCTCTCTGTGGCAGCCTGGAGTCTCCATAGCCCAAAGAATGGGCCGTGGGTATGGATAGGGAAGGCGCCCACCTACTGCCCCAATGGGCCATCTGGAGGGATTATCCCTCTGTCCTGTGGGGCCTACCACTGTCAGCTCCATAAATTTAATTTTTATACACCTGTTCAAGGGCACTTCCATTTGAAGGCCCCTCAAAGCTCTCCTGCCTGCCTCAGTAACACCCATCTCTCCCGGTGGCACTGCGAAACCAGAGCTGCCAACCCTCATGGCCTGGCATATCCCTGACTCCACCACTGCCACCAAGCTAAGGGACAAACACTAGCTCAATGACGAGTGCAGGAGGGCATGCCAGGAGCAGCACAAGGCATACCTAAAAATGAGGTGTTAACTTGATGATACTACACCACGGGACTACTTGTGCCAAGCAGCATAAATAGCAAGTGATAGACAGAGCTAAGCAATTAGCTTGATCTCTTAATACCTTCCTCTTTGTCCTCTCTTGGCCGAGACCTCTGATGATGTTTCTCAGTGCTCTTCCTGGGGTTGTGCATACCAACTGGCTGTTCTCAAACAGACTTTATACAGTTCCGAAACTTAAAATGGCTGCTATCCCAAACTGTCGAATCACACTTCCATATTAGCTATTGAGTTGGTCCCAGCCTGGGGAGCTGTCCCAGGCTGGGGACAATCTTTTTAGCTGAGGTAATTAACCTTTTAAGTGTCCCAGCCATTAACTTGAATGGTTCCCTTTCTCCCAGGTTTAAGAAGATAGGATAGGAAAGAGCTGGTCACACCTCTGAGCAAGCCACAATGAGCTTCTGTTTACTCTTGTGGAACTGGAACTTGAATTTAAAATGTCTTCACATATCTTGTTATGTCTACCTGTAATCCTTCTAAAGCTTGACCGCCTTGCAGTTGAAAAAGGCTGGTGACTTTTGGCAGCCGTCTTTGAGGCTCCTTATGTCCATTTAAAAGGAAGATTAGCATTTTTTTAACAAAATATCTATAAAATCACAACTACATATGTGTGAAACTGTGCACTGGGGCAGCAACCCTTCTGTAGCTTTCCATCTGACAGCCTCTGACCTGACTTTAACTCTACACTTTTTCCTCAACCTTTTCCGACCCACCTCAGTCCCTGGTAGTTGCAAGAAGGAAGAAAATAGAAAGGTCCGATAATGTGTTTGCTTTTGCAGTTGATCATTGGATTACTCCAGATCTCAGTATGGAGAATGGCATGAAAAATGAGTGAGTGTGATATACAAGAACTGATATGTCTTAAATGATTTTCCATGCCAATTAAAAACTCTAAAAAAATGCGTGGTGCTGTATATGCATGCACTTCAGAGGGACTGTGGCCTAGAAATCTTTAAGCATGAAGAAGGTGGTGGGGGGTGAGGGGGGAGGGAAGGTAGAGGACAGTAACCACTGACTGTAGGGGGGAGGGGCGGTAGCTCATGATCTCTGAATATGGAGACAAGAGGACTCCTCCACTCCCTTTATGCCTACCATATTGGAGGCTTAGGGAGGCATTTAATTCTCAAAGAATGGTCACTGTATGGTCAAATGACCACTAAATTCGATGCTGAAATGTCTATCAGTATAGAGTGCTAGGACAGAATCATCCCAGATTTGCACTAAGTGCAGGAGTGAGTGGGAAAAACAACACTTTGCCCACTGGCCGCAATGGTGGCTTTTCACGCCGTATCATTCCAAACACGCCGTATTAATTATGCATTGCCGGGACACACGCTGTTTCAATGGCGGATGGGCTCCGATTCACCTGCCGCACCGTCATCTCGCCGCTTCAACACGCCAGGCACCACATTTAAAGTACAGCCGCCCTCAGTGCTTGCAGCCCAGGACTGCCGCAAAGAAGACATGGCCCCAAAAGGCAAGAAGACTGCAGCCCTTTTGGATGCCATGGACGTCCGCTGTGATGTCCTCTACCCCCGCTCTGGCAGCAGGAGGGGCAGCAACATTATCACCTCCGGCTTGGTAAGTAATGGCAATGGTGATCAGTGCCAGTGCTGCACAGAAGAGGTTGCCATCCAATGCAGGTAGAGGATGAATGATCTCATCTGTACCACCAGGGTATGGCAATCATTTCATCACTCTAAACTCACACACTCAAGCCCATCACACATTCACTGGCATCTCACTCACTGCTAGCTCAAGGGACATCACCACCCATTCTCATACACATACTCTCACGTGTCCATCTGGCCTCATCTCTTCTAAAGACTGCCTCCTCAATCCTCACCATCTTGAGGCCACTTGCACAGATAAACATGTGCCCCACACACACACACACACACACTCTGGGATACCCTCCTTCTGCAGTACAGCCCTCATCCTGCAGCCTCTTCCCTTGCCTGAGGCCACTTCACCCCCTTCCCCAAGCAAGCCCTAGTCCTGCAACCATTGATCACATTGCACACATATGGCTGATCTGCTAGGTAGAGACCTACCCGTGAGCCCCCCCTAAAAGTGATGTCATGCTGCCTGTGAAGCCCTGGCGCTGATGACTGCGAGTGCTGACCGAAGCAAGGTAGGCAAACAAACCTTGAAGTCCTGAGTGAGGTGCAGCCTGCAAATTGTACGCCTTATATGTTCTGTTGTGAAACACATTGGTGTATTTTCCCACGGACGTGGGTGGATGATCTAGTGGTGGGGGGCGGGGGCATAACTCCAGCAGGCTGGCCTTATAATGATATGCAGATGTAATACAATGAATTTCCCGATGTCTGATGGCAGGGAACGCAGCCCGCCATCGATGGGCTGAGCAGATGTTCGCAAATTGGTTTCAAGACATTGTGAAACCGATTTTTGGCCTTCACGCCATATTGTCCGCTTGCGCCACAGAACACGCCCGACACCAACGGCCATGGAAAATCCTGGTCCTATTATTATTATTACACAGAAGAAGGTCCTTAGGCTTTGACTCTATGTTGGTCTCTGTACAGCAATCCTCTTAGTCCCATTTCCCCACTCTATTCTTATTGTTTGTTTCTTCAAGTGCCTATCCAATTTCCCTTTGAAATCATTGATCAACTCCGCTTCTAAGTATGGTGAGTTCCAGGTCATTACCACTCTGCATAAAAATGTTCTTTTCACATTCCCCCTTCATCTCTTGCCCAAAATCTTAAATCTATATATGCTAGTCCTTGTAGGACAGCTAATGGAAACAGCTTTTCTTTGTTTTGTGACGAACTCTGCACTTTGCAAAACTTGTATTGGTGAAATACAAAGTGAAATTAAGCTGGTTCTGAAAAAGTAATTCGTAATTGGATTTCCTAGCTATCAGTCATTTCTAAGAAGTTGCTATGGTGATGAGATCTGGGTATCCAAATAAGGCAAAGAAAGCTAATTGGCAGTATTTTTTTTCAGCCTGTTGTACTGCAGGAAACAAACTCTCACACACAACTCCTGGCATTGAGGAGAAGCAAATATAGTTCTTTATGAAAAGGCCAGCTTCTGTTTGGGAATAAGAAGGAAATAGAACTTCTGGAGCTCTTGGGGAAGCAATGTATCAGCGAGCTAAAAGGGACAGCAACCTAAAAGCAGTGTGAATAGTTCAGGCGTGCTAAAGATCTGAGTGTTTATATCAGAGGTGACCAGTCTGTGAACCGGGGGTATTGTTGGTTGGTAGGTTGGTTGAAAAGGAAGTCTGAAAAGATACGCCACCAGGACTGTTGTGACCTGAGGGAGTTTGTAGATGTGTGCCCTGTCGGTGTTAATCGTAACCGGGAACCTCATAGAAATGAGGCTGCCAGTGAAAGTTATTCAAAGACCAAATTCAGTGGGCTAAATTATCCCCCCGTTGGGGGGGAAGTTGATGGGTGGTTGCGTATGGGCACGCTTCCAATTGGCGCCCACAATCGGAGGCGTGGCGCCATTTTACGTGGGCGGGCCAATTAAGGACTGCCCAGCGTGGCGTCCGCAGGGAAGCGTTATGCGCTCCCTGTGCGGGCAGGGGAGGGGATTCTTAAAATTCGAGAGCACGGTCATCTCCCTGAGGCTACGTGCAGCCTCAGGCAGATCAGCTCTACATGTAAAAAAGATAAAAGTAGAAAAATAAAATTTCCCTTACATGTCCCCTCATGTGACAATGTAAAAATTTTTAATAAAGATTGTGTAAAAATTATGGACATGTCCCAACTCATATGACAATGTCACATGAGTTGGGACATGTCCATAATTTTTACACAATCTTTATTAAAAATTTTTAAAGCCTACATGAAACCCCATCCAACCCGTGGATGAGGTTTCATGTTTTTTCTAGTTCCCACCGGTACTCCTGGCCTGCCAGCCAACCTTAAGGTTGGACGGGCAGGTTCTTTAATTGCTTAATTGATCCTGTCAATGGCCTCAATTGGCCATTGACAGGTCGGCGGGCGCGCAGCTGATTTTGCTGAAAATTTAAACAGGGCATGGTGACGTCGAGAGTTCCGCCTGGCATCACTGCGCATCATTTTACATGTCGGCGAGCGGGCCCCGGCCCCACTCGCCGACTCATAAAATTCAGCCCAGCGAGTGGGAAAATTAGAGATCATTCATACAGGAAGCAGAGTTTGAAGAACTTTGGCATTGCATATGGTGCCAAATATGTGCTGGGAGCGTTGCTGACATATTTGTGAGACCTATCTTTGTTGTAATGAAATTCATTATTTCTATTGAAATGCAATTTTTCCGTTCGTGCATGCTTAATTTTATGTTGATTTTAGATTTGACTGTCACAGTAAAAGTTTCAAAAAATGAAATCTTGTCCATTGGTTCTTTTAGTTGGGGTCCTTTGGGGATTCCTTTCTTTTTGGGTTATTGGTCTTTAGGCAGATGGTAACAGTCTACCTTATCTAAATCTGCCGTATCTAAATCTTCTATAGCTTCATCAGTTCTCCACACACCTTTGATCCAAGGAGAACATAGCCAGCTTCTCCAACCTAGCCTTGTAGATAAAATCCCTCATTCCTGGAACCACACTGGTAATTCTCCTCTGCACCCTGTCAAGGACCCTCAGATCCTTCTTAAAGTGTGGTGACCAGAAATGGATGCAATATCCTAGCTGTGGCCTAACCAAAGCTTTATCGAAGTTAGCATAACTTGTCTGCTTTTGTATTCAATACCCTGTACCTTTATTTACGAAGGTCCCAAATGCTTTGCTAAACACTCTCTCAATATGTCCTGCAATTTTCAAAGATCTTTGCACATGCAACCCCAGGTACCTCTGTCCCAATACACTCTTTAGAAATGCGCCATTAAGTCTATATTGCATCTCCATATCCCTTCTGCCAAAATGCATCACGTCACACTTCTCTGCATTAAATTCCATCTAACACTTATCTGCCCATTCTCCTCGCCTATCTATCTATGTCCTTAGTATGTTTCTTAGTATGAGTTTACCTGCAAAGGTAAACATATTCATGTCTGAATGTTGCAGTAATAATACTTCTCTGAGCCTATGAGCAGAATTGTCCCAGATTGCACTAAGTGCAGTAGCGGGCAGGAAAAAGGACGTTTTACCTGTTGGCTGCAAGGCAGATTTTCGCACCGTGTCGTCCCAATCCTGTCTTATTAATCATGCATTCCTGGGAAACACACTGATTCGCTGGTGGGTGGCCTCTGATTCACCCACCACGCCATCACCCTACCGCTTCCTCACATTAGCGCCATATTTAAAGTGCAGCCGTGAGCACACCTCTCAGTGCTTCCAGCTCAGGACTGCTGCACAGAAGACATGGCCCCGAAAGGCAAGAAGACTGCAGCCTACCAATTCAGGGACGCATCCCTGGGATGCCTTCTGAACACCATTGGAACCCGCTGCAATGTCCTTTATCCCCGCTCTGGCCGCAGGAGGTCCATCAGTGCCATCACTCCAACTTGAGAGGCAGCGGCAGTGGTGGTCAGTGCCAACACTGTATAGGAGAGGTTCGCCATCCAGTGCAGAAAGAGGATGAATGATCTCATCAGTGCCGCCAGGGTAAGACAACCATCCCATCACTGTAAACTCACACACTCACAAGGCTAACACGCATTCACTGGCATGTTATTGCCAACTGAAGGCACATCACCACCCAGTCTCTCACACACTTCCTCACATCTCCATCTGGCCTCATCTCCTCTGGAGACTGCCTCCTCAGCCCTCACCCTCTTGAGGACACTTGCACAGATAACATGTGTCCCCACACACACCCTGGGATACCCTCCTTCCCCAGTAATGCCCTAGCCCTGCAGCCTCTTCCCTTGCCTGAGGCCACTTCTCCCCCTTCCCCAAGCAAGCCATAGCCCTGCTGCCTTGAAAAGCCATACCTGCCTTATGGCTGGTCTGCTAGGTAGAGCCCTGCCCGTGAGCCCCCCTAAAAGTGATGTGGTGCCTCCTGCGTAACCTGGCACTGATGACTGTGAGTGCTGCCCGAAACAAGGTAGGCAAACAAGCCACAAAACCTCGAGTGAAGTGCAGCTCGCCAGGTGTGTGTTGCCTATGTTCAGTTGTGAAACACGCTGGTGTGCCTTCACGCTGATGTGCCTAGATGATCAAGGGTGGGGGGATGGTTCCAGCAAACAGGGCTTATAATGGTATACAGATGTATTAAAATGACTTTCCCAACATCCGGCGGCGGAAATGGCGGCCCACCATTGACGGACGGAGCGAACGATTCCACTGGTTTCACGGCGCGTGAAGCCAGTTTTTGGCCTTACCACCATATTGTTCACTCACACCCACCATAATGCCAATGGGCACGGAGAATTCCACCCTATGCTCTTTCACCCCTATCTCTCATCTCTTTCAGCTCTAATCTCAGTCTCATACACTTTCTCTTACGTTGCATAGAATTACATAAAATGCACAGCGCAGAAACAAGTCATTCGGTCCAACATGTTTACCCTGGTGTTAATGCTCTACATCAGCTTCCTCCCACCCTTCTTCAGCTAACCTGATCAGGATTAGCTTCTATTCCTTTCTCCCTCATGTGTTTATCTTGCTTCCCCTTAAATGTATCTATGCTATTTGCCTCTATTACTCCATGTGCTGGCCAGTTTCACGCTGTAGCCACTTTCTATGTAACAAAGTTTCTCCTGAATTCCCTATTGCATTTATTAGTGACAAGAGAAAAGATCATTTCTGCAACTATCATGCAGACTGAGCTTTGAAACAGGATCCCTGTATCTGGTGAGATGAGACAAGAATGGATACAGAGAGAAGAACATATTGAAAAGGGGAGTGATGTATAGAGGTTAAAAACATGTGGGTGGGAATACAGAAAGAGTGGGAAACATAGAAAAGGAAAGACACTAAAAAGCACAGAATAGTGAGAAAACAGTCACAGAGATATTTTGCTGACAATGAAAGTGTTACAGATTTGCACTTATATAATGCCTTTGTTGGGTACCTCCAACACGGAACATATATATATTTAAAAACTTTATACTTATTACTATTTCTTATTTTTGAACTGGACTTTTCTGCTGAACAAAGACAATTAAGATGGTTAACCCTCGTCTGGATATTATCCCCAGCGGTCTCCAGAACAAAATAATTATCTTCTCAGCTTTGGGAATGTTACACCTCATTATGCCTAAGGAGATTCTAACAGACGACCTGGGATTGTACAGACCAATTTCAAAAGGATCTATCTACAGGAATGCCATTTACATTTGATAAGTGACCTTGCTAGCGAAATCCGTGGGTTTGTTGAGACAGTGGCTTCCCAAACCCCAGACCCACAACACAGAGGGCACCCCTTTCAATCCATAATGGCTGAGACATTGTCAGTCCTGAAAACAAAGCCAAATTTCAGACACTGGATAAACATCCTTTCTTGAAGTCACTAAGGGGAAGGAAGGTCACATGACCCAAGACTGGCCTTTGGGCAGTTTAATATTCTCTTTCTGAACTGTATAGCCAGTCTGCTGTTTAACATCCAACTGAGAGGCCACACAGAAGCAAGCTCTGTCCAGGTTGGACCACCAGCCCCTCTAACCTGGCTCTACTGGAAGATTTCGTACCACCGCCTACAGAACTGACACAATCTCTGAGTGCCTGCTTCACCATGCGGCAAAAGCGAATCTTACAACATTGGTCTCCAGCCAGCCAACCATCGAACGCCTATCTGAAAGACTTCCTCATTGGACCCTGACTTTGGGACTCTGGAGCTCAAGTGAACCAATATTCAATTTATCTGTGGTTCTTGTTCTATAAACTCCCTTTCCTCTATCCCTCCCTTTACTGTGTGAATGTGGTGTGAGAAGTTGTGAACACTCCTTTTCACAGGTTTTGAATGTGCACAATAAACTAACCTGCTGAGTTAATCCTAGCGCAAGTTTGCCATGGAATTATTAGTAAAATTGGATCACACAAAAACCAAGGGGTTGGGAAAATATGCCACCACTTATTTGTAAAAAACAAACTAATTAAAAACACCTTCTGTTTACAGACATGTGGTAAGAGGAAAACAGTGCTATTTGAACTGACTCCCTCCTGTCCGTAACATCTTTCAACACCACGGGTGTCCCAAAGTACTTTGCAGCCATTGAAATACATTCCAAGCACAGTAACCATTATAATTTAGGAAACACAGCCAATTTGTGCACAGCAAGCTCCCAAATACAGCAATGTGATAATGACCAGATAATTTGTTTTTGTGATATTGTGTGAGGACTGGATGTTGTTCAAGTCACCAGGAATACCTTTGCAGCTTCTCTTCAAAATAGTGCCTTGGGAACTTTTACGTCTACCTGAGAGGGCAGACCAGGCAGTCCTTGATTATCTTGTCATCATAACTCCAGCACCTCCAACAGTACTGAGTCCTAAGCTGGAGTGTTAGCCTTGGGTTTTGTGATCAAATCCTAAAATGGGACTTGAACCCATAATCTTTTGACTCAGAAGCAAAAGTGTCAACAAATGAGCCACAGCTAACACTACAAATATATGTATATTATATATACAGAGAGAGAAACACACACAAACAATGAAAGACAAACAGAAACAGACAAAATCAGAGAGCAAGATACAGTTTTAGAGATTGTGCCATTGGACATTAACCATTATTCATTACAGTGTCTTCTTAGCTTCCTTCAGTATCCTATTATAAATTACCTCGTGTTCACTGATTTTCAATTGCCTATCTATACCACACACACAAGGTAGAGAGCTGATATGTCTATTATTGATCTACTTCTAACTTCAGTCTATTTCAGAGATATCCATTGACAATCTGATGTTGATCTTGTTAATGTCTAGTATTCATTAAGTTTGCTGATTCAGCACCTATTCTTTTACTGCTACTTCTCTTTTGATCAGTTCTCAACAATCCATCTTGTGATTGTACTCGTCTCTATTCACCTGTTTTCCCACTTTTCAGTTGCAGTGCTCTTATCATTAACATTCAGATGGAGTAACATGCTTCCTCCCAAATAACATTTCAGGACTCCTTTCCAGCAACGTGTCACCATCTAATGCAATGATATTCAAACTGTACTTTATGGGAAACCTCTGCAAATATTATCAGAGACTCAGGGACTGCCAGAAAATATTAATACATCACTGGGAATCCCTGCAGGTTTTACATATGAATGTACAAATGAATTAGGAGCCCCTCGAGCCTACTCCGCCATTCAATAAGATCATAGCTGATCTGATTGTAATCTCCCGCCTACTTCGGTAGCTTTCACCCTTGTTTATCAAGAATCTATCTATCTCTGCCTTAAAAACATTTACAAACACTGCTTCCACTGCCTTTTGAGGAAGGAAGTTCCAAAGACTCACTAGCCTCTGAGAGAAATTTTTTTTCCTCATCTCTGTCTTAAATAGGCAACCCCTTTATTCATAAACAGTGACTTCTAGTTCTAGATTCTTCCACAAGAGGAAACATCCTCAGCACACCCAACCTTCAGGAGCTTATATGTTTCAATCAAGCCGCCTCTTACTCTTCTAAACTCTAGCAGACACAAGCCTAGCCAGTCCAATCCTCCCTCATAAGACAGCCCACCTATTCCTGGTATTAGTTTAGTAACCTTCGCTGGACTGCTTCTAGTGCACGTACATCCTTCCTTAAATAAGGAGACCAATACTGTACACAGAACTCCAGTCATGGTCTCACCAGTGTCCTGTACAACTGAAGCATAACCTCCCTTCTTTTATATTTAATTCCCCTTACAATAAACAATAACATCCTATTAGCTTTCTTCATCACTTGATCTACCTGCATACTAGCCTTTTGT
Organism: Cetorhinus maximus; assembly: GCF_964194155.1. NCBI lineage: Eukaryota > Metazoa > Chordata > Chondrichthyes > Lamniformes > Cetorhinidae > Cetorhinus > Cetorhinus maximus. The sequence goes on from NC_135889.1 coordinate 16,240,879, forward strand.
GATTCATGCACTCGGACACCCTGATCCCTCTGAATCTCAAGGCTCTGTAATCTCTCACCATTTAGATAATATGCTTCTTTCTTATTCTTCCAGCCAAAATGGACAATTTCACATTTATCCACATTATACTCCATCTTTGCCCATTCACTTTACCTAACTATGCTATTTTGAAAATCCTTACATTCTCTTCACAATTTACTTTCCTACCTATCTTTGTGTCGTCAGCAAATTTAACAACCATTCCTTCAGTGCCTTCATCCAAGTTTTATATAAATTATATAAATTGTAAAAAGTTGAGGCCCCAGCACTAATCCCTGTGGCACACCACTTGTTACATCCTGCCATCCAGAAAAAAGACCCATTTATGGCTACCCTTTGTTTCCTGTTAGCTAGCTAATCTTCTATCCATGCTAATATGTTATCCCCTACACCATGAGCTTTTATTTTTTGCAATAACCTTTGATGTGGCACCTTATCAAATACCTTCTGGGAATCTAAGTACAGTACATCCAATTGTTCCCCTTTATCCACAGCACATGTGACTCCTTCAAACTTTAATAAATTGGTTAAACATGATTTCCCTTTCATAAAATCATGTTGAAGAACACCATAAAGAACACTTCTTGGCACTATCTGTTACTAATAGCACATGGACAGGGATTAACTCCAAATGTTGACACATTCCTGGAGATGCCACAGTCAAAACTTCTGGAAAATAATCTTGGTTGTCCAAAAGAAAACAGTCTTCTCCTCGCAAAGTGAGGTTATATAGTACTATATAGTATTTAGAGTACAGAAATAAGCCATTTGGTCTAACAGTATTCATACAGAATCACAGAATTGTTACAGTGTAGAAGGAGGCCATTCAGCCCATCATGTCTGCACCAGCTCTCTGAGCATTTTAACTTAGTGCCAATCTCCTGCCTTTTCCCTGTAACCCTGCACATTGTTTATATTTAGATAACCATCCAATGCCCCCTTGAATGCCTCAATTGAACCTGCCCCCACCACACTTCCAGGCAGTACATTCCAAACCCTAACAACTCGCTATGTGAAAAAGGATTTTCCCACCTCGCATTTGCTTCTTTTGCAAAACACTTTAAAACTGTTCCCTCTGGTTCTTGATCTGTTCACGAATGGGAACAGTTTCTCCCTATCTACTCTGTCCAGATCTCTCATGATTTTGAAAACTTTTATCAAGTCCCCTCTCAGCCTTCTCCTCTCCAACGAAAACAGTCCCAACTTCTCCAATCTTTCCTCATAACCATAGTGTCTCATTCTTGGAGTAATTCTTGTAAACCTCTTCTGCACTGTCTCCAATGTGTTCACATCCTTCCTATAGTGTGGCTTCAGAACTGGTACACAATACTCCAGCTGAGGTCTAGCCAGTGTGTTATATAAATTCATCATAACCTCCTTGCTTTTGTACTCTATGCTCCTATTAATGAAGCCTAGAATACTGTATGCTTTAGAAACAGTTCTCTCTACCTGTCCTGCCACCTTTAATGACTTATGTACATATACACCCAGGTCTCTCTGCTCCTGCACACCCTTTGGAATAGTAGTGTGCTCCTACACACCCTTTAGAATACTTCAGACAAGTCTTTTTCCACCCTTCTTCATCTCACTTATTCAACATTCCCTTTTATTCATAGAATCATAGTATTACAGCACAAAAATAGGCCATTTGGCCCATTGTGTCTTCTTCAGCTCTTTCAATGAAAAATCCAGTTCATCCTGCTCCCTCTCTCTTTTGCCATATCCCTGCAATTTATTTCTCCTTCAAATATTTATCAAATTCTCTTTAGAATGTCACTATTGAATCTGTTTCCACCACTCCATAAGGCATTGCATTCTAAATGCCAACCACTCATTCAATAAAAAAGTTTTTTTCTCATTTCCCTCATGTTCTTTTGCCAACCACCTTAAATCTGAACCCTCTGGTTATGGACCCTTCAGCCATTGGAAACAGTTTCTCTTTATTTACTCTCCAATTACTCTTTGTATAGAGAAATTTCTTCTGAATTCCCTATGAAATTTATTAGCCACTATGCAGTCATTCCTCAGTCTTGGGCTGTTGTACGAATCAGGTAACAGCCACTGGCAGCGTGTATTATACCCTACCTGCCCCATTTTCTGTCCTATTGATTTCATTGAAAATTAAAATCAGGTGGGGTGTAAAAATCAATTGGCTATTGCCCATTTCTCACTGCCGTTCAAGATGTATTTCATCCTCAACAAGTCAAATAATAGTCCAACATTACACTTAAAGTTCTGAATGTTTTTTTCTGCTTCACACATAGCTGGATTATTTTTGGTGCATTACTTGTTGTTGTTTGCAAATGTAAATAGTTTATCGCAGGGCATTGTTGTAGGCAGCTACTACTTTGCTGACAGCAACCAGTGTTTCACATTTCAACAACAGTGCTGGATTTGGGGGAGGATGAGAGCTCATACTGAAGGAGATAGGCAGGTGCAACTGCACCTCCTGCATCTGCTGCCCACTCAACCTCATTGCAGGAGTCTAATCCTCAAGCACAGGCAGGCTTACTTGGAGACGTCTAAAGAGACTTTGATTTCTATGCTACAAGGAGACTGTCACTGAGTCACAGAATCATTTAATTGTTACAATGAAAAGGGAGGACATTTGACCAGTTGAGTCAGTGCTTGCTCTCAGCAACAGCAATGTAGCTGGTCCCGCTCCTCCAATCACTTCCCTGTAACCCTTATTTTTATTTTTCCCGTCAGCTGCTTATCCCATGCCCTTTTAAAAGCCACATTTGAATCTGCTTCCACCACCCTTTCAGGTGCATTCCAGATCCTAACCGCTCACTGGGTGAAAAAGTGTTTCCTTATGTCATCTTTGGTTAACTGCCAAACACTTTAAATCTGTGTTCTCTTGTTCTCAAACCTTCCGCCAATGGAAACAGTTTCTCTCTATCTACTCTGTCTAGACCCTTCATGATTTTGAACACCTCTATCAAATCTCTTCTCAAACTTATTTTCTCTCAGGAGAACAATCCCAGCTTCTCCAATTATTCTATGTAACTGAAGTCCTCTATCCCTGGAACCATTCTCTTAAATATTTTCTGCACCCTCTCAAGCCTTTACATCCTTCCTAAAGTCCGGTGCCTAGAATTAAACACAATATTCCAGTTGAGGCCAAACTAATGTTTTAGAAAGCTCTGCGTAACTCATCATAACTTTCCTTACTTTTGTCCTCTGTGCCTCTATTTAAAAATCCCAGGATCTCATATGCGAACATACATATGTACATGTGAACTAGGAGCAGGAGTAGGCAACTAGGCTCTTCAAGCCTGCTCTGACATTCAATAAGATCACGGCTGATTTGATTGTAACCTCCCACCTACCCCGATAACCTTTCACCCCCTTGTTAATCAAGAATCTATATATCTGCTTTAAAAATATTCAAAGACCCTGCTTCCGCTGCCTTTTGAGGAAGAGGGTTCCAAAGACTCACTAGCCTCTGAGAGAAAAAATTCTCTTCCTCTCTGTCTTAAATGAGTGACCCCTTATTTTTACATCATGAACCCTAGTTCTAGATTCTCCCACAAGAGGAAACATCCTCTCCACATCCACTCTGTCAAGACCCCTCAGGATTTTAAAGGTTTCAATCAAAAATCACCTCTTACTCTTCTAAACTCCAGTGGACACAAGCCTAGCCTGTCCAACCTTTCCTTATAAGACAACCTGCCCATTCCTGGTATTAGCCTATAAACCTTCTCTGAGCTGCTTCTAACGCATTTACATCTTTCCTTAAATAAGGAGACCAATACTGTACACAGTACTCCTGGTGATGTGGTCTCACCAGTGCCCTGAGCATAACCTCCCTACTTTTGTATTCAATTCCCCTTGCAATAAATGATAAAATTCTATTAGTTTTCCTAATTACTTGCTGTAACTGCATACCAACCTTTTGTGATTCACTCACTGGGACACCCAGATCCCTCCGAATCTCAGAGCTCTGCAATCTCTCACCATTTAAATAATATGCTTCATTTTTATTCTTCCTGCCAAAATGGACAATTTCCGTTTTGCCCACATTATATTCCATTTACCAGGTCTTTGCCTACTCAGTTAACCTATCTATGACACTTTGTAGCCTCCTTACAACCTCTTCACACTTACTTTCCTACTGTAGCGATTGTAGGTAAACCTTTCCTACTGCCTTTAGGGGTCACGTGATTGTACTGACGAATCAGCCCTAAGTATGGATAATCTTAGGGGCAGAGCCTTTCTAGCTGTGGACCTGGTTCAAGCATGTAGCATCTAAATGAGCTCCATAATAAAGTTATCTGTTTCAAGTAAGAAACCTGTCCGGTATATCAAATTTATTACAATTGGAGATGAGGGTAAAATAGCACCAATGTTGCACCTCACCTTGTGAATGTGAGTACATCAATTCTTAAGGAAAGAAAGGAAAGTACACTCACTCCACTTTTTGACAGAATCGACCATTGTGACTCGTCCATGGAAGACTAGAGCCAGTACATAGAACACCTAGGTTTTTATTTTGTGGCAAATGAAATAACATGGGAGGAAAAGCAGAAAGCAATTATTTTAAGTGTCTGTGGTAGCAAGGCATATAACCTCATACGTAGTCTGACAGCCCTGAATGCGCCCAATTCTAAATCTTTTAACGAGCTGGTAGACTTCTTGAAGACACATTTTCAGCCAAAGCCATTGATAATTATGTGGAGATTTAAGTTCAACTCCAGAGTAAGGGCCTTGGTGAGTCCATCACAACTTGTATCATGAAGTTGAAACAGTTGACTGAGCGCTGCGACTTCAGAGATACACTCAGTGACATGTTGCGGGACCGGTTGATTTGTGGCATATACAACAATGCCATTCAGTGCCGATTACCTCCAGAAGTTAGGATTGATCTGAAGCACACCATGGAAATAGCACTAGCAATAGAGAGGGCTGAGAGGGACTCGCAGGCTTTGCAGAGAGTGCAGCATGTTGCCGTTCTTCAGTTGGGGCAGGAACCTACTGCTGGGCGTGGTGTGTAATCCAGCCGTGAAGCGGGAGACAGTCTCTACTACTTGATAAACAAAAAGGCATAGTGGAAGCATCTCACCAGTGACTCAGAAATTAATCTGTTACCGATGTGGCGGGGTAACGATGTACTGGAAACCTGCAGATTTAAGGAGACAGAATGCCACTTATGCCACAAAAAAAGGCGTGTAATAAAGCAATACTGGGCGAAATCGAAACAGCCAATCAGACAGCAGACCGAGATGATTGAAGTGCGCAATATAACTGAACCAGATGCTGCCAATACTGATATCTATTCCCTATACAATGTCAAAGCAGTAAAAACTGAACCAATCACTGTCACATTTCAAGTGAATGGGAAGCTTCTAGTCATGGAGGTAGACATGGGAGCCTCAACCACAGTGGTGGGAGAACACACATTTAAATTCCTAAATGAAAGTACCCAGCCACTGAATCTGGAGCAAACCACGGCTCAGCTGAAGACATACACTGGAGAGTCAATACAGGTAAAAGGCATTGCCACAGTACCTATGACCTATAGGTATCAGACAGCCCAGCTTCCAGTCACCATTGTAACAAGTGAAGGACCCAGTCTTCTGGGCTGTGATTTGTTACAAAAAATTAAACTCAACTGGTCAGAAATTTTTCAAGTGAGAACAGGAGGAATTCCTGAGTTGATAAGGGAGCACAACAGCCTATTTTGTGATGAATTGGGAAAGATGAAAGGCTTACAAGTAAAAATATATGTAGACTCGGAGGCAACACCCTGGTTCTTTAAGACAAAACCTGTGCCTTATGCCCGAAAGGAGAAGGTGGATGCAGAGTTGTGTGCCACTTAGAGAAGCTAGGCATAATCCAGCCAGTCCAATTTTCAGAATGGGCAGCATCCATAGTCCCTGTGATGAAACCATATCAAACTATTCGCATCTGCAGACACTACAAATTAACAGTGAACAAGGCTGCTAAATTGGATAAATATCCCATCCCGATGATTGAAGATCTGTATGCTAAGCTAGGTGGAGGAAAATCCTACACCAAATTGGACATGAGCCATGTATACCAACAGCTAGAGCTGGACAGCACGTCTAGAGGGTACGTAACCATCAACATGCACAAGGGCCTGTACCAATATACAGGCCTACGCTTTGGTGGATCATCTGTATGTGCAATCTTGCAAAGGACCATGGAAAGCCTATTGCAAGGAGTTCCCTGAGTAATAGTGTACCTGGATGGTGGCCTGATCACAGGATCAATGGAAGCTGAACATTTGACCAACACAGAAGAGGTTTTAAGGAGATTTTTGGAAGCTGGTGTACGATTGAAGAGAGTGAACTTTCCAAGTGACTGAAGGCACTCACTTGGGTCACCAAATGGATGCCCATGAATTGCATCCAGTAGAGGAAAAAGTCAGGGCAATCAAGGAGGTGCCCACTCTTACCAGTGTCACTGAACTCAAGTCTTTTTTGGGCCTGATAAATTATTACGGTTACTTCTTGCCAAACTTGTCAACAGTGTTAGCACCTTTACACTTACTTTTGAAAAAGAACCATCGTTGGTCAGGAAAAACACAACAAGAAGAAGCCTTCATAAGGTCAAGAAGCTATTACGCTCATCATGACTACTAAGATTGTGACACATCTCCTTATGGGGTGGGAGCTGTGTTGTCACACAGGATAGAAGATGGTTCCGAAAGGCCAATAGGCTGTCTCCAGAACCCGACTTCAGAGATACACTCAGTGACATGTTGCGGGACCAGTTGATTTGTGGCATATACAACAATGCCATTCAGTGCCGATTACTTGCAGAAGTTAGTATTGATCTAAAGCGCACCATGGAAATAGCGCTAGCAATAGAGAAGGCTGAGAGGGACTCGCAGGCTTTGCAGAGAGTGCAGCATGTTGCCGTTCTTCAGTTGGGGCAGGAGCCTACCGCCAGGCGTGGTGTGTAATCCAGAGAGACAGCCGTGAAGCGGGAGACAGTCTCTACTGCTCGATAGACAAACAGTAGCTGAGAAGGGTTAGTCATAACTTGAAAAAGGTTTATTAGGAATATTTGGAATGAAGAAATTCCATCAGTATCTGCATGGTCAACATTTCACCATAGTGTCGGATCATAAGCCACTAATGGGTTTATATAGTGAAGATAAAGCCATTCCGCCGATAGCCTCAGCCAGGATTCAACATTGGGCTTTGATTTTATCAGTGTACGAGTATACATTTATGCACCGTCCTAGTGTGGATATTACAAATGCAGTCGCACTCAGTCGTCTTCCATTACCAGATAGCATTGTACATGCTCCAGTGCCACAAGAAGTTGTACTTATGTTGAATTCCTTGGACTCTTCGCCAGTCTATGCGAAGCAAATAAGGAATTGGACAATCCGGGATCCAATTTTATCAAAAGTCTGAGACCAGGTATTGCGAGGATGGTCAAATTCACTAGTGTCTGAAGAGACAAGACCATTCTATGCCCGTAAAACTGAGTTAAGTTGTCAAGATGGAATCTAGTTGTGGGGATCAAGAGTCATCATCCCTTCGCAAGGAAGGGAACCACTTTTGACAGAGCTTCACAGTGCACATCCAGGCATTTCAAAGATGAAGATGCTTGTGCAAAGCTATGTCCGGTGGCCAGGTACAGACAGTGACATAGAAAGGATGGTCAAGCACTGTCTCTAGTTGTCAGCAACAACAGAAGTTGCCCGTTTCAGCTCCACTGCATCCATGGAAGTGGCCTGTTTGACCCTGGGTTAGACTACATTTGAATATGTAAGTCCATTTTTAGGCACCATGTTTCTATTGTTCATTGATGCACATTCTAAGTGGATGGATGTGTATGAAGTTAGAGTACTGACATAGTGTGCAACTGTTGAAAAGCTGCACCAATGTTTTAGTACACATGGCCTACCAGTAGTCATTGTTTCGGATAATGGTACTGCCTTCACTAGTACGGAATTTCAGAGCTTCATGAGTTTAAATGGAATTAAACATATTAAAACAGCACCATGTCATCCCTCATTAAATGGATTAGCAGAAAGAGTAGTGCAAACTTTCAAATCAGGAATGAAGAAGTTATCCAAAGTTGCGTTAGAAACTCAAATTTCACATTTTCTTAATTATTGTATGACTCCTCATGCAACAATGGGTTCAACACTGTCTGAATTACTGATGAAACGCCGCCTTCGCACAAGGTTAAGTCTGTTGTTTCCAAACTTAGTGGGCAAGGTAGAGAAGAACCAGAGTAGTCAGAAATTGAATCATAATATCCATAGCAAAGCTCAAAGATCTACTGTGGGAGATACCATTTTCATGCAGAATTTTGGAAATGGTCCTAGTTGGGTTCCTGGTATAATTGTCTCTGAAACTGGACCTTTGTCATACCAAGTGGAAGTGGAAGACTGGATTGTTAGGAAACATGTGGATTATTTAAGGAGTAGAGAGACACTCCAACAACCAGCTATTCCGCCTGTAATTGATAGCGAACCTTTAATCCCTGAGGTGACAGATTGACCTAGAATAGACATACCTGATGTCCCTGTTGAATTACCTAACTCTGAACTGCTATTGTTGTCGGATGTCCCTGATGCTGCAGTTCCTGATCATGTCAATCCAATGGGAGAGTCTCAAGTCGTAGAGCTATGTCACTCTAACCAAATTAGAAAACCATCTCAGAGGCTTAATCTTTAATTGCATGACCTGTGTATATATGTGTATGTTGTGGATTAAATTAGTCTTTGTAAATACGAAATGTAAAAAATAACTAAAGGAGAAGGAAATGTAGTGATTGTAGGTATAACCTTTCCTACCGCCTTTAGGGATCATGTGATTGTACTGATGAATCAACCCTAAGCGTGGGTAATCTTAGGGGCGGAGCCTTTCTACTCGTGGACCTGGTTCAAGCATGTAACTTCTAAACGAGCTCTGTAATAAAATTATCTGTTTCAAGTAAGAAACCTGTCCGGTACATCAAGTTTATTGCCTCTAACCATCTTTGTATCGTCAGCAAATTTAGCAACCATACCATCTGTCCCTTCATCCAAGTAATTTATATAAATTGTAAAAAGTTGAGGCCCCAACACTGATCCCTGTGGCACAGCACTCTTTACATTCCGCTTACCAGAAAAAGACCCATTTTATGGCTACCTTCTGTTTCCTGTTGGCTAACCAATCTTCCATCCATGCCAATATGCTACCCCCTATACCATGAGCTTTTGCTTTCTGAAACCTTTGATGTGGAACCTTATCAAATACCTTCTGGAAACCTAAGTACAGTACATCCACCAGTTTTCCTTTATCCACAGCACATGTGACTTCTTAAAAGAACTCCAATAAATTGGTTAAACGTGATTTCCCATTCACAAAATCATGTTGACTCTCCCTGATTGCCTTCACCTTCAGTCTGTCCATAAGCATGACCCAGACCTCCCTGTCACTTGCCATTTCAACACACCACCCTGCTCTCATGCCCACATGTCCGTTCTTGGTCTGCTGCAATGTTCCAGTGAAGCTCAACACAAACTGGAGGAACAGCACCTCATTTTCCTACTAGGTACTTTACAGCCTCCCGGACTGAATATTGAGTTCAACAACTTTAGATCATGACTCTCTCCTCCATCCTCACCCCCTTTCCGATCCCCCTTTTTCCAATAATTTATATAGATTTTTCTTTTCCCACCTATTTCCATTATTTTTAAATGTATTTCCATCCATTGTTTTATCTCTACCTTTTAGCCTATTTCGATCCCCCCCCCCCCACCCCACCCCCACTAGGGCTATCTGTCCCTGGCTTGTCCTGCTTCCTACCCTTAATGTCCCCATTTGCACATTTCTTAGATAATATCACCACTGTCAACACCTTTTTGTCCTTTTGTCTATGACATCTTTTGGCAATCTCCACCTATCACTGGCCCTCTATCCAGCTCTACCTGTCCCACCCCCCCTTAAACCAGCTTATTAGTTCTGATGAAGAGTCATTTGGACTCAAAACGTTAACTGTAGCCCTCTCCACAGATGCTGTCAGACCTGCTGAGTTTTTCCAGGTATTTTTGTTTTTGTTCTAGATTTCCAGCATCCGCAGTATTTTACTTTTATCTTAGTCTTTAACATTTGCTATTCTCCTTTGCTCTGGCACTCTGCCCATACCTAAGGAAGATTGAAAGATTAGGGCAATACTTCTGTAATTTCCACTCTTATTATCCTCAGCATGCTCAGATGCATCACATCCAGCTCTGCTGACTTATCAACTTTAAGTGAAGCCAGCCTTTCTAGTACCTCCTCTTTATCAATTTTTAGCCTATCTAGTATCTCAGCCATCACCTCTTGCACTGTGACTTAATTTGTATCTTCTTCCTTGGTAAAGACAGATGCAAAGTACTCATTTAATATCTCAGCCATGCCCTCTGCCTTCGTACATTAGGGTCTGCATTTTGGTCCCTAATCACCCACACCCGTCCTCCAGCTGCCCTTTTACTATTTATATGCCTACAGAAGACTTTTGGATTCCTGTTTACACTAACTGCCAGTCTATTCTCATAATCTCTCTTTGCCTCTTCCATTTCTACTTTCACTTTCCTAATTTTAGCCTAGTTCTCACTTGTATTGTCAACCTGACGTTTGTCATATGTCCCCTTTTTCTGCTTCATTTTACTCTCTAGCTCTTCTGTCATCCAAGGAGCTTTGGTTTTGATTGCCCTACCACTCCCCCTCATGGGAATGTACCTCCACTGTATCCAAACAATCTTCTCTTTAAAGGTAGCACATTGTTCAATGACAGTTTTGTTTGCCAATCTTTGGGCAGAATAGTCCCAGCTTTGCACAAAGTGGTAGCAGGCGGGGAAAAGAATGGTTTACCTGCTGGCCGCAATGGCAGCTTTTCACACCGTATGGTCCCAATCCCACCTCATTAATCATGCATTCCCAGGAAACACGCCGTTTTGATGGTGGGCAGGCTCTCATTCACCCACCACACTGTTATCTTGCCACTTCCACATGCCGTCTGCCATATTTAAAGTGCAGCTGCATGCTTTCACCTCAGGACTGCAGCAAAGAAGACATGGCCCTGAAAGGCAAGAAGACTGCAGGCCCCCCCCTGGTTTAGTGATGCAACCCTCGAGCACCTTTGGACGCCATGGAGGCCCGCTGTGATGTCCTCTACCCCCACCCTGGCTGTAAGAGGGGCAGCAATGCTACCAATCCAGCTTGGGAGACGGTGGCAGCAGTGGTCAGTGCCAACGCCCTGCAAAAGAAGACAGCCACTCAGTGCTGCAAGAGGCTGAATGATCTCCTCCGTTCTGTTCTGCCAGGGTAAATCACTCTTCTCATCACTCTCAACTCACACACTCAAAAAAAATCACACATCCACAGGGATCTCACTCACTGCCAGTTCAAGGGTCACCATCATTCACTCTCTCACACACACCTTCACTGTCCATGGTACTACTCACCAACCACACATGCCAGGCATACTTATCGGTGGCACCCTGCACCTGTGGGAAACCTGAGATCTGGGCAAATCCCAGCACTCTTGCATCCTGGCTTTCCTAGTACCAGGCAAAATGCACAAAGTTGTATGCCTTCACGAAAGTGGAGTCCGTGACTTCATGGATGCATTTGCGGGTGGAGACTTGCGATATCTCAGGAGCCCTGAAAGGAGCCACTGGTGTAAAAAATGTCACTTTCGTGGCCACTGGCAGTGGATGCCCTCCATGTCCCCATGGCATCACATCCTGCAGCAGGTGGCAGATGTGACTGACCAGTTCCCTGGGCATGGACAGTTTTCGGTGACACTGGTTCTCGGTGATCTGCAGGAATGAAAGGTGGTGTCTATAGACCCTGTGTCTAGTTAGGCGCCAACCAGCGACGGCTCGCTGTAGTTCTTCAGCGGCGTGTATGGGATCCCCAGCTGCCTCTTCTTCCTGAGGGTGCTGCTCCTCCCTCTGCACAGCCAGGCACCTCCATCACTCTTTTCTCTGCTCCTTATAAGCCATGAGGCATACAGCTAGGTCACTAGGCTCCATGCTCCTGATGTACTCCTCCTGCAGGATGAAAGAGAGAGACACATGTGGTAGCATGGGTGTACTAAGAACCTCTCTTGGTTAAGCCTGAAGGCTCCTAATGCATCCCAGAGTATGTTGGCAACCACTTGGATGGCTAGAGTTTAATGCGCTGCATGGCTGCCCGAGACCCCACTCCACATGACCAATTGGCAGCAGTTTCGCCACTGGACTACATGCTGTGCTCTCAGCTCAGGTGCAGACATTCCCCTAACCTGCACTGCAAGGCAGCACTGTTAGCTTGAACCATGGGGGAGACTGGTCCAAACCTGACGATGACATTGGAAGGGGCTATGAGCACTTCCATCAGTGACTGCTCCATGACCAACTTTTGCAAGGAGATTGTACAATGTGTGTTGGGCATCCAATTGTCTGCAGTCCACTAAAACACTCATTAGTTTGCTGTCTGTGCCCGAGGCGTGAGAAGCTCTGGAGAATTTAATGGTACATTCAGGCCTCTGCGTTGCTTGAGTGGGCAGATAAACTAGAGACCTGACTCCCTTCCCGCCATATTGTCCACTCACGCCCACCATGATGCCCGACGCCACCGGACATGGAAAATTCCACCCTTTGATTCCAGATTACCTGGGAACCAATCCTTTCTCAATCTAATCAAATTAGCCCTCCTGTAATTAAATATTGAGTAGTCTAGATTTACCATTGTCCTTTTCCATAGCTAATCTGAACTTTTTGATATTATGATCACTGTTCCATAAATGCCCCCCTTCTGACATTTGATCCATTTGACCCTCCTCATTCCCAGTCATGCTAACTCCTTAAGTTTGATCTTCAGACAAAATACGCTAAGGTGATATGTGTGTATGTGGCTTTAAAGGTTACCACAATACTGCAGTGGTTGAGTTCTGAAGAAGAGTCATATTAGACTTAAAATGTAAACTCTGTTTCTCCTTGCACAGATGTTGGCAGACCTGCTGAGTTTTTCCAGCACTTTCTGTTTTTGTAATTTAAGTGGTAGCAATTGCTGCATCAATCAGTCTTAATCCCAGAAATATACATCAGAAGCTGTGTTCGCTAAAAGTGGGAGCACTTCTGTTACATTCTAAAAGAGGCAGCTTCACAAGAACTTTTACCAGGTGGCTGGCTTTTCAAAAGTGCCACGCCCCATAAGTGTAGGCCTCTACCCAGGGGTAGTGACTTTCATTGACAGTTTAAGACCTTTGAAGAAAGAACTAGTCTTTGATTGGCTAGAACTTGCTATGATTGACCGCTTGGCAGGCAAAGCTGAAATATCTCAGAGATGTGAGGCAAAAGACCTTAGAGAGAAGGTCAAGGCAAAAAAAAAACACGGGGTATTTATAACTTGCAGTCGCCAACTGTAAGGTTGAATGGTTTTGAAGTTGTGTGCCTGACCAACAAGTGAACCTGGGCTACTTTGAGGTTATAGTCAGCAAATGCATCATTAGCGGTCATTGAGGTCAATGTAAATGAAAACCAGATGGTTCCTACAACCGGCAGCTGGCCTGCAATGCCTGTTTTACACCCAGGAGGCAGGCTGTAAAATCTACCCTTACATTTAGGGAGAAGGCAGATTGCATTTTTGTTATTTCACATATCAAGGATTGTAGTGAAATATATCTCACTGTGAAAACTATGTACTGGGCCAGATTCTGTTGCTAAAATAATGGTGAGTTTAATGCACTTGCTGTTGTTAGTGTGACCCTGCCTTTAGCACCCCTCTCCCCATGATTTTTCTGCATTTGCACATTAACTACCAACTAACTCACCACGGAATATTAGGAACTGTACGTTAACGATGCAAGGGCTCTTTTAATTAAGATGTTTATTTTGTTGAAATGCCACTCGACCTCCTTGGCACAGAAAGGGAACAATTGAAACTGCGGAGTCTTAGGGTTAGAAATTGGCTGGCGCCGTTTTTGGGTTATTTTGCAACATCCTGCCCCATTCAGATTGAGCCGGGCAACAGGCAAACTTCATGTACCCATCTCATCTCAAGGGTTGTAGCTTTGGCCCGAATAGCTACCACATTTCTTTCTACTCTCAAATGCTGTCTGAAGTCCCTGCACATAGCAGGATGGCGTGGCAGTGTTGTTTAAAAATCACTGGTACAGCCAGTCTTCTCCTCTTAAAGCCAGGCTGTATCTTAAAGGAAACATGCACAAAAATATTGCTGCAATGTAAATTATTGGAATGTGAACAACAGGTTTGACAGAGGGACCCATAACTATGGATTTGATTCTCAAAGTATTAGTAGTGCAGGTGAAAAGGTGCAGAGATGCCTTAAAGTTCACCCTCAGAGGGAATGGGAGCAGGTGGCCAGGGAGAACAAGTCCTATAATCTGGATCCGAGGACCTGGCAGCAGTGCCAGAAGATGTGTAATGATCTTGCACAGGTGGCCAACGTCAGTGAATGCGTTTTCATAAGACATTTCCGATCCACCACAATATCAGCCTCGCACACTGTTCAGTGCATCATATTCTCCATCACTCATCCAGCAGCACTTCCTGGCATTCAGGACTCACGCCTAGCATCCGGATACTCCACCTGCCCTTCACACACCTACCAATGCTGCCACTCTCACACCCACCCTTCATTGACTCTGCATATCTCCAACTATTCTGCTATAGCAGGCACATCACCCAACTATAGTGCAGCACAGCCACTGACATTCTACCCCCTCCCTTTTCGCACAAGGTGGCACACAATAGAAGGGAACAGAGCAGAACTGATGGAGGACAAAGTTGCCCCCATCTCTTGAGCCCTAGAGAGGAGCTGCATCATGGGGGTTGGCTGCAATGGGGCCTATGGCGTCTGCTGTCACTGGAACATTGAGGATGATACTATGTTCCTGCCGTATGCCCTTCTCAACTCAGAGCACACCCTTATGATGCTTTCTTTCATGATGAACAAGCTGTTGATGGTGAGTGAGGGACTGAAGTCGGACCCGAATAAAATCAAAGCAGTCATGAACATGCCACCACAAGAATGTAAGAAAGACTTGGAGAGGTTTTTGGGAATGGCGACCAATCTTGGGAAATTCATTCTGAACATGTCAGACCTGACAGCGCCTTTCAGAGAACATCTACAAACTGATGTGGAATGGCACTGGGCACAAGGTCACCAGGAAGAGTTAACCAGCCTGAAGAGAACACTGACCCAGGCACCAGTGTTAAAGTATGACGATGTTAGTCAGCAGGTCAATATCTCAGTGGATGCTTCAAACATTGGCCTGGGAGGTGTGCTCTTGCAAAATGAGGCACCAGTGGCATATGCTTCGAAGGCAATGACTGAAACACAGCAGTGGTATACCCAAATAGAGAAAAAAATGCTAGCAATTGTGTTTGGCCTAGAACGCTTCCATTAATTTGCCTATGGCAAAGACGTGGAGGTAGAGTCTGATCATAAACCTCTGGAAGCAAAACTTTAAAAACCCCTGAACTGTGCACCACCAAGAATCCAAAGATTACTAACGCATCTGCAGATGTACCAGGTCAGAGTTAAGTACAAACTGGGCAAGGAAATGGACATTGCAGTCACTCTGTCACGTGCATACCTACCCATCACAGAGGAAGAGGATAAAAAAACGGAAGCACAGGTTCACATGCTGACAAGGAACTTACCTGTGGCAATAACCAAACTGGATGAGATCAGAGAAGTGATCAAGAACGACACCACCCTGAGAAAACTGCAGCAGAATTGTGCAAACTGGCTGGCCCACACATCGGAGCAGAGCCCCTTCTGCTGTACAAAAGTACTGGAACTTTTGTGAGGAACTTCATGTAGCAGAAGGAACACTTTTCAATGGAGAAAAGATCATAATTCCTGCAACACTGAGAAAAGAAATGTAGCAACGCATATATGAAAGTCACCTCGGCATAGAAACATGCAGGACAAGAGCTTGAGATATAATGTATTGGCTTGGAATGGGATGACAAATTGGGGAAATGGTGAATGCATGTGCAGTGTGCCAAACGTACAGTAAATTGCAACAAAAAGAACCACTTCAACCACAGTGTTCCAGAGCGACCCTGGCAGAAAATTGGAGTGGACTTGTTTACATTTGACAATCATGAATACCTACTAACAGTAGATTATTAATCAAAGTTTTTTGAGTCTGTGCTGCTGAGAAATGATAGTAAGAGCATCACTGTAATAAATCATTTAAAATCAATTTTTGCTCACCACGGCATAGCTGAAGTGCTTATCTCAGATAACAGTCCACAATTCTCAGGCACTGGGTTTCGCAAATTTGCGTAGGACTGGGAATTTTGCCACACTACATCAAGTCCCAAATATCCACAATCCAGCAGAATGGTGGAATATACCGTGCGGACCTTAAAACACTTGTTGAAGAAGGCAAAAGCAGATGGAAGAGACCCCTACCTGGCTCTGCTGGATTTCAGGAATACTCCTTTAGAGGGCATTGGATCATCTCCAGCACAGCTCCTGTTGGGGAGAAGACTAACAACTAAGCTTCCAACTGTGCCCCAACTGTTATTTCCACAGTCAGTGAGCTACAGAATGCAGGACCTGCTCAAACTAAGACAGCAGAAGCAGAAACAGTACTTTGATCGAGGCGCCCAACCTTTGCCTGACACGAACATAGGAGAGACAGTAAGGATTCAGCATGAAGGGATCTGGAATCCTGCTGTTGTCACAGGAATCACAGGAGAACCAAGGTCTTACATAGTGCAGACTCCAAATGGACAACAGTACAGGATAAATGGGAAATTCCTATGGAAAACAAATGAAATGTAACCCTGCTCTGAACCAGAAAGTGTAGCTGAAGATCAAAAACCAGAATGCACCAGGGAAGCAACAGATAACCAGACAAAGCCTGAGAGTTCTGAAAACTATCCAAGGGATGATAGTAACACAGAGCTGGAGAAGGCCCCTTGTCCTTCAAAATCACCTCAGTCACCATTCAGAACAATCAGTGGAAGCATTGTGAAAAAAAACATAGATGAGTAAAAGACAAAACACACTGGTCAAAACAGAGTGAGTATCAAGAAGATATAATAATGTCTATAATGTTATTGGAAATTATTTTAAAATAGAGTTTAGTGGTGTCTGTGTGTATATGTGTGTATGTGTGCGTGTCTTAATTGGATTAAAGCCAGCTGGTCTAGAGGCTTTGATGTATAGAGGAGAAGTAGGTTTGAAATGGTAATTAGATAAACATAGGGAAATAGAAGGGGACAATTTGCATTTTTAAATAGACCATTCAAAATAGCGGGTGAAATATTACACTTAACCAGGTGAAGCTCAGAAGCAATCTGATTTTTTCTAAGCTTATTACTAAAGTGGGTACTATGAAAGGGTTTTATTGTTAGAAGATTTAAAGTAAAAAAAACCTAGTGGCAATGAGAATTTGCTTTCAAAGAGGGAAATATGTGTAAAGGAAGAGAAGGTTGTTGGTAAAAGGAGGAGGGATTCTAAGATCCAAAGTCTCCAACCTGTAAGCCTCAAGTCTGTCTACAAGGACCCAGAACTGAAAGAAACTCATTTTGAATGTGACTGTCCAGGTGCGCTTTGCCAGATAGATGTCTACATCTATGTGTTTTACTGTTGCCTTACCAGGGGTGTAACTGAGAATCAGATTAATTAGGGGATTTTTGTAGTTTTTATAGTGGTAATTTTGTAGACATATGTATGTGCTTACAATATTTCTTGTATTAATAAATGTTTCAGTTAATTTCATAGGGCAGAATTTTGCCATCAGCAAGCAGGGGGTGGGGCCCACTCGCCGACGCTAAAATGACATGGGACGACGTTGGGCGGAATCCCCAACATCACCGCCAAATCAGGCCCGCCCCATTTAAATATTCAGGAAGTCGGGGGGACAGCACGATCAGCTGTCCGCCCGCCGACCTGTCAATGGCCAATTGAGGCCTTTGACAGGATAGTTAAAACAATTAAAGGCCCTGCCCGTCCAACTTTAAGGTTGGTGGGAAGGCCAGGAGCCCTGGTGGGCTTCTGAAAAAACATGAAACCTCATCCACTGGCGGGATGAGGTTTCATGTCGGTTTTAAAAAACTTTAATAAAGCTTTTGTGATGTTTACTAACATGTCCCATCTCATGTGACATTGTCACATGAGGGGGACATGTTAATGATTTTTTTATTTTTAAAGTTTCAAAACTTTCAGTGATCTCCCTGAGGCAGCACTTAGTCTCAGGGAGATGTGCGCTCTTTTATGAGCATGCGTGAAAGAGTGCACACTCGCATCTGGGGAATCCCCTCCGTCCGCACAGGAAGCGCATAGCGCTTCCCGTTGGGCGTCATGCTGGCCGGCCTTAATTGGCCCGCCCACTTAAAATGGGGGCAGGGCCTGATTTGGCGGTGGGGATCGGCTGCCCGCCCACCACCAAGATGGTCGGGCCTGCCCGCCTGTCAAGGGCAAAATTCTGCCCATAAAATACCCCTTGAGACTCGGTGGTCTTATTACTACTGAATTCAAAGCTTGCATCTCGAAACATACAAATTGCAAAAATGAGTTATGACACTTGTTTCAAGTTTCCCTCTGGGATTTGAACAACTCAGCCTTTACCATCAGCTTTCTCATAATAATTGGGGGCTCTTTGTGGGATATATTTGTAATTCCTTGATTTTTTGGATTGGTGAATATTAAGGTTATGAAAACGAGAAGCACTTTGGATTCAGGTATTGGTGAGGCTTTTTTAAAGTGGTGAGACTGCAAGATGGCTTTGGTAATTGTTAAGACTTGTCTGGGAGTAGAATATTTAACTCTGATTGGGTTACAAAAAGTATTCAAGAGTAAGTTAACAGAGTTGGCAGATAAATTACAATTGGGGTTACCTGTGGGGTCTAAGAAATCAGACATAATTGAAGTGATAGCACAGCATTTGAAATTGGAAGGAATACCTGAGAGACAGAGTTCTCAAGGGGTGGTTTATTGGAATGGCCTCAAATTCAGTTGCAAATGAAAACGACTAAATTGAAAGAAAAGAGAAGAGAAAGGGCATTTCAAAGGGAACAGGCAGAAAGGCAGGAGAGAGAAAGAAAACAGGAAAGGGAATTAGAAATTGTGAAGATAGAGAAGGAGGAAAGAGAAAAAGAGAGAGATAGGGGATTCCAACTGAAAATGTTGGAATTTCTGGGGTGCAGAAAAGTTCGGGAAGTAAAGGTATTGTGGGTTCTGAGGTTCGGGCACAAGAAAAATCAATGATTTGTGTGCAACTAAAACAGGGAGAATCAGTGGTAGGTAAGAAGTGGGAATGTGCTCACAGTTTATCCAAGAGAATTCTGAGGAGCAGGTTTCAGAAATGTTTAAAGATTTTGTGTATGAAGGGAAAGTCTTTCCATGTGTACAGGGTGGAGTAGGTAAAGATGTTAAAATTTTAACAGACACGGGCTAATCAATCCTTAATGCTGTGGGATAGTGATACTTGTTGTTGAGAGGGAATATTACAGGAACAGGTGTTAATAAGTGGGGCTCATGGAAATGCTAAACCTATTCCCTTGTGGAAGGTAAATTTAAAAAGTAAGTGAAAAACTGGCGAAGCGACTATCAGGTTGGTGGAAAAATTGCCTATTGCAGGAGTTCAATTTATTCTGGGTAATGATATAGCTCGATCACAAATGTGGGTGATGCCTATGATAGTTGAGCAGCCTGTAGAAGTGTTTTCAACAAAGGTGTTACAAGAGGAGCATCCTGGATTGTTTCGAGATTGTGTGATAATGAGATCACAGGCACACAGGCTCAAGCAAGAAAAACAAGAAGGACAGGCAGTTGAAAGGCAGGAAGAAGGTATTGAAATCCAATTAGCAGGCACTGAGTTTGATAACATTGCTCAGAAAGACACAGGAGAGGACAATTCAGCTAAAGTGTTTAACTCAAGGTAGTTAATTGAGTTGCAGCAAAAGGCTTTGCAATTAAACAGTTATATCAGACAGCTTACTCAGGAACAGAGGCAAAATGTATTCCAGAAAGTTATTACCTTAAGGGTGATATTTTAATGTCTCATGTCAATGATCATTTCTCAGCAAATGAAAACTTGAGGAAGGTACATCAGATTGTTATCCCATTAGGGTATAGAAATGAGATTCTGAGGATTGCTCATGAAATTCTAATGGGGGGACATTTAGTAATTAGAAAGACACAGGCAAAAGGACAGAAACAGTTTTATTGGCCAGTGTTGCATAGGGATGTAGTCAAATTCTGTAGAACATGTCACACATGTCAGGTGACAGAGAAATCACAAGCAGTGATTAAGCCGACACCTTTAATCCCAATACCAGCATTTGAAGAACTTACTAGGGTCATGATTGATTGTGTAGGGCTCCTCCCTAAGACTAAAAGTGGAAATCGGTACTCACTGACAATAATGGAGTGTCTACTGGGCTTCTTAAAGCGATACCTTTAATAAATATTACAACTAAGAAGATTGTGGAAGAGTTAACTAAATTTTTTTACAAGATATGATTTACCTAAGGAAATACAATCAGATCATGGTTCAAATTTTATGTCATAGCTGTATAAGGAAGTAATGAACAGTTTGGGGATAAAACAGTTTAAATCAATAGCTTAACATCCAGAGTCACAAGGAGCTTTGGAAAGATGGCATAAAACTTTAAAAACTATGATGAGAGCATACTGTCAGGATTACCCACAGGATTGGGATAAGGAATTCTATTCTTGTTATTTGTTTTTAGGGACGGTCCTAATGCATTGACTGTTTTTAGTCCTTTTGAACCAGTTTATGGCCATGAGGTAAGGGGGCCACTGAAATTGATTTATGAGAAATTGGTGGGTCAAAATCCAGAAACTACTCTCCTGGATTATGTATCAAACTTCAGAGAGAGATTAGATAGGGCATGTGAGTTCACTATGGAACATTGAAAGATATCATAGCAAGTGATGAAACTGAAAGCAGACAGGAAGGTTATAGCTTGGAATTTTATTGCTGGAGAGAAAGTGTTAGTTCTGTTACCAGTAGTGAGTGACTAGGCAAGGTTTAGTGGGCCATACAGGATTGAAAAGAAATTGAGTGAAATAAATTATTTAATAAATACTCCAAATAGAAGAAAGAAGCAGAGGGTAAATCATGTGGGTATGCTTAAAAAATACTTTGACAGAGAAGAGGAATGAAAAGAGGTATTAGTGGTGGTAGATAATGAGAAAGAGGTAGAAAATTCAGGATATTGAAATTGATTTTCCTCTAACCAAATTGGTTAATGAGGGGGTACTTGAAAACTGAAATGTAATATTGAGTTACCTTCCAGGCAAATGTCAAAGTGATTTGGAAAAGCTATTGCAGTCACACAAACCTATTTGTGGCAATAAGATGGGGAGCACAGATTTAGCTATACATGATGTATTTGTAGAAGTTTCATCTTCAATAAGGCAACATCCTTATAGATTAAACCCGGCAAAGTTATCACAAGTACAGAAAGAAATTGATTTCATGCTTCTAAATGATATCATTGAGTCTAGTTGCAGTAACTGGAATTCACCTGTTATAAATCTTTTGAGTCAACCAAATAAACTAAATTTAAAAAATCAGGGACAAAGTAAAAAGCAGTCCCTTAAAGGGAAACTGCAAAAACAAAGGCAAAATTTAAAGGAAACTTGCAAACGTTAAACCAAAATGTGATTAACAGAGCCAATAAAACACACCAGCGCGGTGCCCACTGAGCATGGAAGGCTTCAACAGTGCTGGCAGACACCGCATGCTCCCTCCCCAGGGACACCCGGCGGCAAACTTAGTCGCGGAAGGGGGCAGACAGTTGGATCAGATGACCCCCTCAATCGCCTGCTGCCTGAACCTGATAATGGCCAACTTGGCTAGGCCCAGGAGCAGGTTCACGAAGAGGTGCTCCTCCTTCCTTGCCCCCCTCCGCACTGGGTGCCCATAAATCAGGAGCATAGGACTGAAGTGCAAGCAAAACAACATTAAAAGATTTTTTCAATAACTGAAAAGGGAGTGCAGCCTACAACGCCCTATATAGATATGGTCCACGGATTCCACAAGGCTGCAAAAGATGCAGGTATCTTGGCAGTCCATGAACTGACACAACCTATGGTTGTATGGGACTGCTGCGTGCAACACCCTCCACTCCAGGTCCCCAATGGAAAGTGGGAGGACAGCCCCATAGAGGGCCCCCCACTGGGGACCTCCACCGCCGGACGGCAACAAGACAAGCCAGGGCGTGTCCGGGCGGTGGTGAGGGCAAGGAAGTGAAGGGTGTGCAGCAGCAGCCCATACAACCATACCCTCTATGCAGTGCTAAAGGCCACGGAGGGCATTTTCGCGAGGCAACTCAGGTTGCGGGGCACCGGCTCCCGAGGGAGGTTTCGGAGTTTGGGGCCAATGTGGAACTCTGTCCAAACAGGGAGGTCTGCCTATTGTACTGACACCGAAACCGGATGGAACACAAAGGCTGTGTGTGGACTATCAAAAGGTGAATGCGGTATCAAACATGGATTCATATCCTATACCACAGTTGGAAGATTGTATTGAGAAAGTGGGGCAATCAAAATTTATCACAAAGATTGACTTTATAAAAGGATATTGGCAAATACCGTTATCGGAGAAAGCAAAGGAGTTATTGGCTTTTGCGACGCCAAATGGAGTATATCAGTTTAAAGTCATGCCATTTGGTATGAAGAATGAACCTGCGACATTTCAAAGGCTGACAAACAAAGTAATTGCAGGTCTAAGCAATTGTGCTGTTTATATTGATGACTTAATAGTTTTAAGTCAGACGTGGGATGAACATTTACAGCATCTGGAAGAATTATTTACTCGACTGAAGAAGCTAATTTGGTGATGAACTTGGCTAAAAGTGAATCTGTAAAAGTGCAAATTACGTATCTTGGCCATACCATTGGACATGGTAAGGTGGCTCCAAGAGATGTGAAAGTCAAGGCTATCATGGATTTCCCAGTGTCTACAACAAAATGAGAAGTTTTGAGATTCCCGGGCACGAGTGGGTTTTACTGGAAATTTGTACCAAATTTTATCAGTGTGGTTGCTCCACTGATTGAACTATTAAAAAAGAACAAAAAGTTCCAATGGGCACTAGAGTGTCAGAAGGCATTTGAAAGTTTATAAACTGTATTAATTATGACACCAGTTTTGGCAGTACCCAATTGCACCAAGCAATTTAAGGTGGCTGTTGATGCAAGTGATATGGGCATTGGGACTATGCTGTTACAAGAAGTTGACACTGGAATTGAAAAACCAATAGGGTATTTTTCATGGAACTTGAATGTACAACAGAGAAGATATTCAATGATTGAAAAGGAGATGTTGGGCTTGGTGTTAGCATTGCAGCATTTTGAAATTTTTGTGGCTTACAATTTGCCAGGAAGAATTGTTTATACAGATCACAATCCTTTAAAATTTCTGGACAAATTTCAAGACAAAAGTACAAGATATTCAGATGGAGTTTATCCACAGATAATACATATTGCTGGACTAGAAAATCAGATTGCAGATGTATTATCAAGAGTGAAGCTTAAAGGGAAAATTGGACATTTTAAAACCTGGACCTTGAACTGGAATGATTTCTGCTGATACCAAAGATTTGTACATACAATTATGTTAATGCATGCATCTGGTAATGTAATAGTGTAAGTATATAGTTAAGAATAGGAGATAGTGTAATTTAATAAAAATGAAGTCGTCTTTTAGAATTATGACGGTTAATTTTTCGACAAGGAGGGGGATGTCAAGAACGTATAATAATGTCTTTAATGTTATTGGAAATTATTTTAAAATAGGGTTTAGTGGTGTCTGTATCTATATGTGTGTATCTTTGCGTGTCTTAACTGGATTAAAGCCAGCTGGTCTAGAGGCTTTGATGTATAGAGGAGAAGTAGATTTGAAATGGTAATTAGATACACATAGGGAAATAGAAGGTAAGGTGTAAAGGGAGCAATTTGCATTTTTAAATAGACCATTCAAAAGAATGCGTGAAATATTATACCTAAGCACGTGAAGCTCAGAAATAATCTTTTTTTTAAGCTTACTAGTAAAGGGTTTTATTGTTAGAAAATTTAAAGTAAAAAAAAACTCAGTGACAATGAGAATTTTCATTCAAAGAGGAAAATATGTATAAGGGAAGAGAAGGCTGTTGATAAAAGGAGGAGGGATTCTAAGATCTAAAGCCTTCATACTGTAAGCCTCAAGTCTGTTTGCAAGGACCCAGAGCTGAAAGAAACTCATTTTGAATGCAACTGTCCAGGTGCGCTTTGCCAGAGATCTGTTTAAATCTATGTGTTTTACTGTTGCCTTACCAGGTCTGTAACTGAGAGTCAGATTAATTTGGGGATTTTTGTAGTTATTATAGTAGTGATTTTGTAGACATTTGTACGTGATTACAATCATTCTTGTATTAATATATGTGTAATTTAGTTTTATGAAAAACCTCGAAACTCAGTGGTCTTATTACGACTGAATTCAAAGCCTGCATCTTGAAACATACAAATTGCAAAAATGGCTTGTGACAGTTGTTTCAAGTGTCCCTCTGGAATTTGAACAATTCAGCCTTTACTGGCTGAATTTTTGGCTGTGTCATTATAATGAGAAAGAACAGATAAGAGACTTTGTGTGCTTGAGTTGTATAAATGTTCCCTTTTTAAAAAAAAGGGAAATGTCATGATAATAGTTGGTTGTGGTAGTGGACTCCATTATTAGATACTATACGGTACTCTGTACTAGATAGGAGGGGTCACCTGACCTGGGAGTTGCTGGTCAGATAGCACATGTTGGAACCTATCTTGATAGAATTCAGTTACTGCAGATATGTGTTTATGTTAGGAAAATGTGTTGTCAATAAAGTTAGTCAGCTACAATGTTGACGGCCTGTGTGCATCATTGAAACAAAAATACAAGACAAACATGACAATTGAACAAGGACAGCCAGGAATGATTGGACAGTGGAGTGCTTCATTCTTTCAGCCCTCAAACTGCATCTACAGTGTTCCTTGCCACTCACATAGCCTGTTTAACTCCCATTGAGGGCTCTTTTCATTCACCCACTTCCCACATCAGGGCAACAGCAGGAGATGCAATGACTTCGTTAAACATTCTGTGCAGGCATCATTCTTAGCACTCCGAACCTAGTGAGCTGCAAGTAATGGATTGCATGATGTATGCCCAAGCCAGCCACTCACAAATGATGCCCAGTGCTCAAGCATCCTCATGTCAGGCTATTCAGTAATCACAATGTTGATAATGTGAGAGAAGTGATTCCAAGGTGGACATCATCGGACTCTGATGGGGAGCAAGTTCCATACCCTTAAATGCGCACGACCATTGTAACAACTTACAGTAAGATGAGATTCCAGGACACGTCTAAACAGTGCATGTGAACATATATTTACAAGTGCCAAAACTGTATACAATGGTTGTACACCTGTGTACCTTCAAAACTTCTTTATCTTTCTTTTCCTATTACTATGCATAGGTGCAGCCCCAACATCTGCAGCTGAAGTGGAGATAGCCTGCTGAAGGCTATGTCCTGTTGACTGTGATGATTTTGGTGGGCATCCTCTGGTGTCCCGAGACCTAAGGGACCCCGGCCTGCTAAGGGTCTCCTGCGCAGGTGCAGGTGCATCCTCCTTGGCCCGGCCTGTTTAAAGTGATGGGGTCACTGGCAGATGGGAGGTTGAATGGCAGGGCACCCTTGGAATGTTGTGAGTTGAAACCCCCGGAAAGCCAGGCTGGCACTCCTCCTCCCTGTGGGTGCACGATGTCACCTTCCTTACTCCTTGAGGAGAAGGGAATCCTGGAGCAAGGTTGAGGTGCCTTGTCCCCCTCTCGCCTCATCACTGCTGCATTACATTCATGGCTAGAGCGATGGGGTGCAGGTCCAAGTGCATACCCGGCAGCCACTGCATGTTGTTCTGGACCTGGGTCTCCAAGGCGGCTGCCACCCTTTCCATAGAGGCAGCCAAATGCTCACATGCCAACATACAGAATGTGGACAGATTCCTCCAGCCTGAGCATGGCCTCTGGAATCTCTGCCTGCCCAGATCTGCATCTTCATGTCTCTTGTGACTGAGTCCAGAGGCCCGTCATCTGCATGGCAATCAGCAGGGGCCTGGTTTCCAGCAGTCCCCCGAGTGTCAGAGACCTCAGCTGTCACTTCCTCTGCCAGCTGTGGACAAGTGTCTGTGAGGTGCTCACCAGACTGTGACTCTGAGCATACTCTAGAATGTGCATCCACCAAGGTAAGTGTCCCTGCGTTGGTGCAGTGTGCAGGTGAATGCCATGACGGTGCATCCTCTGAGGATACTGAACTGTGGGTGTCTTTCTTTTTTGTCCCCTCCCCCTCCCCCACCATTTTATTGCTGGTACCTGGAAAGGAGAAGAGCAAGATATAGTGGATGCCTAAGCAGGCTCCCTTATCTATGTCTCACTCTGTGGGCGCAGCTGAGAACTGCAGACTGGAGGCATCCCCAGTGGCTTGTTGTTGGAGTCCTGTCTCATCTTTGGCAGAGGAATGGCTCCGCTCCACCCGGGGCCATTCTTCTAAGATGCTTAGGATTCTAATATCTGGAGAGGCGCCACTGGTCTTGGCCTGTTCCCTCCTATGAGACCATAAGGCGTAGGAGCAGAAGTAGGCCATTTGGCCAATCGAGTCTACTCCGCCATTCACTGAGATCATGGCTGATCTGATAATCCTCAACTCCACTTTCCTGCCTTTTCCCCATGACCCCTGATTCCCTTACTGATTAAAAATCTGTCTCTCTCAGCCTTGAATAAACTTAACGACCCAGCCTCTACAGCCCTCTGAGGTAAAGAATTCCACAGATTGACTACCCTCTGAGAGAAGAAGTTCCTCCTCATCTCTGTTTTAAATGGGTGACCCCTTACTCTGAGATTATGCCCTCTGGTCCTAGACTCTCCCACAAAGGGAAACAACCTCTCAGCATCTGCCCTGTCAAGCCCCTTAAGAATCTTAGATATTTCAGTAAGGTCGCCTCTCATTCTTATAAACTCCAGTGAGTACTGGTCCAACCAACTCAACCTCTCCTCATAAGAAAATCCCTCCATCCCCAGGATCAACCTAGTAAACTTTCTCTGGTCTGCCTCCAATGCCAGTATATCTTTCCTTAGATAAGGGGGCCAAAACTGTTCACAGTATTCTAGGTGTGGTCTAACTAGTGCCTTGTATAGTTTTAGCAAGACTTCCCTATTTTTATACTCCATTCCCTTTGAAATAAAGGCCAATATTCCATTTACCTTACGCATTACTTGCTAAACTTGTATGCTAGCTTTTTGGGATTCATGTAAGAGGACCCCCAAAAGCCTCTGTGCTGCAGCTTTCTTCAGTCTTTCTCCATTTTAATAATATTCAGTTCCTCTATTCTTCCTGCCAAAGTGCATAACCTCACACTTTCCAACATTATATTCCATCTGCCACATTTTTTGTTGTGTGTGTTCTTCTCCTGCAGACAGACAGAAGGATTGATTGTCATCCCAATGGCTGCATGCACAGTTTAGGAGCTTACATGTCCATGCCAGTTCCTGACCCCTCTCCAGTCAGTGATTAATAAGCAGGATGTCCAGCAACTGAACATTGAGAGCATGAAGTTGCTGGCATATACATTCAGTGCACATGCCCCATCTGCTACTGAGCCCTGCGACCCAAACTCCTGTCTGACACTACTATGCACTCACACACTCACGCTGCTTGATGCCTTTATGAGTGTCACTTTGCAGTGAGTAATCTGGCAGAGCACAGCAGATCATTCATCCTATTTTGACACTGCTGGGCTGTTCATGGGTGGAAACCTCTGTCCAGACCACCATCGTCAGACAGGAAGGCCTTTTGCTGACATCCCTAGGAAACAGCAACTCCCACCTTTCTTGCGTTTCCTGGAGGAGAACCTGCAGGGATGCTTCACTGAACCTTGAGGCTACACGTTGTTTGCTGTGTGACATTCTGTTATCTGCAGTAGGTCTCCCCGCCTGGAACAAAGGCCAGACTGATGCTCCTGGATTTCAGTGAGTGAATGGCTGTCCAGGTGCCCTTTAAATGTGGCACCAGTACCTTTGACCCCATGAGATAACGACAGGGGAAGTGACTTCCTGCCTGCCCCTACTGCGAGATTAACTGTGCTCCTTGTGCCCCTCGCACATGCATATGTAATGAGCTGAACAGCACGAGATCACACGTGGCCAGCCGTCCCATCCGAAGCAGAAATCAGTCTCATATCCTCTCCTGCCACCAACCCATACTCCAGAATGGAAGATACCGCCCTATGATTGTTATCATAAGTTTTGTTAAAGAAAATGATTCTTATTAGAATCTCAGGGATAGAGATTTCTCCGAGCCACTACAAACAAGGTGCAGGCCTCAAATAGGGGTCAAATGCCGGCCAGGAATTTGGCCTTGAGCCACTAAAATTATGTGGAGCTGGCTGGAGTGGGCAAGATAGTGTGCAGGCTTGGGAGGCTGTGTGTCAGACTGTCGGTGGGGGGAAAACTGTAAGCGATTAAGTCAGCAGTAGGAAGGTAACACAATGGGAAATGCACCCGTTAATGGCAGGAAGCTCATATGCTTAATTGTCCACTTGCATATAATTTAAATGCAATTTGACACGACTCAATCCTGCCTCCCTGATTTAGTGAAACTCACATGCCTCTTGTGCCTTCAGTAATCCGCCCACTGAAAGCTTATATGTGACAGATGACTCACTGTGAGAATCCTTTTGACTTGCATGACAGTGAGCCACAAGGAGAACTTTTTTCTGTGTTGGAACTTGATAATCTTGCACTCGCTGGGGTGAGGTCTGACACAGGAAGTGCATAAATGAAAAGTATTGGGTCCAAAAATTGAAGGGGCAGAGCATAACTGAGAGACAGAGGGGCCACTTATATGGCATCAATATCTGAGTGCTTAAGGGGAGGACACAGTGAAGGTTGCCTTTAAAGAAAGGGAGAGGTAGTGGCACCATGGGAATCATTCACCCTGTACTTTGTCATTCTTGAGCATCAGAGTGTATTAGTGCTGCACAGCAACCAAAGCATGCCGACTTGTAGCTGTAACACAGGGCTGTCTGCCATTTAAATATGGCACCACCTCCTGCAGGTGGATCAGGTGATGTGGGCTTCCTGATGTCAGAGCCACCCTTGTCATGTGATCCGGCAGCAAGCCTGCGTCACCTATATTCATGAGCTTGCTGCCTCGTGATTGGGTTCAGGCGGCCGCATCCTTCCCATGCCAGATTCCCAACTACTACTCGGCCTGCCAGAGGAGACAGCAGCACTAGGACTAAATCCATCCCTTTATGTGTGACTTTCATAGGAGGCCTATACCCCCTCCATAGGCAGCTCGTGTGCATTTGAATAGTCGAGTTGCTTGCTTTGTCAGCAGTGACCTATTGGTATATCCTAGAAGCGCACAATGTGAGAGTGTTAGTCGGGGTGGGGGTGGTGATTACAATAGTTGTTGATGAAGGGAATGCAGCTGTTCCTACTTGATTCTCATGAAGGTTTTGTAAAAATTGACATTAAAAATGTTTACTTCTTGTTGACAGCCACAGTGGAAGCTGAAGAATCCTGAGCAGAACAGGCCTGACTGTTCTGTTCTGCTCTTCACTGCCCAATTTAACAGAAGTGGTCTAAAACAAGCATTTACAGATCTAAGGGACATAACACCTGTTTTAGACAGCTGCTGGGGATGCTTGAACTGTTTCCTGATCCAATTTTTGTTAGGTGTTTTTCAAATGTCCTTGGGATTCAAGATATTGGTCACTGAAATCAGACTTTAATGCATAAAGCTGGCTCAATGGAAAGCAATTTCTACCCCGGTACGTTCAACATTATCATTGATGCCTCTGGTAGGTAGAAATTAAGTGACACTTCACTCAGCATTGTGCTACAGTGATGTTGCTGATTGATTTTCAATAGTTTGTGTGGAACAGCAAAAGCTAAGATAATGTCAGCATCTTATCAAAAACTGCACTCAAATGTTGATTCAATCAGTGATCTAATGTATGTTTTATTAGCAAAGGAGGGGGGAGATATTTTGTCTTATATCCTAAAACTAGAATTTAAATCTAAATTTACGAAGCGATATCTCATACCTTCGTATTATTTTTATTCTTTAATGGGATGTGAGCATATTTGTTGTCCATCCCTATTTTCCCTTGAGAGGGTGGTGGTGAGCTAACTGAACTACCGCAGTTCATCTGGTGTAGGAACACCTGCATTGCTGTTAGGAAGGGGTTCCAGGTTTTTCGCACAGTGACAGTGAAGGAATAGTATATATACTTCCAAGTCAGGTTGGTGTGTAACTTGGAGGGGGGCTTGCAGGCAGTGGTGGACCCATGCATTCACTGCCCTTGTCATTCTAGGTGGTCAGGGTTGCGGGTTTGGAAGGTGCTGTTGAAGGGGTCTTAGAAAGTTGCTGCAGTGCATCTTGTATATGACACATATTGTGTATAATTTATTGTTCACCTATCCAATATCCTCTGTGTTCTGCACTCCACACTCCTGTACCAGATAGGTCCAATCCTATCAACAATATCTGGTTTAATATGCTGTCCACACAGCTGTACTATTTTTAATTCTTGCTCTTTGTCAGATGATACCATAGGAGATATCTGACCATTGATTCATGAGCCTTATCTCTTTCCCAGTCAATTAGTGATCTCAGATAATTAATATAACTATCCAGCATACATCATTTATTTGATGTTCTCCCTCTCAACATTTTTTAAATAATGATAGAGAGTAATGATTGTGAAAATTATCAATGTAATAACATCCTTTTAAAGTGGAAGACTCTTAGTGGGATCACCATCCTGATAATTAAGGTGTTTGAGTTAATCAAGTTTATTTTAAGAAAATAATGTAGAATGTAAATTAATGAATAAATGCCCTGAACAAATGTTCCTTTGGAATAACTGTTCCATTGACAACTTGCCAAAAAATTATATTGTAACTAAAGCAATGATAGTTCTGTCAAGCAATATTTGAACAACAGTTAAAATGGAGCATTACTGTAAAGGTGATACATGAGAATGGTCATTTTACTGGATTAATATTCCAGAGGCAGTGAGAGCAAGTTTAGGTACAATGATTAGAGCAGCTAATATCATTTTAGGTAGGATTATAGTAGGCTTAACGGAATTAAACCAATCTCTGAACACCAAGAGGCACAGAGACCAGGGAAGCTATGAGGAAAAAATCTTCATAGAGTATACTGGGCATGGAAGAGACTTGAGTTGGCATTGAGTTGCCATTGGCGGTGGTTGGGGGCATGAGTTGGCATAGAGAGGACATGAGTAAGACCTTTAAAAGTTACCTTTCAAAAGGTTCCCAAATCCAGACTATGGTTCATGACTTCTCTGAGGGCTCATGAATCATGAAGCATGGCGAAGCTGACCTGACTTGACAAATATTGCTGGGAGCTAGGGAACGCCTACAACCGAGATGGAGCCAGCCAGTCGGGAGTGCAGGGTGTGGGCTCGCTACCCGTACCTTATCTCGTGCCAGCGAAAATTGGGGATGCCGGAATGGAGGTGGGAATCCCAGAATTGGGTCCTGCATCCCGTTTTTAAATGGCTTCTGAGACATTCTGAAGCTGCGAAAATCCGGGCCTCTGTTTTTTTACTGCTTTAGAAGTGATTTCCAAGATTTTGGAGTCCTTTCTGCTTGGACTTTTTTGACTTTGGCCTGCATTTCCCAGCTGGCAGCCTTCTCAGCAGCGGGGGAGTCACTTATATAGCTGTAC
This sequence comes from Cetorhinus maximus, assembly GCF_964194155.1. NCBI lineage: Eukaryota > Metazoa > Chordata > Chondrichthyes > Lamniformes > Cetorhinidae > Cetorhinus > Cetorhinus maximus. Next base: position 16,272,647 of record NC_135889.1, read on the forward strand.
CTTGGCCTTCTGATGAGGAACAAAAGAAGCAGCATCAGCAACACCAGCACCAGAAGGAGCAGTAGCAGTTGACTTCTCCTCAGTTATCTGCCACTCCTCAGGACATAGGGGATAGTACAGAGCTCTTGCTCGAAGGAGGCTATATGGGTAGAGGATTAGCTTTCTGGACATGACTGAACACCAATAGACCAGGAGGCTCAGACTTTCATAGCAGGTTGTTGCTGACATCTGGAGCCTTTTGGGCCCAAAGCTCCATCCAAGTAGATCAGGTGGAGACACATTGGCAGCGGTGGTTAAGGTCACTACAGCCCTGAATTTCTTCACATCTTGCTTCTCCCAGGGATGTGCTGGTATCATCTGCATTATTTCTCAATCTGCTGCCCATAAGTGCACCTCCCAAGTCACTGGTGTCACATTTATCAGGGCTTCCAATTACCAGAGGATCCTTGGATTTGTTACAGTGGACGGATTCCCACAGATACAGAGAGTCATGGACTGCACACATGTGGCAACCAAGGCACCCTCAGATGAGGTGCATCCAAGGATAGTGAGGAAAGTGAGAATGAAAATTGAAGAGGCACTGGCCATAATTTTCCAATCTTCCTTTGGGGTAGTGCCAGAGGGCTGGAGAATTGCAAACATAACACCCTTGTTCAAAACATGGTGTAAAGATAAACCCAGCAACTACAGGCCAGTCAGTTTAACTTTGGTGATGGGAAAACTTTGAGAAGCAATAATTCAGAATAAAAATGAATAGTCACAGGGGCAAATGCAGGTTAATTAGGGAAAGTCCACATGGATTTCTTAAGGGGAAGTTGTGTTTAACGAACTTGCTGGAGTTTTTTGAAGAGGTAGCAGAGAGGGTTGATGAGGGCAATGCTGTTTATGTGATGTATATGTATATGCACTTCCGAAAAGCTTTGAGACAGCGCCGTATAACAGAATTATGAGCTAAGTTATAACTCATGAAATAAAAGGGACAGTAGCAATGTTGATACAAAATTGACCGAGTAACAGGAAAGAGAGTACAGGTCGAGTACCCTTTATCTGTGAATCCAAAAACCAAACACGTCCAAAAACCACACTTTTTTTTTAACCTCATCAACCTTTAACACGGGAAGACTAGTTGTTTGTCTGCACTGTTTACCTTGCGATTTGTGTGGTGAACATGTCAAAAAGAAACTTATTACTGTTACCCGAAAACCAAAATTATCTGAAATCTGAAATGCACCACCTGCTCTTCAAGGGCAATTAAGGATGGGCAACAAATGCTGGTCTGACCAGCGATGCCCACATCCTCTGAAAGAATAAAAGAGAAGTCCCACTCACCCATCATCTTTTTGCTCGGTGACGTATATTGCTTCTTCTTTTAGCAAAGCCTCAGTTTTAAAATTATCATCCTGGTTTTCAAATTCCTCCATGGCCTTACCCTTCCCCATATCTGTGATCTCTGCATTCTGTCAATTCTGGCCTCTTGAGCATTCTCTATTCCAATTGCTCCATCATTAGCGGTTGTGCCTTCAACTGCCAAGACACTAAGCTTTGGAAGTTCTTTCCTCTCCGCCTCTCTATCTCTCTTTCTGCCTTTAAGAAACTCGTTAAAACCTACCTCTTTGACCAACCTTTTGGTCATCTGGCCTAATATCTCCATATGCGGCTTGTTTTGTAATGCTCTTGTAAAGTGTCTTTGGATGTTTTACTATGTTATAGGTGCTATATAAATGCAAGTTGTTGTTGTGTAACACAATATCTAATCTGACACTTCAGTGCAATACTGATGGAGAGTCCGTTAGAGCTGTCATCTTTTAGATGAGATGATAAACCGAGGCCCATCTGCCCTCTCAGGTGGACAGATCCCATGACACTGGGCCTGAACTTCCGCAGAGCAGCAATCAGAGTCGGATTGCCACTCCGCTCCTACCTCCTTACCTCAAAATGTTTTTGATCCTGTCTCGCCCGACCTTCTGACTCAGGCCGGGCAAGAAGTGTGCAGGGCAGCGTGCTCCTGAAGCCTTCAGTCGGGCTGCTGAATCGGACAGAAGGAGGCCACACTGCTTTTTTACGGTGTCAGCTGCAGTAAATCAGGTAAGTTTAAAGGTCCAGCCACTTTCAAATCAGGGAGAAAGTGGGTTTGTCAGGTAAGTCGTTAGAATTTGGGTTGGGGGTTCGGCCAGTTAGGGGAGGTAGGGGTGTCAGCCAGTCAGGGGGTTGGAGGGATGGGGCTTTGGTCAGTCAGTGAGGGCGGGGCCCGTTGGGGGAGGTGGGGGGCCGGCCAGTCAGAGAGTCGGCCAGTCAGGGTGTGGGGTGGTGTTGGCCATTAGGGTGGGGGCTGACCAGTCGGGGGGTTGGGGTCATACAATTGGCGGTAGGGGATGTCGGGCAGTTGTGGAGGGTCGGATTAGGTTTGGCCTGTGGAGGCTAGTCGGGGCTTGGAGGAAGTCCCATGGAGGGGCAGTTCCAAGGCGGGGGAGAGTCCATTGGAAGTTGTGGGAGTCTCAGAGGGGTGGGGGGAGTCCCATGGAGGGTTGTTGTGAGTCTGTACAATAGTTACCCAGAGCTATAAGTGGTTTTAATTCTTCTAATTTTTTCAGGGTAACTATTGACGTAATACAGTCAGAACCATTCAAAGTTTGCAATTTAAATCGCAATTTTTGGATGGTTCCCAGTGCAGGGCAATTGGCCATCGGAAGTTTGCACTTCCTAGGAAACTGCCGTGCAATCCTTGCCTCTGGGAATTTCTGGTGGGGGGGGGCGGTAATGGGGTGTGGTTCCCCAGCTCATTTTTGACGTTCCCCCAGTTACACTGCCTTGAAGCTCGGAAGTTACGGCTCACTATATTTGTAACATACTAAGTGCGACAAGTGTGATTTTGCCACATCAGGTGGTGATGGTGATTGATCTGCAACTTGCTTTAAAATCTCCTCATTTTGTTCGCTTTTCTATCTCTCACCTGTTTACCACCATTGCTTCTGACAGGGAGATTAACACTACTGCAAAGCTGATCAATGAGCTAGTCCTCTCACTCCTTGCTTCAGCTCACAGCTGTTTGAAACTCCAGCAGCTTGACAGACTGCAGGCTCCAAATGGGATCCTTAGAAGGCAGTTACCTTGTGATAGTTTATTTGGATTATGTTTCAATTGAATGGATCACCACAGACGCCTGCCAGCACCCATGCTCGGTCGACCCAACACAATTTCATCTCCTCACCCCCTCTCAACACACACACATACACACACACACAAAAACACACACAACACACACACACACCCCCACACACACACACTGACATACCGTATACACAACCCACATGTGCATCCCATACATATAGACAACCCACACACCATATGCACATTCACAAATACAAAACTCACATGGAACCAACACACTGATTATTGCAGTGTTCAACTCCATTCATAACTCCACAGATAATGAACCAGCCTATGCCCACATGCAGCAAGACCTGGACAACATTAAGCTTGGGCTGATAATTGACATGGAACTTTGACACCACATAAGTGTCAGGCACTGACAATCTCCAACAAGGGAGAACCGAACCATCTCCCCTTGACATTCAATTGTCAATGGACTGCAGCGGTTCAAGAAGGCAGCTCACCACCACCTTCTCAAGGGCAACTAGGGTTGGGCAATAAATCCTCACCGAGCCAGCGAAGCCCACATCCCATGAATGAATAAAAAAATACCCCACATTCATATTAATACTGTGGCTACAAGAGCAAACCAGATGCTTGTTATTCTGTGGCAAGTAACTCACCTCTTGACCCGTCACAAAGTCTTTCCATCATCTGCAAGGCACAAGTCAGGAGTGTGATGGAACACTCCCTACTTTCCCGGATGAGTGCAGCTCTAACAACACACAAGAAGCTCAACACCATCCAGGACAATGTAGCCCACTTGCACTGAACCCCTTTAACCACCTTCAATATCCACTCCCTCCACCACCACCAGTGGCAGCAGTGTGAACCATCTACAAGATGCAGCAGCTCTACGAGGCTCCTTTGACAGCACCTTCCAAATCCACGATCTCTATCGCCTAGAACACTTGGGACAGCAGGCATATGGGAACACCACCACTGAGTTCTCCTCCAAGCCACACATCATCCTGACTTGGAACCATATTGTTGAGTCTTCATTGTTACTGAGTCAAAATCCTGGAATTCACTACTGTAGTAGAAGGATCCGGTACATTAAGGGTTGACCTGGCATTAAGTACAGTACCACCCACCAGTGATGTAAGAAGTCACCTGACCTAGAGCCTCTACACAGCAGTGTAGAGCTAGGTAGAAACATGTAAGGACATGACATGGAGTCCTCTTCATACCTGTACCCTCTACTGTAAATACGTACAGAGTTTAGTAATGTTAATAAAGACTTCTTGGTAACTTCTAGAAGACTGCTTAATTGTGTCTAGGCAGTACACACCTTGGGTAGCGACAACCCAACACAACATGGTGGCAGCTAGAGATCAACATCAACATCCTCTATAAAAAGACTGGAGAAATCAAGAAAAAGGATACCAGCAATGAATTTCTGCTTTGAAAAAACCTCACTCAAGAAGCTGAAAATACTCACCTGAAGAGCTCCAGAGGCAGAAGATCCTGTTAGCAGAAAAAAATGAAGTTAAACTCAAGATAAAGTCTCCACTGGATCACTCTGGAGGCAGCTCCAACAAAGCAGAGCTAGCGGCCAGCAGCCTGCAGGGTGAGATACAACCTTCTTAAAGTTCCAGGGAAGCCAGTCCTGTGAACTATTTCTTTTAAAAATCAGTCAGGCAGAAAACTCAGTAGCACGTTTGTCACTAGCCCAACCTCCGTCTCAGCGCCCCTCCACGTGACCCCCGAATCCACAAAAGCCCGAATGCCTCACAAATTTTTGGCCTCCCAGCCCAGACCCGATCTACAGCAAGCTGACGCCATTCTACTGGCCCACAGCAATGACCTGACCCACAGCCATTTTGCAACTTCTTCCTCCTCTTGGCCCATCGCCGCCACTTTAAAAGTCATGACAAAAGCCCAAAACGTTTGTGTATGAAAATCTTCTCAGCAATGCCAGCAGAGCCATTTTGAAATCTTCTGGTCTCTTAAAGGGACATCCACACTTTAAAATTTTTCAACTGTGGATCACAATTCTTCATTCCCAATGTGCCTTACCTATGGCCTGGACCAATTTCACAATTGGAGTTATTGGAGAAAAAGGCTCTTCAGATATAGCGCAGCAGCAGGATTAAATAAGAAGTCAGAGGCAAAACAAGTTAGCAAATTGGGCCCGTTGGAGATGATATCATTGCCAGGCAAGCCATAGGTGAATCATCTGCTAAGTTTGAAAATGTTTTAAAATCTTTTGACTTCTTTTTCAACCCGCAATCAAACAAGATCTTGGAATGTGCCAAATTTAACAGGAGAGTCCAGTAGCCTGGGGAGCCAGTTGGTTCCTTTTTCAACAAAGTCCAAGTCACCCACCCAGGGGCATCCAGTCGTTTTCTCTTGGCAACATCACATGATCCACCACTCTCTCCTCTGAACTCAATGCCCCCTTACCTTCACTAAATCTTTCTCTCCATGTAAACTTCCCAACCCATATTCACAGCTACCCCCTTAACCTTACCATCTCAAGTGGTCCTATTGTATCAATCACAGATAATGCCATCTCTGATCACTTCCTTGCATCACTCAACCCACATCCCCCTTCCAAGCCCCAACTCTTCTCTATCACGGCTGGAGGAAACTATCCCCCAATTCACTGACAACTACACTTTCAAAATCCCAACTGTCTCGTCTATGGCTCTTTGTTTGCCACAACATTGCTCAACAGCACCCTCACCTTCAGTTTTGATGCCCTAGTTCACAATAAAGCCATTACACTCTTTCACTTTGGTTGCTCTCCCTAGTAAAGTTGTCATCTTTGCTGCCTTAAGTCCAAGTGACGTAGACTTGAAAGGATATGGTAGATAACTGCTTTAGCCATCAACCACCAAATCTGGCTGGACCACCTAAAATACTGTTCTCATCTACTGAAACTGCTCACTATTCTGGGGTCATCCTGGTTTAGGTAAGCCTAAAGCTTCCCTCTGTGTCCCCCTTGGCCAGCTCTGGAGGGTTCATCAAGGCACTTGGTGCTCAGCTTTCCCCTTAATGAAACCTCTCCACTTGGCTATAACTTCCACGACTTGCCCATCAAGCCAATTGCAGTGACAGGTGGTACAAAGATAACCCCCAGCTTCTTTTCTCTACTACAAACCGCCTTCTTAAACTGCTTTCCCACCTCCTCCACCCTCACCTCCAGCAATGTGTGATGAGCTAATGGATATCTTTGTCACTAAGTTCAAGACCATCAAATCAGCTGCCTCTGCCGCATCCCTCCCTTCCACTAATCCATGGGCCAAACCTCCTCTAAGGTTCCCTGCTGCCCTAGCCCTGAACTCACATCTTTCTCTAGTTTTGTTCCTATCTCTCTTCATGAGATCCACCTCATGTTCCCACGATCCTATTCCCATTAAGCTGCTGACAATTTAACTTCCCCTCTTGGTCTCCATATTAACCAATATTATTAATGGTTCACTCTCTGATGCCATCATCAGCACTCTCCTCAAAAACCAAATCTTGACCCCACTATCCTTGCAAACTACCGCCCCATCTCTATCGTACCTTTCCTCTTCAAAGTCCTTGAACATACTGTTACCTCCCAAATCCATGCCCATCTTTCCTGGAACTCTATGTTTGGATCCCTTCGATCAGGTGGGTCAGGATCCACCCCAGTGCCAAAACAGCTCTTACCAAAACCACAAATGGCATCCTATGTAACTTTGATAAAGATCCTCAATCTTTTTCATCTGCCTGCAGACTTTCACTCAGTTGACCATATCATCCTCCTTCAATGCCACTGTACTGTTGTCCAGCTGGTTGGGGCCATCTTGCCAGGTTCCATTCTTATCTATCTAATAATAATCAGAGTACCATTGCAATGACTTCTCTTCCTACTTCCCACCGTTACCTCCGGTGTCCCCCAAAGATCTATCCTTGGACTTCTCTCCATTTCTCATCTCCATGCCGCTGCTCAGCAACATCAGCTGAAAGCGCAGAGTTAGTTTTCACATGTACCGATGACGTCCAGCTCTACCTCACCAATCTCTCAACTCTCGACTCCTCCATTCTTTTTAAATTATCCGACATCCGACTGGATGAGTAGAAATTTCTTCCAATTAAGTATTAGGAAGACTCAAACAATTGTTTTCAGTTCCCTAGGTACCAACTCCATCAATCTACCTGGCAACAGTCTGAGACTAAACAAGTCTGTTTGCCACCTTGGTGCTATATTTGACCTAGGATGATGGATGGATTCCTGAGGTTGCAGGCTCACTCAGTTGGCCCTCAGCTGTGGACAGCTACCCGCCCCACTGGGAAAGGTGGGCACTGCTCAAGCAGAAAGGCAAGTGCAAGGGTGCATCAAAATGGAGGTGCACTTGGGGTGTGAATAAAATTGAAAAAATAAAGAGGCCTGTAGCAAGTAGTGCCATCACAGTGGAAGTGAACACCCCACCCGCCCAACCCCTCCCCCCAAGAGGATTCATATTGGCTGCAGGTACAATCTTTCATCCCCATGCCCCAGTCATTGGAGGAATGGGTCTCCATGGAGTTGCCAGACTCCACACTCAGCCTAGGGCCCACTTTAGCGCCAACAAGATCCCACTGGATTTTTCACTGTTCCCCGCATTATTGATCATTATCAGCTACCTGCCACTCCTGGGCAGATAGCCACAGCCGATGTTCACCTGCATCCTGAGGTCAGAATGCGAGGAGTGCTGCCTTGATGCCCTTATCTCCAATCATACACCTGCTCCTGCCTTTCAACTTGCCTCCTTGGGACCGGGAAGATTCTGCCGTTTAGCTTCATTGAAGGAGGTATGTAAAAGCAAACTGGTGTTGCACATAAAAAGATCTCAAGACAATTCAAGTAATATATTTAATTAGTGGATGAAAGCACATGCTACATGAATTAGGAGCAGGAGTGGGCCAATTTGAGTGCATTGGATTACATCTTTGAGATACTTTTCTAAGGTGTTTATAAACTTGCCATGGTGATTTGTGAATGTCTGTGCATTGCATATGTTTAAACCTTCTGTGACAAAGCAGGTTCACTTACTCATTAGAGTCATTCAGTATGCCAGGCCCCTCCCTTTCACTTTATCATTCCTCAGTGAATACTACCATTGCTAAATATCCTCAGTGATTACTACCAGTGCTAAATGTTCACCACCAGTGGCCAGTGTTTTAGATTATAACTAAATAATGAATGTGAAGGACCTCTATCTGGGCTGGTAGTTGATGGAGGCTAAGTGTTTGCCTAGCTGAGGCCATAGTAGCGATGGGTGACTGTTGAGCCAAATGGCAAGTTGTCTGTAATATAAAAGTCCTGCTAGCTACATGGTTGATTATCCATGATGCAACTGTGAAAATGCAGAGTACTCATTGGAATTCATCAAGAGAAATCAGTTTGAGAATTTACTTCAGCCTGGTCAGAGTCATGTAGCATTGTATGCAGCAAATATCATGGCCTAGATCTTTGTCTGCAAGTTGGGTGCACAGAAGCAAGAGAATTCCTGGCTCTGTGAACCCAACTTTTCAAAATGGCTAAAAGCAAAATACTGCAGATGCTGGAAATCTGAAATGAAAACAGAAAATGCTGGAAAAACTCAGTAGGTCTGGCAACATCTGTGCAGAGAGAAACAGTTAATGTTTTGAGTCCATATGACTCTTCCTCAGCTAAAGAAATGTAGATTGTGATGGATTTTTTACTGTTTAAGAGGGGGTGGAGCAGGTGGAGCAAAATAGAAGGTCATGGATAGGTGGAAGCTAAGGGGAGATTGACAAATATGTCATGGACACAAAACAAAGGGAGTGTTAATGGTAGTGGTGAAGACTAAAGAAGGTGCTGATAGTGGCATGAAGGTAAGATAGCAGAATATTAATAGCAGAACAAGGGTCAGTGCTAGTGAAAGCAAAACATAGAAGCAAGTGACAGATGGCCCTGTGGGGGCATTGGAGAAAAAGGATTTGAAAAAAAAGAAAAAAGAAAAAGAAATTTAAAAACATTTAAAAAAAATATTGGGTTAAAAAAAGGGTAAAGATGGAGGAGACACTTCGTAGTCTAAAGCTGTTGAATTCAATCTTGAGCCCTGAAGACGAGATGCTCTTCCTCCAATTTGCATTGGGTTTCACTGGGACATTGCAGCAGGCCAAGGATGGACATATGGGCATGAGACCAAGATGGTTTGTTGAAATGGCAAGCAACAGGAAGGACTGGATGATGCAGGCTGAGTGAAGGTGTACTGCAAAGCAGTCACCCAGTCTGCGTTTAGTCTCCCTAGTGTAGAGGAGACGGCATTGGGAGTAGCAAATACAGTAGACCAAATTGAAGGAGGTGCAAGTGAAGTGCTGCTTCACCTGAAAGGAGTGTTTGGGGGCTTGGATGGTGAGGAGGGAGGAGGTAAAGGGGCAGTTGTTGCATCTTCTGCGAATGCATAGGAAGGTGCCATGGGAATGGGATGAGGAGTTGGCAGCGATGGAGTAGTGGACCAGGATGTCATGGAGGGAACATTCCTTAAGGAATGCTGACAGGGAAGGTGAGGGGAAGATGTGTTTGGTGGTGGCATCATGCTGGAGTTGGCGAAAATGGCGGAGGATGATCTTTTGAATGTGGAGGCTGGTGGGCTGACCAGACCTCAGATTTTCAGTCTGGGCAGGGTGGGTTATATTAGAAGTTGGGGCAGGGAGCCCTGGAAGTAGTAAGGAGTATGCAGCTGCGGAGGCCTGCCTCGAGGCTCTGGCACTGTGTCCAAAATTTTAAAAAAGAATATAGCATGAAACATCCCTCCAGCCCTTACCCCTCAACCCACCTCGCACACTTCCCATGCTCCATTCATGCCAATTCATGCTACCTCATGCCCTGTACACACTCCCCATGGCCCATCATAATCTCCACGCAAACTTATATCCTGTAACCACCCCATGGCCCTTTTTTTGCCCCATAAGTTAACTTAGTGCCAACTCATGCCAACCCATATACCCACCCACCACCCTTTTCCCTTACACATACCATGCCAACTCACCCAGTATCCATCATGGGCAGACCTCAGGACCCATGCAGTGATGGGATAAAATAATGTTCCAATTGGCTTTTGTAGACTTCACTATATTGAAAAAACAGTCTCATTCATAAAAACCCATTTATTGCATTTACATACCTTCAACTACATAAAGCCTTAAAACAACAAATATTTCATTCAAGTGCACAATCCCTATAACAACAAACATTGGAATTCAAAGTCCCACTTCAGTCTATAATCACTTATAGCTGTCAATCAAACTGTGAAATGGCAGGCACCCGACTGTGATAATGGATGCTTGTGAAATCTGTCATGCAGCAGTAAACCAATAATGGAATCCTTCAGGGTTATGTCAACAGATACAGTGAGATAACAAACAATGATTTTTTTTAACCCTCCATTAATTTTTCTGAAAGATTTAAAGGGCAGGACTTTTAAATGTCTTGATAGCTTGACAGCTCCCTTTGACAGGTATTTTTGACAGTTCCTGTTGACAATTTTGACAGATCCTGTTGACAGGTCCTCTTGACACTATTGACAGATCCTCTTGACAGATCTTGTTCACAAGTACTCTTGACAGTTGCTTTTGACAGTTTTGACAGTTGATTTTGATGGGCTTGTTGATAGTTCCAATGAGCTTGACAGTTAGTGAGTATATGCACTTTTATGCACATTTATGTCTGCTTTTAACAATTCCAAAAGGCACCTTACCTCCCTCAAAGGGCACCCAACCTCTCCCAAAGGCCATCTGAGCTCCCTCAAAGCTGTCCTGGGACCATGTCAAAAGGGGTACTTTACTTCTCTAAAGGGTATCCAAAGAAATGCATAAAGTTCAGAACTGCTCTTACCAGATCTACTCTGCACACTTAGGGTTTCACACTCCTGGACTACCAAAATCCGACTTGAGTGGAGGCAGATGATGATTTAGAATAGCCAGTTGCCTCTGTAAAATTCATGTGCCAAAACGCAAACCACCCATTCCTGCCCCTGTGAAAATGAGAAATGTTTGGGGGCAGGACTTATGATTTCCCGGGCTTGTTTGCCATTTTCACATCAACAGAGAGGCTCTCCATCATGGTGAAAATCCAGGCTTATGTAAAACATATTTGACAACTTTAAACAATATTTGAATATATGTTATTAACTTCCTAAGTTAGGAATTGCCTTCTGGAATAGTGCCTGCAGTCATTCATGTCGTGCCCCAGTACCATCCTGTGACAGCTCCCATGCATCTCCATAGGTTCCACTGGTAAGTCCCAGCAATAGTGTTGCTACATGATTAAGGTTAGGCTTATGCCAGACAAACAGTCATCTATCCATTGTACAACAGTGGATATAAGGTATGGGTACAGAGCAAAGTACCTGCTCCACATAGTGCAGGCATTCTAACATCCGCTGTTGGAAAGCAAGCTCTCTACCTTATGAAGCATATTCAACATGCCAGAAGTACAACTCCTATCTGTGCTAAACTTCAGTTGCTATTGATCTGTGCTTCACTTTGTTACTAAATCATGGGGTTAATTTTAGCATGCATTGTTTGGCATTAACGGCCGGCAATGGCTACAACAATTCTTGTGCATCCTCAATTTCAATTGCTCTATCGTTGGTGATCATGTTTTCAGCTGCCTTGGCCCTAAGCACTGAAATTCCCTCCCTAAACCTCTTCAACTTTCTACCTTTCTGTCATCCTTTAAAATGCTCCTTAAAAAATGCAACTCACGATGGCTCCTTTGGCAGCACTTTCCAAACCCTGGACCTCTGCCAACTTGAAGGTCATGGGAACACTGCCAACTGCAAGTTCTCCTCCAGGCCACACACAATCCTGACTTGGAAATTTTTCACCACTCATTCACTGTCGTTGGGTCAAAATCCTGGAACTCCCATCCTAAGGGCCCTATGGGTGTATCTACACCACATGGGCTGCAGCAGTTCAAGAAGGCAACTCACAACCACCTTCTCAAGGGAAATTAGAGATGGGCAATAAATGCTGGTCTGGCCAGCAACCCCCACATCTCGTGAATGAGTAAATGTTAATAAAGCTACCTCTATGACCAATCTTTTGGTCATCCGCCCGATATCTCCCTTTTTGGCTCATTGCTTGATTATTAATGCTTACGTGAGGTGCCTTGGGACAACTTGCCTTGTTAAAGGTGATATACAAATGCAAGTTGTTGTTATTATAGCCTTGGACTGACTTGGTCAGCAAATTGCCGCTATGTTCTTTGGGTTAAATGCAAGATTTTGGGTCATTTCCTCCTAGTACAAAACTTTCCAACACATCCTTCCAGAACACTGATAATCAGATTCCTACTCATCATAAATAATTAATGAAATGGGCTGTTCTGTTGCTTGTGATTATAGGTTTTAACCCTATGAAGGGAACCTAAGGTCATTTAATACAAGTTAACAACCCAGTACACTACTGTGGCAATATTAGCCTCAACTTTAGTCCATCATATCCAGTGACAATGGAGCACATTCTGGTCAGAAGCCTGATTTACATCCCATTCAATTTTTGCCTTTATTGAAGCTAATCACCGGGTAAGTTAAGTTGACATTGGGCAGGGCCATTGTATGTTTACAGATGCAGTCCTTCAGATAAGGTGTCAAATTGAGTCACCTTCAGCTTGTCTAGCAAAAGACAATGACCTGGTTAATTGATCGTGTTAAGGTTTGTGGGATCTTGCTGTGCACAAATTGGCTGTTATGTATGTTTGGATGACAATCGCTGTGCTTCAAGATTTTCCTTGTGTGCCTGTAGGGGTTTTGAGGTTTGGGGCACAATTGAGGGAAGGAGACTGGTTAGGCAGGAGATTGAAGAGAGAAAAGGAAGAAGAAAGAGACTAATAAGTTCAGATTGCCCAGAAACTTTGCTAACAAAATGGTGCTTATCCACCTTCTTTGTAATTTTCCACAAAATAATGACAATTGATCCTTTATTTGGAAAAGAGGAAAATACATCCCAAATTGATTTAAAGGTAGAACTAGAATATTAATGCAGAAGGCTGGCATCTTCTGAGATTCAAAAAAAAAGTCATGAGTGTTAATTTGATTTTTCCACAGGAAATATCAATGCCAAACCCTTAATTTGTTTTGTTTTTGCTCCATTAGGAAAAGTGCTAGCCTCAGTGTGATAAATGCAATTACTATTGTATTATGACCAATTCATATTTTTCTCTAAATGAAACTTTACATTTCTGAAAGCATCAGAGGCACAATGTTCCACAGATCTGTGAAATTTTGAAGAAAGAACATGCAAGATAATTCTAAAAGGTCTCTCCATTGCTCAGTGAGTTTAACTGGGTTATCTATTTTTGTCTAGTCATTTTGGAAAAATGAAATTGATTCTGAAACTATACAGCTGTAGCTTAATTCAATGAATGATTTGTGTGCGCGCATGTAGCAAACTCAGAAGTGAATCATTAAAATGAATGTAATTCATCAGAGTGGATTAAAAACATTGCAATAATTATCTTTCAATGTACATTCTAAATGTATTCAAATTCACAAAATTACTGATTGAAGTAATTCTTTAATCTGATACTAATATCAAAACAGTGCAGTAGCTTCCAGCCTATTACAATTGTCTAAAAGAATTTGAACAAGCTGCTGTCTGATGGTTTGCATTTAAATCATTTCAACTTTAAGTCAGGAGTAAATAACTCTAAAGTACAACTTTTGACATTGTTACAATCCATGGCCAGACCAACGGGTTGTGGGGTAGATCTGGTTAGGGATCAATAACATTTTGTTTAAAGTAGACAGAATTTGAGATTCACGGCATTTACTAAGTGACTAAAGCCACAAGATTCCATGGGTTTTGAACAAACAAAAATAGACTTTACTATACAAGTTCAGAAAGACAAAACAATTAAAAATATTATCTAACATTCAGTGTAAGTATGAGGTACATATGAATTAACAGGCAAGCCGTGGTTGAACACACCACACGACACAATAAATGACAGATGCGACCAAAACAGATTCCATGGATTTCTCAACACCCCACCCAGGCGTTAGTCACACTGTGAGTCAATCAATCTCACTGAACTCCGTCTTTCTCATGAGAGTTTTCAATATTTCCCTTCGAAGATCTCGCCTTGGAATTCTCTCCAAAAGTCGCTCCAACTTGGATGGTTTCAACAATGGCCAACCTCGTTGGGCTTCAATCTCACCTTCCGAGATTTCATTCCCCTAGATTCCTGAGTACACTCAAACAGTAGCTTACAAGCACAATTTCAGATCTTCGGCCATTGCCAAACAGAACACCACTGCGCCAAACGAGTACATCTGCCTCAATGACCTTCTTTACTTAAAGTCTGCTCCCGCAGCCCTTTCTCTAACTTGGAGCCTGCTTCTCTGCTCCTTTCTTTTTACTTAACTTAGCTGGGACCTGTTACTGTCCCTTGTCTTTGTTCCTCACCTGGGAGACTTGCTGGCTGATTCAAACTGACTGTTCACTGATTCTTGAACTGATCTTGTAAGCTATCAAAATACTCCAAGAGGGTCCCACCCCTGTTACTAGGCAGGAACAAATGTAACAAGCAGTCGAACATTCTGTACCTGAAATGTTACAATCTCCACAGACTGCTAACTTAGCACACAGAAACACAGGATGAATTGATTTCATAACATTTATATTTTGCTTTCCATGGTTTAAGTATGTTGAGTTTCCAAACTAAGCCAAGTATTCCAATTTCCAAGGTAAACTCTTTTCATAGAAGGTGATTTATTTGCATGGTTTTAGCACAAGTAAATTTTGATATTACAATAGTAACACTATAAAGTATCTTCAGAATAGTCAGATCACTTCCCAGTGAGCTGCATCTCCATCTCAGTCTTTTTTATCTATAAGAAATTTGATCTTACAATAACAACTCATGATGAAGTCTATCCTTAGAATGGCTATATCACTTCTTAGAAAATTGAGTCTCCACCTGAGTCTCTTCTATCCACAGAGTTCTAGGACCACTTGCCCCAATGCCACAATTCATGAGAATTTTTGAACTAGGCTGAATAGAGAAAATTCAGAGGGGAAGTGAAAAAGGAAATCAGAGAGGAAAGGTAAGAATATGGGAAGAGGCTGACAGCTAGCATAAAATGGAATCCAAAAAATTTCTATAGGCATATAAATAGTAAAAGGGTAATAAGAGGAGGGATGGGGCCAATTAAGGACCAAAAATGCTGATCTACTCATGGAAGAAGAGGACATGGCTGAGGTACTAAATGATTTGAAGATGCTACTAAGTCATAGTGAAAGAGGAAACAATTGAAATACCAGATGGGTTAAAAATTGATAAAGAGGGTGTATTAAAAAGGCTGGTTGTACTTCAAATTGATTAGTCACCAGGACTGGAGTGGATGCATCCAAATATGCTGAGGGAAGTATGGGTGGAAATTGCAGAGATATTGTTCATAATCTTCTAATCCTCCTTAGATCTGGGGTAGTGCCAGAGGACTGGAGAATTGCATAGTTACACCCTTGTTCAAACAAGGGTGTAAGAATAAGTTCAGTGATTACAGGCCAGTTGGTTTAACATCAGTGATGGAAAAGCTTTTAGAGATGATAGTCTGGGACAAAATTAACAGTCACTTTGACAAGTGCAGATTCATTAGGGAAGCCAGCACAGATTTGTTCAAGGGAAATCAGGTTTAATTAGCTTAACTGAGTTTTTTGATCAGATAACGAGATGGTTGATGAACAGTAACTCAGAGGGTGATGAACGTGTGGAATTCTCTACCACAGAAGGCTGTGGAGCCCAAGTCACTGAATATATTTCAGAAGGAAATAGATAGATTTCTAGACACTAAAGGTGTCAAGGGGTATGGGGAGAGTGCAGGAATATGGCATTGAGATAGAGGAACAGCCATGATCATATTGAATGGCAGAGCAGGCTTGAAGGACCAAATGACCTACTCCTGCACCTATTTTCTGTGCTTCTATGTTTCTATTGGTAGAAGTGGCATGATTTCCACGACAGGCTGTCATAATAAAAATTAAGGCACTCAGAAGGTTCGGGATGCTATCCAGAGGAAAACTGAGTGGCAGATGAGGCAGCAAAGCGAAAGACAGACATAGGGGTCCCGGACTCAGTGGCAGCTTGGCCCAGAGGAGGTAAATGTACAGAAAATACATGACGAGGCGCCCGGGACAGAAAAGGAAGATTGGGAAACAAGAGGTGCAAGTAAAGATGAGCATGGAAACTGGAGGAAGGATGGACGAGTGGTGATCCCTGAATGTATGTGACAAAACTCGTACAAGATTTGCCATGGAAATTAACATTCTGTGAAGAACGCCATGCTTGGGTATCTGGAGCGGTGTTAGTAATGGGCAGGGGTGTAGCAAAACATTGTCAATGATGCGTCACAAGCACCAATGTTTAATGCTGGTAAAGCTGCAAAAATCAAAATGCCCACCAGCCCAGAGGCAAGGGGCCTTGGGCACACATCCAGATAGACTTTACCAGACATTTGACCTCCTGCCGAGGCAGAACGTACTGCTTAGTTGTGGCAGACCAATTCACCCAACGGGTAGAAGTGTTTGCAACAAGGGATTGTTCTGCTAATACTGTTGCGAGAATCTTCACTGGGGAGATTATACCTTGATGGGGAAGACCACTGCAAATAGACTCGGATCAGGGAACACAAAATAATTAAACAGGCATGCACTCTGTTGAGAATTAAGCGAACGTTCCATATACAATACCATCCACAGAGCTTGGGTATGGTAGAAAAATTTCTCACCATCGTCCCCTCCCCTTACCCCATCCCCACTAGGTCCATCTGTCACTTGCTCATGTTGTTCTCTCCAGAGCATGTACCCTGATCCGGCCATTATCATATTCTGCTTCCTACTCTTAGGGAAAAATCTTCCCCCTATCGGCGGGTGGGGGGGGGGGGGGCGGGTGTGTGCAGGAGTGGGCATGGGCAGGCGCGCCTCCAATCGGGGGTGGGCCAATTCAGGCCCGCCCAGCATGACATCCACCAGGAAGCACTATGCGCTCCCTGTGTGGGTGGGGAGGGATTCCCTCAGCCGGGAGTACGTTCTTTCACGCATGCGCACGGAAGAGTGCACTGATTTCCCTGAGGCTAAGTGCTGCCTCAGGGAGATCGGCTCCAAATTTAAAAATATTAAAAAGACGATATCAAAATTTCCCTGATGTGTTCCCTCATGTGACACTGTCACATGAGTTGGGACATGTCCATCACTTTTATTGAAACCTTTATTAAATATTTAAAAACCCTGATGAAACCTCATGAAACCTCATCCCACCTGTGGATGAGGTTTCATGCTTTTTCTTAAGCCCGCCAGGGCTCCTGGCCTGCCCGCCAACCCTAAGGTCCAAAGGGATAGACAATGGCAGATAGAGGATGTGTCCAAGGGACACTCCCATGACCACCTGCATGGCCCCAGTAACATCAACCCCTGGGACTAATACTACAACCACCAAGGCGCCCTTAAGGTGCCCCCAAATCCGCCCTGGCCCCAAGTGTGGACTTGTGGTGCAGGACTTCAGCAGGAACCTGTCTGAGAACATATATTACGAGGCAGTTTTAGTTGAACTTAATATTAGCCAGATGGAACTAGCGGAGTGGTGCGAGACACAGACGAGGCCCTTCTATCACCGATTCCTCGTATGGTGGTCTCCAGCAGCTTCTGAACCTCTGGAGTGCATGCGTAATCGAATACATCCCGCTGTAAATGAGACTTTATTAATGATGCAGCTACCCTGTATCGCGCAGGGACATCTACCGTTAATATCCTGGACATAGTGGGTATAGATGACAAGGTCAATCGCTTGACCTCCAGATTGTGGGACTTCATGTTAGAAGCTAATGAGTTAGAAAAACAGCAAGGCAGACATGAGAAAGTCTGGCCGAAACTATATTAGGATCCCTGCAGATTCTAGAAGACCATGCCCACACTATCAACCAGGCCTCCACATGCGCATGCAGGGACTGTGTTTATATGGCCTATGGCACATGGTTGGTGGGAGAAGTCTGGCACAATCTAGCCCAAGTCCACTATGGAGATGTGTCGGACTAGATCACATATGTCACAATGCAGACCTCGGCACCCAAAAATGAAAATTGCTCCTTATGTACCTTGAGAGGACTGATACGAGCATACCCGACAGACAAACATTGTGTTACCTCCCACTTGCGACTAAAAAGAATGGTGCTGGCCAAACCGAGTTTGCAGGAGGGAGCATCCAAAACCCTGTATGAGGTACAGAATATCAAGATCATAAGGGATGGCAACTGGCTAAAGCACTACCCTGTATCCAAATACACAACCCAGAGTAGATCCCTTCCGACAGGAATCTCGCTAGTTGGGTGGAGGGAAAAAGGGAATAATGTTGCCTACCCACATCCCATAAGGATGGGGATGAGAGCTATGTGTGGTTTTAACACCATCCTAAATTGTACCCTTGAAATTTCCAGTGCCCGCCATGAACTGACGCAGGTGGATTACCATGGAGAAGGGGAATACTGCGTGACCAACAGTGAGCCTCAATACTCTCCACCCACTGCCCAGTGATCAACTCAAGTTTCTGCTTCCACCTCCCGGACCTCAGTGATGATTGGACATTCGGCAATAACCCACATCCGGCCTCCTCGCAGGGGGCAGATGAATTCATCGGACAATCTAAAGGAGGACTTACCAAGACACCTGCTTCCCGAGGGGAAGAGTATCCTGAAACTGAAGGAAGTTGAGGAAAGAGGCCCGGGTGGCAACGAAGTAGTATCGCCGCATTGAATAGACAGTCAAGCAACTGGGAGAGGATGTGAAAACCGACTGGCGGACACATCGTGGTGATGGATGGTTTTGGGCTGGGGTATTAGAGTGGACATTCACCCCTGGATCAGAATTGCTTCCTATGCATTGGTGGTAGTGCAACTACTAATTGTTATTGAACTTATGATTGTAAGTTGTACATGGTGGCAGTGGCGCTGGACTGAGCCATTGCCAGAGTAGTACCCAAAGCAATGCGTAAGCCTGAGGAGAAACAGAACGTGCTAGGTTTAATTTAGGGAAATGCAACCATGAAAATCTAACTGCCTGCCTGCTCAGCAGTGATGGAGCAAGGAGCACAGGGTATTTTAGCATTAGTTGGTCAACTTGGGGGTTAGTAGCCAAGGTCTAAAAGGGGGGACTGAAGAGCTGTACCCTGGGATACTCAGGCTTGACCAAATTGCTGGTATAAAATTTAAAAGTATTTGCAGTAAAAAGAATCACTAAAGTGATTCTTGACTAGAGTAAGGAATGTAAAATCCTTTGGGTTAGGCTAGGGAAAGTTCATGGCTAGCCTATGGGTCAGGCCATGATAAACTAAGGAATGCAGCCTTTGGGTCAGGTTAAGATAAGTGGTTGACTGGGCAATATAGTAAATTATCAAGATAGACAAGGCAAAGATCATGTTTTCTTGCATAAACTGCTGGTGCCGTTTGTGTTAAAGGTAGGGTCATTCCATGACTACTTGTGAATTTATCTGTAGCTATGGATACATAAAATTGAACATGCAAGATAAGGGCAATATGAGTCAATGATGAATTATCGCAAGAATGGTATAAATACATGAAGGGAATCTGTAACTTTGAGTAGCCTCTTAGAGCAATATGAGGGTGCTATCCCCTATATGCATACTTGTATTGAATAAACTGCTGCTTAATTCACTTACAGCTGACTCTGTGCTGAGTGTCTTTACATACTACACAACACAAGCCTAAGCTGTCCAACTTTTCCTCATAAGACAATCTGCCCATTCCAGGCATTAGTCCAGTAAACCTTCTCTGAACTGCTTCCAATGCATTTACATCCTTCATTAAATAAGCAGACTAATGCTGTACACAATACTCCAGTGGTGGTCTCATCAATGCCTTGTATAATTGAAGCATAACCTCTCTACTTTTGTATCTAATTCCTTATTTGCTGTACCTTCATACTAACCTTTTGCGATTCACACGCTAGGACACCCAGATCCCTCTGAATCTCAGAGTTCTGCAACCTTTCACCATTCACATAATATGCTTCATTTATATTTTTCCACATTATATTCCATTTGCCAGATCTTTGTCCACTCACTAAACCTATCAAATATCTTTGTATCTCCTATGTCCTCTTTATAGCTTAATTTTCTATCCACCTTTGTGTCATTAGCAAATTTAGCAATCATACCATCAGTCCCTTCATCCAAGGGTGGAATCGTCCCAGATTTGCACAAAGTGCAATAGTGGACATGTAAAATGTCGTTTTATCCATCGGCGACAATGGCAGGTTTTCGCGTCATATTGTCCCATTCACACCTCATTAATTATGCAGCCACAGGAAACACCCCATCTCGCTGGCAGACGGCCTCCAATTTTCCCGCCATGCTATTACCTCACCGCTTCCTCATGCAGTGCACCATATTTAAACTGCAGCCACGCTCAATGCTTGCAGCCCAGGACTGCTCTGGTGAAGACATAGCCCCAAAAGCCAAGAAGAGTGCAGCTCCCTGATTCAGTGACCCATTCCTGGGATGCCTTTTGGACGCCATGGAGGCCCACCGGGATGTTCTCTACCCCACGCCCCCCCCACCCCCTGGCCACAGGAGGCCCATCAGTCTCACCACTCTGGCTTGGGAGGTGGTGGCTGAGGTGGTCAGTGCCAATGCTGACACTAGAAGTCAGCTATCCAGTGCAGAAAACAGATGAATGATCTCATCTATGCTTCCAGGGTGTGACAACCATCTTATCACTCTAAACTCACACACTCACAAGGCCATCACACATTCACTGGCATTTCACTCACTTTCAGTTCTAAGGACATCACCACTCACTCTCTCGCACACATCCTCACATCTTCAACTGGCCTCATCTCCTCTGGAGACTGCCTTCTCAGTCCTCACCCTCTTGAGGCCACTTGCACAAATCAACATGTGCCCCCACACACCCTGGGATACCCCCCTTCCCCAGTGCAGCCCTTGCCCTGCAGCCTCTTCCCCTGCCTGAGGCCACTTCTCCCCATTCCCCAAGGAAGCCATAGCCCTGAAACCATTGAAAAGTCACCCCAGCCTTAAAATTGGTCTGGCTGGTAGAGACCTGCCCGTAAGCCCCCTAAAAGTGATGTGGCACTGCCTGCGAAGTCTGGCGCTGATGACCATGAGTGCTGCATGAAGTAAGGTAGGCAAACAAGCTGCGAAGTCCTGAGTGAAGTGCAGCTCTCTAGGCGCACATCGCTTATGTACAGTTGTGAAACACATTGGCGTGTCCGGATGATCCAGCGTGGATGATTCCGGCATGCGGGGCTTATAATAAGATGCTAAAGTATTGAAATTAGGTTCCCGATGTGTGGCGGTGGGAAACACGACCTGCCATTGACGGGTGGAGCGGACAATCACAAACTGGTTTCACAACAGCCCATTTCATTTATCTTAATCGTAAAAAGATGAGGGCCCAGCATTGATCCCTGTGGCACACCACTCATTACATCTTGCCAACCAGGATTGTGGAATATGTGTGTTCCAGAACGAGCCAGGCTGTCCCAGTTTAGCCGTAACACTGACATCTAACTGACAAAATAAAAAATTACCCAGGCGTATCCTGTTCACAACATACAGAACAAACACAATTTAGCCAACGATCACTCAATTAACCTTTTTTAAAAATTCATTCACGGGATGTGGGCATCACGAGCTAGGCCAGAATTTATTGCCCATCCCTAATTGCCCTTGAGAAGGTGGTGGTGAGCTGCCATCTTGAACCGCTGCAGTCCATCTGAGGTAGGTACACCCACAGTGCTGTTAGGGAGGGGGTTCCATGATTTTGACCCAACGACAGTGAAGGGATGGTGATGTATTTCCAAGTCAGGGTGGTGTATTGATTTGAGGGGAACTTCCAGGTGGTGGTATTCCCATGTATTTGTTACCCTTGTCCTTCTAGATGGTAGTGGTCTTGGGTTTGGAAGGTGCTGTCTAAGGAGATTTGGTGAGTTCCTGCAGTGCATCTTCTAGATGGTACACACTGCTGCCAATGTGCGTTGGTTGTGGAGGGAGTAAATGTTTGTGGATGGTGTGCCAATCAAGTGGGTTACTTTGCCTGGATGGTGTCAAGCTTTTTGAGTGTTGGACCTGCACTCATCCAGGCAAGTGGAGAGTATTCCATCACACTCCTGACTTATGCTTTGTAGGTAGTGGACAGGCTTTGGGGAGTCAGGAGGTGAGTTACTCACCACAGGATGCCTAGCCTCTGACCTGCTGTTGTTGCCACAGTGTTTACATGGCTGGTCCAGTTCAGTTTTTGGTCAATGGTAACCCCCAGAATATTGATAGTGCGGTATTCAGCGATGGTAATGCCATTGAATGTCAAGGGGCGATGGAATAGATCTATTCTTAATCATCAGCAAAGTAAAGGAAAGTGTAATTGACAGTGTTATCAAGTGGCATTCACTCATTAATGACCTGCTCCCTGATGCTCAGGCTGAGCTCCACCAGGACCACTCCACTCCAGACCTCATGGGCATAAGTCCACACATGGACAAATGGGGCTGCATTCCAGACATGAGGTGAGGTGGAAGTGACTGCCCTTGACCTGAAGGTAGTAGGTTGCAGGGGAAATTTACTAGAATTGTACTAGGGGCGAAAGTGTTCATATACATTGAATGACTAGAGAAAATGGTGTTGCTCTCCTTAAAGCAGAGGTTAAGGAGAGACTTGATAAAGATGTTCAAAATGATGAAGGAGTTTGATGAAGTAAGTAAGGAGAAACTATTTCCAATGGAAAAGAGTCAGCAACAAGAGGACAAAAGAACCAGGGTGATATGAAGAAAAACATTACACAGCAAGGTGTTTTGATTTGAAGTGCACTGTGTGAAAGTGCAATGAAAGCAGATTCAATAATAATATTCAAAAGGGGATAAGATAAATTCTTGAAACAGAACAACTTACAAGGCTATGGGGAAAAGGAAGAGAGTGGGTTGAATTGGCTAGCTCTTTTGAAAGGTTGGAACAGGTACAGTGGAAGAAATGGCTCCCTTCTGCGACGTATCATTCTTTGTTTCTATGGTTCCATTCCTTGCATCTCTTACTCTAAGTGTTGAGTTGACCCTCTTTCTTTTGCTGCTTCCTTATATTCACTCTGGTCTTCCTGGTCTGATGAAGATTGCTGCTGTGACTGTCTCCTTTAATGCAGCCATCTATCTAGGGCTAGATAAATTATGATGCAGCTATCTCAATAATACATGAACATACACCCTCTGACTCAGAACAGAGGGTACTACTCACCGAACTATCACAGCTTAATGGAATGGTGGCCCTTCCTATTGATGGATGCTGCTGAATATTGTTGTGGTGCACTGGGCCAACCTTGTGCGGCTAATAATGGCCTGTGCATGAGGTAAACCAGCACTGCTGCAAGTACTGTATTACTGTATCGTGGGTGAAGAGCCCAGGGTTGGTTACTTGTGGAGAGGATAAAGGAGTCTTGGGTTGGATACTGTGGGGAGAGTTTGAGGAACCTAGGGTTGGTTAATGTAGAGGGGATGAAGAGCTCAGGGGTCATTACTGTGAAGGAGGAGAAGAGCCCAGAATTGGTTGCTGTGGATTAGATGAAGAACCTGTGATTTGTTGCCACAGAGGAAGTGAAGAGCCTGGGTTTGGTTACTGTGGAGTGGGTAAGAGCCTGGGATTGGTGGTTATGGAGGGACTGAAGAGCCTGGAATTAGTTACTTTGGAGGGTGTGAAGAGCATGGGATTGGTTACTGTGGAGGGGGTGAAGAGCATGGGATTGGTTACTGTGGAGGGAGTGAAGAGCCTGTAGGGCGAATGAAAAGCCTGGGATTGGTTACTGTAGAGCAGGTGAAGAGCCTGGGATTGGTTACCGTAGAGCAGGTGAAGAGCCTGGGATTGGTTACTGTGGAGAGTGTGAGGAGCCTGGGATTGGTTACTGTGGAGGGGGGTGAAGAGCCTGGGATTGGTTACTGTGGAGAGTGTGAAGAGCCTGGGATTGGTTACTGTGGAGAGTGTGAAGAGCCTGGGATTGGTTACTGTGGAGAGTGTGAAGAGCCTGGGATTGGTTACTGTGGAGGGGGTGAAGAGCCTGGGATTGGTTACTGTGGAGGGGGTGAAGAGCCAGGGATTGGTTACTGTGGAGGGGGTGAAGAGCCTGGGATTGGTTACTGTGGAGGGGGTGAAGAACCTGGGATTGGTTACTGTGGAGAGGGTGAAGAGCCTGGGATTGGTTACTGTGGAGAGGGTGAAGAGCCTGGGATTGGTTACTGTGAAGGGGTGAAGAGCCTGGGATTGGTTACTGTGGAGGGAGTGAAGAGCCTGGGATTGGTTACTGTGGAGGGGATGAAGTACATGGGGTTCATTGCTGTGGAGAGGTGAAGAGCCTGGGAATGGTTATGGTGGAGGAGGTGAAGAGCCCGGGGTTTGTTAATTTAGGGGAGCAGAGCCTGTGGTTGGCTACTGTGTGGCGTATTGTTACTGCTATGTTACCTTAGGTTGGAGAGTGCAAATGGTATTGACATCTTTTTGAGAAAGGTCGCCAGTAGGCTCCTCTGTTTGATGATCTGTTTTTCACCTGAGCTCATTCTTGAAAATGGCATTTGTGACAAGATGTTACAAAGCATGTTCTTATTGAACAAAATGACCTGCCTTAAGAAATCCATAATTCAGTGGGACTAGTTATTGAATTGTGAGTGATCCAATAATGGTGAAATCAGTAGCTCAATTGTAAGATCTCATGGAAAAAGGATTGGAATCTGCCTATTGCCTTTTCATGAATTTCACCAGATTTTTACTGAGATAAAATCTGCTTTTGCCTCAAGTTCTGAAAGAACTATTAAGTTAGCCACAGAGTTCATAGATTATACATAGGCCATTTGAGTTGGATAACATTGAAACGCTGTGGCCTCATCTCTATTGCAAACATGTGCTACAAGCCACTAGAGAGACATCAATCATCAAAATTAACAATGACATGTTGTCTGTAATAACCAGCTCTATCTCCAATTGTGAGTCATGGAAGAGTACTTAGGGAACCACTGTTTAAGGAGTATAACTATGTATTGTGGAAGAGTGATAAACTGGGGACATGTGAAGAAAATGTTCTCACAATTGAACTGTCAAAGCAGGCTTCTCTGAGCTTAAAGACATTCAGAACAATAGTGGGCAGGATTGCAAATT
The DNA here is from genome assembly GCF_964194155.1 of Cetorhinus maximus. Classification (NCBI taxonomy): domain Eukaryota; kingdom Metazoa; phylum Chordata; class Chondrichthyes; order Lamniformes; family Cetorhinidae; genus Cetorhinus; species Cetorhinus maximus. The sequence continues at coordinate 16,297,938 of NC_135889.1, forward strand.
TTATCAGCTCAATAAACTTAATGGATTGCCATCAGATTCCTTATTTTTAAAAATACTCATGGTTGTTTTCAAATTCCTCCATGGCTTCACCATTCATTTTTTGTAACCTCCTCTAGCCCTACAAACCCCGAGATTTCTGCGCTCCGCCAATTCTGGCCTCTTGAGCATTCTCAATTTTAATCACTCCATCATTGCCTTCAGTTTCCAAGACCCTAATTTCTGGCATTCCCTCCCTAGATCTCTCTACCCCTCAACTTCTCTTTTTTCTTTTAAGATGCTCCTTAAAACTACCAAGCTACCTTTTTGACCCAGCTATTGGTTATTTGGCCTAATACCTCCTATGTGTCTCAGTATGATTTTTTTTCGATAATGCTCCTATGAAGCGCCTTGGAGCTTTGCATTAAGTTAATGGTGCTATGTAAGTACAAGCTGTTGTTGCTGTCTGAAGGCTACTCCCTTTCTCTTGATCAGTTCCAAAGTATTTTTTTATTCTCTCTTTTTTTAATTTTAACAACAGTCACATTGAGTAATGATAGGGAAAAAAAGCTTACAGTACAGCAATAATTCAATGCACTTACATTTGGAAGAGAAAGAGAAAGAAAAGAAAAGAAAAGTAGGAGGAAGAAGAAGAAAGGGGAAAGAGAAATAAAACCCTCCCCAACCCCCCCAGAAAATAAATAATGGGCAGGGTCTTTAGGTCGGTGAGCGGCGGCGGGGCCTGCATGCCGACATATAAAATGACGCGGGATGCGTCGAGTGAAACTCCCGACATCACCCCGTGTCATTTCCATTTTCAGGTCGGCGGGGGCGCAACCGAATCAGCTGTGTGCCCGCCGACCTGTCAATGGCCTATTGAGGCCATTGGAAAAGTCATTAACATAATTAAGGGACCTGTCCGTCCAACCTTAGGGTTGGCGGGTAGGCCGGGAGCCCTGGCAGGCTTAAGAAAAAGCATGAAACCTCATCCACAGATGGGATGAAGTTTCATGAGGGTTTTAAAATATTTAATAAAGGTTTGAGTTAAAGTGATGGACATGTCCCAACTCATGTGACAGTGTCACATGAGGGGACATGTCGGGGAATTTTTCACACATTTGTCTTAAAAGTTTTAATTTCGAGGTGATCTCCCTGAGGCAGCACTTAGCCTCAGGGAGATGAGTGCACTCTTTCGTGCGTGTGCGTGAAAGAGCGCACTCCCGGCTGAGGGAATCCCTGCCTGCCCGCACAGGGAGCCCATAGCGCTTCCTGGCGGACATCACACTGGGCGGGTCTTAATTGGCCTGTCCACGTAAAATGGCGGCGCGCCCCCAATTCCAAACGGGGGGAATATTTTTCCCAATAAGAAAATCAACAACAATCATAGGTCAGATATAGTTTCACCTGATGTAATACATAAAACCTAATTAGGATCAGTTATATGAAAGTAGAGAGCTGTAATTCCTCAAAGTAATCTTAGAAATGTCGCCAAGCTACATTAAAATCCATCTGTGGAGCCTCTTATAGTGTACTTTATTTTCTCAAGTTTAAGATTCTGCATAAGATCACGTATCCAAATAGTAAAAGAAAGCGGGGCAGACTGTTTCCAATTTAATAGAATAATGAGTCTAGCCAATAATGTTGAAAAGGCGAGTGCATCAGTTTGAATTTTTGTAAGAGGGGTGCCATTTGGCTCCACTCCTGTAATAGGGGAAGGTTCAATGTTGCTTCTAAGAATATGTGAGAGTGATCTAAAAATTTTTGTAGAAAACAAAACAATTTAGGACACAACCAGTACATATGAATTAGAGAGGCTGGGGCAGTATGGCATTTATCACAGGTTGATTTTAAATTGTAACAGCTCATGTCTTGTACATACAGATGAGGAATGTACCCAAGAGAGAATAGACTTCCAGTTGTCTTCTGGTAAGTCTGAGTCAAAATCTTGCTTCCAACAGTTTTTAAGGTAGAAAGTGAAGGACAGTGTAATGAAAAAAATAGAGAATACAATTTGGAAATGAACCCCCTAACAAAAGGATTTAATTCTAACATAATATCGATCAGTGATTTAGGGGGAAATAAAGGAAATTGGGCAATTTTTTTGCATGCAAAATCTCTGATCTGCAGATAGTGAAAGAAGTGTGTGTGGGGCAGGTCATATTTCTGAGGGAAAGAGTCAAAAGAAGCAAAAATATTATCAATGTATAAGTTAGCAAGGGTTCTGACACCTCTTATGTGCCAGACATGAAAGGCAGAATCTCCTAATTAAGGTGGAAATAAATGATTTGCATCCATAGGGCTGCATAGAGAGAGATTGTGGCCCAAAGAGTGTTCTGAACTGGGTCCAAATCTTGTGATTGTCTAACAATAGGGTTTGAAGAAAAGTGACAGGTTTAGAAAGGAACTGAAGAGCACAACAGAGCAGGAAGCTGCCTCCAATTGCATCCCCTCTAAACTGGCCAAGTCCGAATGAAGCCAAAAAGAAATATTATGGATATTAGCAGACCAATAATAAAACTGAAAATTTGGCAGTACCAAATCACCTAAATACTTGGGACTTTGTAGAAAAATTTAATGAATTCTGGGTGTTTTCTTATTTCAAGTAAAGGAAGAAATTCATTGGTCTATTGCAACAAAAAAACGCTTGGGAATAAACAATGGAACGCACTGAAATAAGTACATAAACTTTGACAAAATATTCACCTTTACAGAATTTATACGACCAACTAAAGAAAGTGGTAAGCAAGACCCAACGTTCTAAGTCCTGCTTTGTACATTCCAACAAAGGGTCAAAGTTGAGCATAAAAAGGTCTCCAAGGGATTGAGTAACTAAAATTCCTAAATATTTATAACTGTTTACTGAGACCTTGAAGGGGAGGGAAGAAAGAAGGTTATCTTCTTTACAGTGGAGTTAATAGGAAAAATTTCACTCTTTTGCAAATTAATTTTAAAACCTGAAATATGACCAAATCACTCAAGAATAGAGAAAATATGTGGGAGAGATAAGGCTGGATCAGAGATGTAAAGGAGCAGGTCATCAGCATATAGGGAGAGTTTCTGCTCGACTCCATCCTGTATAACAGCCTGTAAATCTCCACAGGTCCACAGTGAAATTTCCAGGGACTCAAAAGCAATAGCAAAAAATAGCAGGGAAAGGGGACAGCCCTGTCTGGTGCATCAATGGAGGTCAAAGAGTTTAAAGTGGATATTATTTGTACGTACTGAAGTAGCCGATGGAGAATACAATAGTTTTATCCATTTTATAAAAATGGGTCCAAATCCAAATTTTTGAAGGGTGAATAAAAGGTAGCCCCATGCCACTCTATCAAAAGCCTTTTCTGCATCCATAGTTATAAGACCCTCAAGGAGAGGAGTGGTTGAATGTGTATAAATAATATTAAAAAGACACCTTACATTAAAGAAGAATTGCCTGCCCTGAATAAAACCTGTCTGGTCAGGAGAAATAATAGATGGAAGGACAGGTTCAAGACGGTGGGCTAAGACTTTAGCTAGTATCTTGACATCCACATTTAAAAGGGAAATAAGCCAGTCTGAACTGCAATGCAGAGGATCCTTATCCCTCTTTAAAAGAATAGACAAAGATGCCTCATGCAGCATAAGAGGGAACGTTTTAGAGAGAAAGCATTCTGAAAACAGAGACAATAATAATGGAGAAAGTTGTGATACAAATTTTTAAATAAAATTCTATTGGAAATCCATCAGGCCCTGGTGCCTTATTACTTTGTATTGAGTTAATTGCCTTTAGTATTTCATCTTGGGTAAGGGGAACTTCTAACGCATTCATAGAGTCAGATGTTAGAGAAGGGATGTCAATATTATCCAAAAAATTGCGAAATAAACCAAGGCCTGAAAAGGGGTCTGAGGTATAAAGAGTAGAATAAAAAAGTTTGAATTGATCATTGATCTCCTGATGATCGGTAGTGACTGACCCTGTTGGAGTGGTAACTTTAATAATAAAATGAGAGGAAGCAGACTGGCAAAGCTGGTGAGCCAGGAGCCTACCAATTCTTTCACCATGCTCATAAAATATACCACGTGATCTAAGTATAAGATTTTCTGTTTGTTTAGTGGAAAGAAGATCAAATTCAGACTGCAGAGCCAGATGCTGTTTGTATAATACTGGCGTAGGTGCAATAGTATACTGCTGGTCCAATAAGAGAATTTGGTCAAAAATTGGGACAATTTTGAGGTATTGCGTTTGTTAAGTTGAGCAGTGTATGAAATTATTTGTCCACATAGGTAAGCCTTCATACTCTCTGTTATGACACAGCAGTTGGTAAAGGCTGAGTTATTTAAAATCCCAGAGGGAAACTTTAAACAACTGTCATAACCTATATTTTCAATTTGTATGTTTGAGATGCAGCTCTGAATTCAGGGAATAAAAACCACCAAGCCTCAAGAGGTTTTTTTATATAAATTAAATTAAACATTTATTAATTTAACGAGATATTAAACACATACACATGTCTACAAATTATTACCATAATAACAATTAAACAAATCCCCAAATGAATCACTCTCAAGTAATCTTCCCCAAGGCAACAATAACCCATAGACTTAAACAGACACCAGGCAAAGCACATATTATCTTACAAATTCAAAATGAGGTTCCTTTCAATTTGGTTCCTTCGCAGTCAGTTGTAGGCTTATAGGTGGCTTAGATCTTCCATGCCTCTCACCCACAAACAAAACTATTTTCTGGATGTACCTAGCCTTCCCTTTGAATGCAAGTTCTCATTATATCACCAGCCCCTTTGAATTCCACCTCTTCTAACAATAAAATCTCTTTCATAGTACCAATTTTATTAGTAATATAAACATATTGCTTGGTGTCTCCTAGCTAGGTGTATGATTTCACCCCCAGCCTTTGAATTGTTTATTGAACAAAATGTAAGTGTACTCTTTACCTTAACTTCCTCACTGTTTAACATCTCAAAACTGCTATACATCAAAGCACCCAGACTAGCTGGCTTTAATCCAATTAAGGCACACACACACTCACTGCCATAGGCACAGACCCTACACCAAGTCCAATTTAAATAATTTCCAATAACATTATATACATTAATATCTTCATGACACTCTCCCAGACAGTAGCAAAGGAAATATCTGGAGTAGTATTAAGTTCTATTAAAGTATCTATTTGTGAGGAAATTAATTTAGTAAAATCCAGGTCCACCAGAAGAAGAGAATCAAGATGCCATGGTGGACCAAGAAACAGGTTGGTCATGGAATCGTATTGCTAAAACTAAGGGGGCATGACCAGAGATCACAAAACTACTGTATGTGCAAGATTGAACTAACAGGAGCAGCCTCTTGTCAAGGAAAAAATAGTCAATACGTGAGTAGGTGTGATGAATAGGAGAGAAAAAAGAGTGTTGTCTTGCTGATGGGTATAGAAAACACCATGAGTCTACCAATCTGTGTGTATCCAGAAAAGATCTGATGGCTGAGGCTGATTTTGATATTGGAACAGATTTTGTGGATGAGCAATCTAAGTTTGGGTTAAGAACACAGTTACAGTCTCCTCCAAGACGTAGTGAGGTGAGTCTAAATCAGGAATGAGAAAATAAGAAGTTTGAAATGAAATGGTGATCATATCAGTTGGGTGCATATACATTAGGATCAATGGACAGTTAAAAAGTCTGCCTTGTACTATAACATAGCGGCCATTAGGGCCAGCTATTACCTGAGAGTGAACAAAGGGAATGTCTTTATGGATTAGAATTACCACACCTCTCGCTTTACTATGAAAATTAGAATGAAACATCTGCCCAGTCCAACCCTTCTGCATTCGAAAATGGCCAGATGTACGTAAGTGAGTTTCCTGCAGGAAGGTAATTCCCACTTTCAGATTATGTAAATGAGAAAGAACTTGATTTCTTTTAACTGGGTGATTTAGACCTTTCACATTCTGGGTGATAAAATGGATTGGACAACCACCCTGTGAGGCCTTAATATTAGTGGACATTATGATAATAAAAGCGTATCAAAGCAGATGGCCCCCATAAGTTAATGTTTACAAACAAAGGATTAGATATTTTGAACCAGAGCTTATCCACCTGAAGAATGTTAAAAACTGACCAAAAGGAAAGTATGTGTGCGTGTGTTCGGGAAAGAAAAAGAAAAAGAGAAAAAAAGAAGAGAAGGGAGAAAAAATAGAAGGGAAAGAAGGAAAGAAAAGCTTACATCACCTCCCCAAATGAGGCGAATGCTACCCCTCACAGCTAGTGTACTATTCATACCAATCTTATCAGTGTGTCTTGAAAAGACAGCCCACAGTAAAGCAATATACAAGCAAACATCCTAAACAAAAGTATTGTAAAGCTCAGCATATGCTAAACAAGATGCAGAATCTGTCCGAAGCAACAGTTTTGTAATACAGTTCTCAACAAGAGAGGGAGAATATAAAGAGAGATTCAAGTCTCAAAGAATTCAATTGCACATGTGGTAAAAGGTAAAAAATAAACACCCTTAGGGTTTATGTAAAACTTCCCGTAATTAATGCAGTTTGGACATTAGATACAAAGAGATTGGTATAACCAACAAAGCTTACCGTGTAACAGAACCATCACGCATTGTTACCTAGTTTTATCCTGGGTGAAGTGACACTATCACTTATTAAGAGAAGGTACAATTGTATCCTTGAAAAAGGCTGAAGCTTCTTGCAGCGTGTTGAAAATCTTATTCACTCCATTGAAGGTTACACACAGGCGAGCAGGGTGGAGAATGCCATATTTAAGTCCAGCTTCACGAAGTTGGGCTTTGACAGATTTATATTCTCCACGATGCCAGGCTAGATCCACGCTGAGGTCAGGGTAGATGAATATCTTGCTTCCACGAAAGTATAGTTGACCCTTTTCTCTAGACAATTGCACAATTTGCTCCTTCACTCTATAGTGATGCAATTTTAGTATTAGCAGCCATGCAGCGGCCACGACACCAAAGAATGATGGGCTCGATCTACCACCGACGGTGAATCAAAACTCTCCTTGCTGAAAATCTCCAAAAGAAGTGCCTCAGTAAAAGTTGTAGGGCTTCCCTGTTCCGCAACCTCGGGCACCAAGAGAATCCTTAAATTTTGTCTTCAGCTGTAATTCTCCAGGCCATCCACCTTCATCAACAATTTAGTATTTTGGGCTTCCAGCTGGATGCAGCAAGTCTTCAGAGCCACAATTCTGTTGCTCAAGTCAGTAGCTGATTGTTCAACATCCCACAGCCTTTGATTGAAGGAGGTGACAGAGGCTTGTAGAGTAGCAACAGAGGCTTCTAGAATAGCAACAGGGGAAAGCCGTTCCAAACGAAATTCAGCAAGTTCAGTGAGAATAGTGTCTGTAAGTCTGCAAGTGTGCTGACAGAATGAAATTCAGTGCGGGAAACCACCATGTTGTTACCAGCTGCAGTATCGGACACCACAGTCGATAAAGCACCAGGCCCGGTTTCATTCTGATTGTTTTTGCCTCTGGGTTTACATATTTCAAACGGACGTTGAGTGTCAGAGTAAACCCCAAAACAGACAGTCAAAAAGCTGAAACTTTCAACCCAACATCTGCAATTTCCACAGGGATATACCACAGAAATCATGGGAGCTGTCTTCAGCACCACTTACTCCATTCCCGTCACATGTCCCAACACTCCCTCTACTGCCCTCCGATCAGAATCAATGTTAAACACACCAGGAACAGTGTCAAGTGACGAATCTTGCATCACATGCATTTCTGAATAGAGTCACCTAACAAACTGTACACAGTTGTAGCTAACCACTGATTGTGACAATTCCATCTAAGTAACTGCTGTCAGGGATGTAAATCCCATCAGCATTCTGCGACATGCCATTGATGTATAGCCAGATGCTAAAGCTCAAATGAAGAAAATTTACCAAAGACTTTGGCGCTTTAAAACTTTCAACCTGCTTTGTTTAAAGTCGATGGTCTACAGAATGCCTCAGCATATGAATCTGCATAGATAGCAAAGTTTGGTCCAGACCAAACTGCTTAATCCAATTCAGGGATCTGCGATTGATAGCCGTTTCTCAGTTCCTAATTTTGGCATTCGTTCCCTGAGTGTTTTCCACCAGAATTTTTATCTGTTTGCATTGTGCTGATTATGAATCCAGTAGTAGAGTGGGCAGTTCATAAAACCATAGAGTGCATACTTGAGTAAAGACAGAAACAGTGGGTGGAATTGTCCCAGATTTGCACTAGGTGCGTAAGTGGGTTTGAAAAAGCAACGTTTTACCCGTTGGCCGCAATGGCAGGTTTTCACGCTGTATTGTCCATTTCTCACCTCAGTAATTATGCAGCCACAGGAAACACGCCTCTGAATCATCAGCCACACCATTACTGCACCACTTCCTCATTCCGGGTGTCATATCTAAACTGCAGCCGCACACACAGTTCTCAATGCTTGTAGCCCAGGACTGCTGCTGTGAAAACCAAGAAGAGTTCAGTGACCCATCATTGGAATTCCTTTTGGAGGCCCGCCGTGATGTCCTTCACCCCTGCTTTGGTCCCAGGAGGTTCAGCAATCTCACCACTCCAGCTTGGGAGGCAGCAGCAGTGGTGGTCAGTGCCAACGCTGCACAGAAGAGGTTGACCATCCAGTGCAGAAAGAGGAGAATGATCTCATCCATGCTGTCATCTAATCACTAAACTCACAGAGCCATCACATATTCACTGGCATCTCACTTACTGCCAGCTCAATGGACATCACCACTCGCTCTCACACCCACCGTCATATCTCCATCTGGCCTCACCTCCTCTGGAGACTGCCTCCTCAGCCCTCATATCTGGATACCATTTACACAGATCAACATGCGCCCCTACACACATCCTGGGATACCCCCCTTCCCCAGTACAGCCCTCGTGCTGCAGCTTCTTCCCTTGCCTGAGGCCACTTCTCCTCCTTCCCCAAGCAAACCCTTGCCCTACAGCCTTTGAAAAGCCACCCCCGCCTTACAATTGGTCTGGTAGGCAGAGACCTGCCCGTGAGCCCCCTAAAAGCGATGTGGTGCTGCCTGCGAAGCCTGCCGCTGATATTCTGAAAGTGCTGCCTGAAGCAAGGTAGGGAAACAAACCTTGAAGTCCCGAACAAAGTGCAGCTCGCCAGGTGCATGTCACTTATGTACAGTTGTGAAACAGGTCAGCATGATGCTGGATGATCCAGTGTGGGGGGCATGATTCTGGCTTATGCAGGGCTTATGATGAGATGCTAAGTATTGAAATTAGGTTCCCGACGTGTGGCAGCAGGAAACGCAGCCTGCCATTGACGGGTAGAGCAGACAATTGCAAACTGGTTTCATGACGGTGTAAAACCAATGTTTGGCCTTCTCGCCATATTGTCCGCTCATGCCTGCCATGGCACCCGCCACCAATGGAACTGACGATTCCGCCCAGTACTTTAGCTGTCAGAATTCAAGATGTCGTGAAGGTATGTGTTACCACTCTGTTACACAGAAATACATACATAGAAGTTACAACACAGAAAGAGGCCATTTGACCCATCCATTACACATTGGCTTACACAAGCAAATAGTTTGAATCACATTTACCTCCCTTGTTCCCATATCCCTTTAACCCCTTTTCTTCATCCATCTATTCGATCTAATCGAATTTGATTCTGTCTCAACCATTAACGCTGGAAGTGAATTCCACAGCCTCATAATTATCTGCATAAAAATCTGTTGTCATCGTTGTGGGTCTTAGATGAGGTTGTCTTTAGTCAGGATTGATATGCTGCTGGAAGCTAGGCTGTTGATAAACTTTACCTTTTATTGAACATTCAACTAACTATGTACATTACAACACTCAGCACGAGGCTTCACACAGAACTGTCTCTCAGCATACTTTGTTGTCATGTGATCTTACATCACTGATGAAATAGACTGTCTATTTAACATTAACCCTTTATATTACATCTCCCCCAAAGTCTCTGACTCTATTAAATACATTATTTACATTCTCCTACATCTCCCCCCAAAATTCTTGCCTTCATCTCTGGTTCAAAGAGATAAGGGTTGTGGCAGTTTCACCAATCTCCCCGACCTTCTTCTCAGCTTTCTCAGAGGAAGTATAGAATTCAAGTTCTCCATGTTCTCTCTGGAACTCTGTAGTGTAGTATGTGAATCTTCAGAGGCTACTGATTCTCTGTTCAGGTTATCTTCCTGATCATCTGGATAGTTGGTCCATTCCATTGACAGTGGTCTTCTTGTAGATACAGTACATTCTGTTTCTTCTCACTACTCTATTTTCAGTTTCTACAAGATAAGATCACGGATTTAGTGTTTCTTCCAAAAAATGACCTTCACGATTCTGGTCACCAATCCAGATTTATTCATCTGGTTGGAGTTCTGGTAAACCCTGGACTCTCTGGCATCGGTTATAGTTTTGGTTTGATTTGCATGATATTCACCTTCCTTCTCCTTTATTCTCTCTACAAATGCTGCTTTGAGACATTGCATTAGTGCGTGTGGAGGAACAGGAAGTTGAGTCTATAGCTGTCTTCCTATCAGAAGTTCTGACGGAGCCAAACCTTTCTGGAGTGGTGTGGAATGGTAGCTCAATGGTGCCAAGTTGATGTTGGCCATTTTTCTTCAACAAAGCCTTTACTGTCCTTACTCCTCTTTCGGTCTCTCCATTTGTTTGTGTTTATCTGGGTGAACCAGTCTTGTGGCCAAATCCATAGGCTTCTGCAAAATGCTTAAAACATTCATTTGAAAACTGTGGGTCATTGTCCGAAATGACTAAATCTGGAATGCCATGAGTGGCAAAAATTCCTTTTAGCAATTTAATGACTGCTTCCGAGGTTGTACCATGAAGACGTTTTACCTCAATCTATCTGGAGTTATAATCAACAACTATGAGGAATGTCTTGCTCTTGAGCTTGAAAGGATCCATTCTGAGATGTTCCCATGGTCTGGACAGAAATGAGGATACCATCTGTGGTTCTCTTTGCTCCTGGCAATGGGAACAGCTGCACAGGTGATACAGCTCAAAATCATTTCCTCTAATGATTTTTAGATCCCTGGCCATCAAACTAAATTCTGGGCTCTAGCACAACACTTTGTAATGCCTAGGTATCCTTGGTGTATTTTCTGAAGCATCTTGAGTCTGACGACTCTTGGTATGACCAGTCTCTCATCATAAATCAGCAGGTCATTCACTGAGATGTCTTCATTGCTTGAATATTGCCTTAGGGTGAGATTTTAGGAACATATACTGGCCAGCCGTTTTTGCAGTGTTCCCTATTTTACTCACATTCTTCATCTGCTTTTTGTGCCTTTCCAATTTCATTCAGCTTCTGTGCTGTTGCTGGTAGAAATGGTAGAAATTTTGTGGTCAATGAGGTATAGGAATCTACATCTTTGATGAAAATTATTCCCTCTTGTTCAGGCTTTTCAACAGGAATTGTGACAATGCATCTGCTGTTATTTGTTGTTTTCCTTGGCCAAGTTTGTCCATCTGTTTCTTGCTTGCTGCAAGCTGCCCTTCCAGGTGATTAACTTGTGGTTCCTTCACCTGCTGTATATGGGAAATCTTCTGCCAGCCTTGTTATTTATTTATTTTTTTATTCATTCACAGGATGTGGGTGTCGCTGGCTGAGCTAGCATTTATTGCCCATCCCTAGTTGCCCTTGAGAAGGTGGTGGGGAGCTGCCTTCTTGAACCACTACAGTCCATGTGGTGTGGGTACTCCCACAGTGCTGTTAGGAACGAAATTCCAGGATTTTGACCCAGTGACAGTGAAGGAATGGCGATTTATTTCCAAGTCAGGATGGTGAGTGACTTGGAGGGGAACTTCTAGGTGGTGGATTTCCCATCTATCTGCTGCCCTTGCCCTTCTAGATGGTAGTGGTCTTGGGTTTGGAAGGTGCTGTCTAAGGAGCCTTGGTGGATTCCTGCAGTGCATCTTGTAGATGGTACACATTGCTGCTAGTGTGCATCAGTGGTGGAGGGTGTGAATGTTGGTGGATGTGGTGCCAATCAAACGGGCTGCTTTGTCCTGGATGGTGTCAAGCTTCTTGAGTGTTGTGGGAGATGCACTCATCCAGGCAAGTAGGCAGTATTCCATCACACTCCTGACTTGTGCCCTGTAGATGGTGGACAGGCAATGGGGAGTCAGGAGGTGGGTTACTCGTCGCAATATTCCTAGTCTCTGACCTGCTGCTGTAGCCACAGTGTTTAAATGGCTAGTCCAGATCAATTTCTGGTCAATGGTAACACCCAGGATGTTGCTAGTGGGGGATTCAGTGATGGTAATGCCATTGAGCATCAAGGGGCGATGGTTGGATTCTCTCTTATTGGAGATGGTCATTGCCTGACACCTGTATGGCGCGAATGTCATTTGCCACTTGTCAACCCAAGCCTGGATATTGTCCAGGTCTTGCTGCATTTGGACATAGACTGCTTCAGTATCTGAGGGGTCGTGAATGGTGCTGAACATTGTGCAATCATCAATGAACATCCCCACTTCTGACCTTATGATGGAAGGAAGATCATTGACAAAGCAGCTGAAGGTGGTTGGGCCGTGGACACTACCCTGAGGAGCTCCTGCAGTGATATCCTGGAGCCGAGATGACTGACCTCCAACAATTACAACTATCTTTCTTTGTGCTTGGTATGACTCCAACCAGCGGAGAGTGCCTTTCTTAGCATCAAATCTTCCCTCCACTACAGAAAATCTGATAGTCTTCTCTAAGACCCCTACAATGAGACCCCGAATTAATTCACCTTTCAGGGCTCCATATTCACAATTCTCAGCTAGTGGATATAAATTTTTAATGAAGCAATCTAAACTCTCTCCTGGTCTTTGGGTACATCTATTGAACTTGCGCTTTCTATAATGGTGTTTCTTCTAGGTCTGAAGTATGTGTCAAAGGCTTTTAAAACCTCTTCGCATCTTGCCGTCTCTTCATTTATGCCCTGTCTGACCATTATCTCATCTGCACTACTGCCTATGGTGTAGAGAAAGCTATTGACCTGTTCCTTGCTAGCCTTCTCCGACAGTCCCAAATGGATCTGTACCTGGTAAACCTATGATGACAGTTCTGCCACTTTGCAGCTTGATCCAGGCCTCCAAGGTGGTCGAAGCACTCTGGTAAAGGTAAAGTTTTTGCCATGGCCTTCCTTCACTGTAACCTTTCTCGGACTTTTGTTGGCCTTTTTCCCATGCTGTCCTTGTACTGCAGTCATTTCTGTTGCTGCTTCTCCCAGTCACTGGGTTCTTCACTTGGTGCTTTTTCATTTGTGTTTTCCATTTTCACCATGTGTTATCATTGTTGTGGGTCTTACGTGAGGTTGTCCTTAGCCACGATTTATAGATACTGCTGAATGCTAGGCTGTTGGTAAACTTTACCTTTTATTGAACATTCTACTAACTCTGTACATTACAACACTTAGCATGAGGCTTCACGTAGAAGTATCTCTCAGCATACTCTGTTGTCATGTAATCTTACATCACTGATGATGTCGACTGTCTATTTACATATTTAACATTAACCCTTTATACCACAAACAAGTTTCCTTTTTTATTCTAAATCTCTTACATTTAATCTTGTATCCATGCAACTGCTCGTTATTAACCCCTCAACCACTGGAAACAGTCTACTTTTATTTACCTTATCCATCCTTTCACGATTTTAAGTACATGATCCCACAATCTTTGTTCCAAAGGGAAAATAGACAATTTTGAAATCTTTGGAAAATGTGGCTAAACAGCGGCCTGACCAGGCCTTTGGCTAAGTTGTTGATGAATAGGTAGGAAACCTAGTTTACTTCAATAAGAGAAACATATTTGAGGTGAACCATCCCAGAAGAAAGATGGCAATAAAACCTTTTGCAGGAAATTTAAATTAAAGAGTTAACGTATTCATCCTTCAGTCAATATCGCAACAAAACAGATTATCTGGTTATTATCGAATTGTTGTCTAAGGAGTTTGCTGTGTGTAAATTGGCTGCCACGATTCCTACTTTACAACAGAGACTACGCTTCAACTGGACTTCATTGGCTGGAAAGCACTTTGTGATGTCCAATGAAAAGCACTATATAGATGCAAATCTTTTTTTTCTTTTGTTTGATAAATGTTTATCGCATACAATAAACTATGCAAATCACTTTGATACACACTACTTCATCTTGACAGTTTCATTGTTTTGCATGCCTACTCAAACTAATACAGGACTATTTCAACTCTCACATTATCGGCAATCAAGTTGGTGCTTCTTTTAGTAAGAATTCTGAATAATTCTGCTAAGAAGAAATTGCAAAGTGTGATGATATGCAAGTTTACCTTTTAAAGGTATAAATGATCAACTGCTTTGAACTGAGAAAGAGGAGCAAACAGAAGGCCTATTTCCAGGAGTGGATCTTGTAAATGATGTTGGAAAGAATTCCAGAAACATGCTAGTATTTGTGTGTCAGCTTTCACTATAGCAGCTATCAATCGAGAAGCAGTCAGTCTCTGCTGATTCTACTAGATTCCAAATTAACAGTTAGGCCCAATATGGAAGCCACTGTGGAACCTAGGTTATCCATTAGGGGTTCCACTTGGCAGCCAACTACTACATCTCATAACAGTGCAAGTGATATGGTGCAGATGCATTACAATTACACCTCCAAAAAACATCCAGTCCTCTGGATTTCCTATCAAGAGGCAGGGGGAAGGTTGAGTTTGTTTTACTACATCGTATTCGATTGATACAGTCATCATAGATTTGATGTTATATGATTGCTTAAGTGACATTGTACAGGTAATCCATCGTGTATTGGAAAACACACTTAAAATACAGACAACAACAATTTGTATTTATATAGTGCCTTTAACATAGTAAAATGTCCCATGGCACTTCACAGGAGCGTTATCAGACAGAATTTGACCCTGAGCTGCATATAGCTACATTAGGACAGGCGAAGAAAAGTTTGGTCAAAGAGGTAGATTTCAAGTGAACAGCCTAAAAGGAGGAGGGAGAGCGGTGGAGAGGTTTTGGAAGGGAAATCCAGAGCTTAGCCCAGACAGCTAATGCCAAAAGGCCAATGGCCCTCATCTTTTTGATGTGGACAAATTAGGACATTTGTAAAACAAAAACAGTAATTAAAACTTTATAAGTATTTGAACTGGGTGAAGTATAATTGTGGTGGAAAATTCCACCATTTGTAATCTTTTGCTGAAAGGTTTTAATGTTTGTCTTGCCCATTTAATCTTTCTTATTATTTAGTAATCTTAGTCATGGGTGCAATTCCTGACCTTGTTTTCTCAGAAGGGAGCCTTGCATGGCAAGAATGTGAATAGAAATGTTATTTTAAATAGTTGGGGCAGGAGTTTGGGGCAGGAGTTTTAGCCCCTGCCAGGGTTAGGGAAAGGGCAGGCGTAGAATTTCATGCCGCTGACCTGCATGCTGCTTCCCTGACTCCATCCCTTCCCCAAGCCAATTTCCCGGAGGATGGATGTGCGGCAAGGCTATCCACTTGCAAGTGACAAGTATCCAATTGAAGTAATTAAAGGCCTACTGAGGCCTATTGAAGGAGGCTGCCAACAACTGTCCTGCCTGTTTCCAGGTCCCTGCAAAGAGCGGGGGCACAGGTTATCTCCCCATAGGCTTCTGCAGACCAGGTTGGGGTTGGTGGTGGGGTGTGGTGGTGGTGGTTGTGTGGTAGCACTCCAGGCAGGCTTGAGGCCCTCCCTACCTGAAAAAGTTGGAGAAAAGGTGTCTGCATTTTGGGGCACCTTCTACATAGAAACATAGACATAGAAAATAGGAGCAGGATTAGGCCATTCGGCCCTTCAAGCCTGATCCGCCATTCATTATGATCATGCCTGATCATCCAACTCAATAGCCTGCTCCCACTTTTTCCCCATATCCTTTGATCCCTTTCGCCCCAAGAGCTATATCTAACTCCTTCTTGAAAGCATACAATGTTTTTGTCTCAACTACTTTCTGTGGTAGCGAATTCCACAGGCTCACCACTCTCTGGGTGAAGAAATTTCTCCTCATCTCAGCCCTAAATGGTCTACCCCATATCCTGAGACTGTGACCCCTGGTTTTGGCTCCCCCACCATCGGGAACATCCTTCCTGCATCTAACCAGTCTAGTCCTGTTAGAATTTTATAGGTTTCTATGAGATCCCCCCTCATTCTTCTGAACTCCAGCGAGTGTAATCCTAACTGACTCAATCTCTTCTCATATCAGTCCCGCCATCCCAGGAATCAGTCTGGTAAACCTTTGTTGCACTCCCTCTATAACAAGAACATCCTTTCTCAAGTAAGGAGATCAAAACTGCACACAATATTCCAAGTGTGGTCTCACCAAGGCCCTGTATAATTGCAGCAAGACATTCCTGCTCCTGTACTCGAATCCTCTCGCTATGAAGGACAACATACCATTTGCCTTCTTTACCGCCTGCTGCACCTGCCTGCTTACCTTCAACGACTGGTGTATGAGGACATCCAGGTCTCATTGCACATTCCCCTCTCTCAATTTATAGCCATTCAGATAATAATCTGCCTTCCTGTTTTTGCTACCAAAGTGGAAAACCTCACATTTAACCACATTATATTGCACCTGCCATGCATTTGCCCACTCACTCAGCTTGTCCAAATCACCCTGAAGCATCTCTGCATCCTCCTCACAGCTCACCCCCCCATCCAGCTTCGTGTCATCTGCAAATTTGGAGATATTACATTTAGCTCCCTCTTACTTAGCTGCCATGGCATCGTGTTGCTGCTTTCAAGCTGGAAGGCCACCTATTGGCACTACACCCACCATCCTTAATTGGACAGTGAGACTGACCTCTAGCCACTAGTTGGCCAAATGGGGAAAGTCAAAGATGGGTGACTTTCCCACACAGTGCAGGCTTCTGACCCCCATTCCAGTCTGCTGTTGGGGTTTAGAAGCCTGCAGGAAAATCCTGCCCTTGGAAAATTATGAGCAGTGTTGGTAAGGCTCCTCACTGGCAGTACAGTGTCAGGAAATTATCTCTATCGTAGGGTCTTTGTTATAGCACTTAATATTCATGACACCCACGGAATATCTTCTGAGGGTACACTATTTTTTTCATAAAAAAGACTATTATCTCAGTAGGAATATGTTAATGAACAGTGTGAGATTCCCTGCGAGAGCACCATTCTTTAATGAGTAAATCATCAGCTGGAGGTTATCATGAATTATGCATGAGAACAACAAAATGAATGAGTTTGCAGTGAAAAGTCTGTGATTAAGCACAGCAACCAAAACTTTAAAAGCATTTACATAAAAACGGTCATCTAATTTCACATTTCATTAAAACTGATAGTGCGGTCTTTTTTAAAAAGAAATTGCAGTACACTAACTGAAATACAAGAGAGGAAGAAGGGAAGCACGTAAGTTGCTTCCCTAATGCAGCTGAATCATTTATCACTCTGCTTGGTATGGGGTAAAGGTAACTAAACTCTATCTATCTAGATAAGTACATTGTATCTAGATAAGTACATGACAGAGAAAGGAATATAAGGATTTGCAGATAGGTTTAGATGAATTAGAATGGGAGGAGGCTGGTGTGGAACATAAACACCAGCACAGGCCAGTTGAGCCAAGTGGCCTGTTTCAGTGCTGTAAATTCTATGTAAAAAAAAAGCCTGTTTATAGTTCGGCAAAGTAAGGCACTGATAGTGACTCATTACAGCAGGAAGATCTGATGAGAAAAACTTTTATTTACCGTTCTGGCATCCCAAAGAGACAGGGTCTTGTCCGCTGCACTGGTGAGCAGCGTGTTAGAGAAGGGAAGAAACTCAACGCTATTCACAGAATCGACATGACCTCGTAGTGTCTGTCTGCATCTCTGACTGTAAAATAAAAGAAATAATTGTTAGAAATGCATCAGTTGTCTGCAGAACAACGCAGTCAAGGCATTTCCACCACTGTAAGTGCCGAGTGTTGAATAGGAGAAGTTCAATCATGAGCTCGTCTGGCTGAAATTAAATCGAGCTTTGCAGTCACTAGGTCACTGGCTCCATCTCCCCTTTATTAAACAGCTGAGACTAATTACCAGTTCTGTATTATTTTTCACACATTCAAGATGTAGGAGCAGCTTCTTCTATCTGGCAAAGTAATGTGATGATGACTAGAGATACCACATTGTCTCACAGTTTTACAGGAACAACATGTCACACTGGGGGAAAATAAATGTCATTTTCTAGACTAAGCTTGCACGAAGGTGACTTTTAATCAGAGGCAAGGGAAGACATAATGATTCTTTCAACAAAAAGTAGGGTTGAAAATGATGACATTCACTGTCCAGATTTGAACTTTTTGATCTAAATTTGGCTGACAAATGAAAGGCACAAGATACAAGCAGACTGCCATAGGTCATATATTAGGTGTGTGCCACCCAGTCAAGCCAAACAGCTACATCAGACATCTGTAAGATTAATTAGCCACCATAATAGGCAGACATTACCTCTTCAAGCAGGGTGAAAATAGAAGTGATGGGCTTTGACAAACTCTGATGAACCAAATGATTTGTTGTTTATCATCAGTATGAAAGTAGGCATTATAGTACCGGTGTTGTGTTTGAAGACAATGTAGTTAAACTGATGAGTTCCTTGAACATTTAATTTATAACTGCTGCGCAGACTGACATTTTTACACAGTGTCTTCTGACAAGGAAATGTATTGTGTTTTTCTTCTCAAGCCACAACTATTATGTAGAATGCATTATTTATCTTTTCAAAAAGAAACTGTTAGCTTTCAAGTTCAAGCTTCTGTACGGAACTTTGGTTAGGAACAACTGTAGTTCATGTCTATTCTGCACAATGAAAGCACATCACATCTCAGCACATTTCTTTCAGATTTGTCTTCCACTAGGAACATATATACATGTATGTATACAGTAAAATTTAAACTGCTTCAACATATTTGCCTGTTGCAAAGAAGAATAAAATAGTAATGAAGGTGCAGAAAATTTGGATTTATTTTAAAGTGCTAGCCAGGACCAGCAGCTAGGGCGCCAAAGCATACACAGACAATCACAGCCTTACATGCAAGCTAAAAACTTGTACAAAGGGCTCAGCTGTAAATTTGCAATTAGGAAATGGGAGACACACACAAACAAGGACCAGGATAACTCAATCAAAAAATGGGGAAGGCCATTTCACACCGTCTGATAGCCTCGAACCACATCCAGTCAGCCCCCGTAAACGCTTTGTATAGAACAAACATACATTCTTTGCTGTCTCCAAAAGGACAATACCCAGTCTCTGCACTGCAATTATTGTACAAGAACACAATTATCAGCCCACCAGGGGGTCATTGTACTGTGACCTTTGTTTAACTAATACCGTTAAGTTGTGACTGATAGTAAAAAATATATAAACTGTGCTCATTTGAACCTCGGTGGAGAAGCGCCTGGACTGCCCAGCATTTGCTCCCCGCATGCGTAAGAAAGGAACCACTTGAATATTGCATCTGGACTCCAAGTGTTGAAATTTTGTTCTAGAGTATTCCTTGGACCTTTCAGTAACAACAGGTTAAATTAGTTTTCACTTGTTTTTCTGATGAACGAATTAAACACTAGCAGTGACATTATTTAGGAATTTAATAATTACATAAACAATTTCCCTTTTACTCTTTTTCTCCTCTTTCCCAAAGATACTGACTCATACTAGAGAATGCTTCTATTATCTCACCCAAAGAGCCGATCTTCACATGTAAGCCTTGTGTTTGCAGTTTATTACATTTGGCACCAGATGTGTAAACTGTGGCTAAGATGATGGCACTCTGAGGCAGAAGAGTGGGGGTTCATGTCCCAACCCAGAAACCCGAGCAAATAATCCAGACTAACACTTCTGTACAGTACTGAAAGATGAGATGTTAAATCTGAGGACCTGTCTGACCTCTCAGGTGGACATAAAAGATCCCATTGTGTTATTTTGGAGAAGAGCAGGGTTGATCCTCCTGATGTCTTGGCCAATATTTATTCATCAACCTACATCACTAAAACAGTTTTCTGATCATTATCACATTTCTGTTTTTGGGGCCTTTCTGTGTGCAATTTGGTTGCCACATCTACATCACAATAGTAATTACACTCAAAAGTGCTTTAAAGTGCTTTTGAATGTCCTGAAGATGTGAAAGAAGCTATATAAATACAAGTCTTTCTTTCCAGTGGGAACCACTGGACAACTATCAACAGCAGGAACCCTGGCAGGTTCATCTCCCCCTCCCCACACCGATCCACTCCTAAACTGTTCCTAAAGTCAGTTATTACATGGTCGAGGTCAAGCAACTCATCACAATCCAAGCATTTAACTTAGGATATATAGTTAATTTATTTAGTGAGTCCATTGGAAGAATTGCATTTCATTTCACCTTGCAGTCCTTATAAAAGACTAAAATTCCTCTAATTAAAAAAACATTAACAATATTTCAGTTTATGAACAGATGTCTGACTGTGATTTTGCTTGCAGCAACAAAAATTAACAGCTGTAATAATCATCCTTTTAGCTTTTCAAAAAACAGCCTGTATTTTCATCCTCGAGGTGGGTAGGGGGAGTTAGGGAAATTCCAGGCTCAGCCCATCTGCCTCGAGAGAAATTGCAGCCAAGGTGGGCATGCATGGGGCAGGGAGAGAGCTGGAGTTGGGCCAGCTGACCCGGCAAGATGTCCGGAGGTAGCAACAGAAGCTGCCGGGTGCCAAGGTAGGCTGTTTAAAAGGCCCGCCTCTGTACCATGGGACTTTGTCCCAGTGAAACATACACAAAAGCCCTGCAGCCCTCACTCCTCACACCCCTTCACCCTCTAAACACTTCCTATGCCACATCCATGCCAACTCATGCCCCACACCCACCCCATGTCCACTCATGGTCCCTATGCCAAGCTCTGCCCTTCTACCGACTCCCATGTCCCTTCATGCCCAACTTTGCCAAGCTCTGCCCTTCCACCCACCCCCTCAGGGTGCTCATGCCCCCTATTCTAAGCTCTGCCCTTACACCCTTCCAATCAGGCCCCTCATGCCCCCTATGGAAAGCTCTGGCACTTCCATGCCTATTGACCCACTGTACACTTTCTAAAACCAATGAACATCATTGTGTATAGTGGCATCTGTCAAAGAAAGCTTTGCTAAAATGTAATCCATTGATAAATTTCTCCTATATATAAAAACGTCTGGATGGCAAGCTAATAAAAGTGTCAATCATCCAGGCCCAAAAACCACAAACTATAAATACTTGAAACCACTTGTTATATCAACAAACATTGTGAAATTGACTGCAGAGATCAGAGAGCTTGAGCTGTCAATCAAACAATGTTTCCTCTGGGGAGCAGGTGTTCTGGTAACTTAATAGCTGCCTGGGCTCTCAGTCAAACATACATAATCAGGCTGTATCCAGACAGCAACTTTTCCCAGTTCAAATATGCTGCTCTACAACTGGACACTGGAAAGAAATGCACATGATGTATAGAGCCGAAATTTTTAACTGCAGGACTCCTTTGATTATATTTGTCAGGTTCCCGCCCACAAGTAGCCGGATTGGCAGGTGAGATGCCTATCAAGCAGGAAGCCTGCTTCACAAGGCCAAGGTTAGGAGAACAGGTAGGTGTACTGGGGAGCGAGAGAGATTGGGACAGGGGTTCCTGATTGCTGGGGGAGGGTCCCCAGTAATGCAGGAGATGCCCTGGATTGTAGGGAAGGTGCCGATCATGGACAGGAGGGGTGTGAGTGGTGGTGTGGTTTGAATCATGGGATTTCAATCATATTGGGATATGGGTTGGATGGTGGTTGAGGTGGGAGCAGACAGATCATGTAGAGGTGGGGTGGTGGTGTTTACTGGATAGCATTTTAGTTATGGAGGAAACACTTTTGCTCTACCTGGTCTGCAAGCACTCCTGTAAAGACACTTACTTTATGGAGTCAGCCTTTCTAACCTACTTGCAGCTCTGGGCTTACCCAAGGCCCAGGAAACCTGGAAAACCAGGAAATCCTAGAAGGATCAGAGGGGAGATGAGGGAAAACCTTTTTGCCCAGAGGGTTGCAGGGATCTGGAACTCACTGCCTGAAAGGGTAGCAGAGGCAGAAACTCTCAACTCATTTAAAAGGTGTCTAGATATGCACCTGAAGTGTTGTAACCTGCAGGGCTATGCACCGAATGCTGGAAAGTGGACTTTGGCTGGGTGGTTCGTATTTTGGCCAGCGCAGACATGATGAGCCAAGTGACCCCTTTCTGTGCCATAAACTTTCTATGATCCTATGATTCTAACATGGCTAAAATGAGCCAAAAATAGAATGAGTATTAAAATGAAGACAGGCAGCTTCCTTATAACATTTAAATAACTGATTTGCTTCCCTTCATCCTTCCTCCATTAAAGCTGAAAGTGGGCAAGTTTGATCAACGTTAGTCTTCTCTTTCAGATTTTTTGCATTTTAACCTCCAACAGAACCCTAACCCATGAGTTTTTGGGAGTTAAGATTCAGCTTCAATAAATTCCATACTTACCTCCATCCTTCACAAAACCCAATGTATCTGAATTGCATCCCATACAAGATTCCACCCATTACCCCTATTCTCACTGATCAAACAGGCTCCCAATGTTTAAAAAAATCCTTGCCCCACCTTTGTAACTCCTCTGGCCTCATATTGTTTCCTGATTGCTTTGTTCCTCTGACTCTGGTCTTTAGTTCCATAGCCCATCATTGGTGGGAGAACCTTCGAGTAGCCTCAATCCTGCTAACTGGAACGCTCTCTCACTGTGCCTCTTTAAAACGTCTTCAAAATCTACAAACTGTCCAAGCTTTTGGCCACCTTTCTAATCTCATTCTTCTGAGCTGAGGGTCCATTTATCTTATGATTTGCTATGAAGCACCATTCTTTAAATTCATTGGTGGGATGTGAAGGTCAGTGGCAAAGCCATGACTTATTGCCCATCCCTAATTATCCCTGAGATGTGGTAGTGAGCAGTCTTCTTGAATTGCTGTAGTTGGTACACCACAATGCTATTAAGGACAGAGTGCCATGATTTTGACCAAGTGACAGTGAAAGAACGGTGATATAGTTCCAAGTCAGGATGGTGTGAGGCTTGGAGGGAAACTTGCAGGAGGTGGTGTTCCCATGCATCTGCTACCCTTAGCCTTCTGGTTGTTAAGGTCGCAGGTTTGGAAGGACTATCAAAGGAGCCTTGTTGGGTTGCTGCAGTGCATCTTGTAGATGGTACACACTGTGGCTACTGTGCACTGGTGATGGAGGGAGTGAATTCTTAAGGTAGTGGATGGGGTGCTGATAAAATAGGCTGCTTTGACCCGGATGGTGTCGAGCTTCTTGAGTGTTGTTGGAGCTGCATTCATCCAGGCAAGTGGAGAGTATTCCATTACACTCCTGACTTGAGCCTTGTTGATAGTGAACAGGCTTTGGGGAGTCAAGTGATGAGATACTCATTGCAGAATTAGACCATAAGACCATAAGACATAGGAGCAGAAATTAGGCCATTTGGCCCATCGAGTCTGCTCCACCATTCAATCATGGCTGATAAGTTTCTCAACCACATTCTCCCGCCTTCTCCCCGTAACCTTTGATCCCCTTACCAATCAAGAACCTATCTATCTCGGTCTTAAATACACTCAATGAATTCCCAGACTCTGACTGCTCTTTTAGCCATAGTATTTAAAAAGCTGGTGCAGTTAAGTTTCTGGTCAATGGTGACCTCCCACAGGATGTTGATGGTGGTGAATTCAGCGATGGTAATCCTGTTGAAGGTCAAAGGGCGGATGGTTGGATTCTTTCTTGTTGGAGATGGTCATTGCTTGGTAGTTATGTGGCACATACTTGCCATTTTTCAGCCCAAGCCTGAACGTTGTCCAGGTCTTAATTACATATGGACATGGACTGCTTCAGTGCCTGAGGAGTTGCAAATAGTACTGAACACAGTGCAATCATCAACAAACATCCTTACTTCTGACATTATGTTGGAAGGAAGGTCATTGATGAAGCAGCTGAAGATGGTTGGGCCTAGGGCACTATCCTGAGGAACTCCTGTAGCAATGTCCTGGGAATGAGATGATTGGCTTCCAAGAACCACAACCATCTTTTTTTGTGCTAAGTGTGACTCCATCCAGTGGAGATATTTCCCTCTGATTCCCTGTCATAAATTTATATTAATGTATATAATATTATTGGAAAATATTTTTCTTTTAAAGATGTGCCTTAATTGGATTAAAGCCAGCTAGTCTGGGTGCTTTGATGTGTGCTAGTTTTGAAATGTAAGAGAGGTAGAGTGCATTTGCATTTTTAGAATAGAGCATTCAAGAAATGGGGTGAAATCTGGCACCTAGCGAGCAGAGACCAAGCAATATGTTTATATTGCTAATTCAATTGGTACTATGAAAGGGGTTTTATTGTTAGAAGAGGTGGGTTCAAAGAGGCTGGTGATACAATGAGAATTTACATTTAACGAGCTGTGCTATGTATAACTTCAGCAGTTTTGTGTGTGCAGGTTAGAGGCAATGTAAGATAAAAGCAGCTGTAAGCCTCCAACTGACTCCATAGGAACCATAGTGAAAGGAACCTCATTTTGAATTTGGAAGGTGAAAATGTTTTGCCTGATGTCTGCTTAAAAATTTCTGGGTTGCTGTTGCCTTAATAGAGATTAGTTTAGGAGTTTGTTAAAAGTTATGATAGTAATCATTTGTAGCCATGTATATGTATTTAACTTGTGTAAATTAATAAAATGTTTTATTTAGTTTAATATAAAACCTCTTGAGAACTGGTGGTCTGATCCCTGAATTTAGAGTTGCATCTCAAACATACCACTTAAAATATAGGTTATGACCGTTGTTTAAAGTTTTCCTCTGGGATTTTTAAATAACTCAGCTTTACCAAAAGGCTGTCTCATAACATTCCCACTGACTTCAATTTTGTTCAGGCTATTAATGCCATACTAAGTCAAATGATACCTTAATGTTAAGGGCATGAAGTGACCCTAATTGGTTCAATTCGCCGCTCAGTGGCAGCTGCAAGGTAATATGCCATGGCGTCAGCAAGATGTTAGGCACCCCTCCTGGCACCTTTTTCTGCCATATTATTAGCCCTCAACTCTCCCAGCCATCACCACAGGGTTGTGAAAATTTAGCTCCAAGTTTTTGGAGTGGGACTTCTGAGTCAAAGATGGGCTATCCACTGAGCCACAGTTTTTTTATGAATAACAAAATCATGTATCAAAAATCATATGTTACAAAGTGATAACCTTGCTCAATTTTAGTAGTGAGTACAATTACAAAATGGCATTTCTCTCTAGAGCAAAATCCAACCTTGCGCATAATCTTACTATTAAAATGGCTTTAACAAGCAATGTAGGCATGTACATTATTCTCAGGCTAACTCATAAGCTTCTCCCCCATTTTGCTAAGGCATATTTTAAATTACTATACATGATCCTATCTCAAAATGATTATTTTAAACCAAACTTGCAGTTGAAAGAATTGGTTAAGTACTCACTGAGATACATGAAAAAAACATTTGTGCAATCTCAAAATCATCTCGTCAGAAGTGCATAAAAAAGCTGATGCACACAATGTAATCATCTTTTATTCAATATGTGCCACATTCATTTTAAACTCAAGAGATGACACTTCATTAAATGAGCATTACAGTTATTGCAAGGTAAAGGTTGCCTAAATGGAATACTGAAATAGAGAGTACTTGGCTACACACAAATGTTTCAGTTTGTTCTTGTCATTACATAATAACTATCAGTGAGCTATTAGTTTTATAAGCTATCCTTGAAAGATTTGACACATTTTCCCTGCTTAAGTAAAAACAAAATACTGTGGATGCTGGAAATCTGAAATAAAAACAGAAGGTGCTGAAAAAACTCAGCAGGTCTGGCAGCATCTGTGGAGAGAGAAACAAAGTTAAAGTTTTGAGTCCAATATGACTCTTCTTTGGAACTGAAGAGAGGTAGAAATGCAATGGGTTTCATGCTGTTGCTAAATTTGAAAGTGGGGGGAGGGCGGTGGTGGTGGGCAGTCAGGTAGAACAAAAGGGAAGGTCAGGAATAGGTCAGGAGATATTAAATAACAAGATGTCATGGAACAAAAGGCAAAGGGGATAGTAATGCTTGTAGTAAAGAAACAAAGCATAGGTCCAGAGTAAGTGTTAATGGCAGAATAAAGGACTGCTCGGTTTGAAGGCAAAAATATTAAAACAATAGAAAGACTGGCACTTGGCAATAAAAAAATTAAAATGAAGGACAGAGTTCGTGGTCTGGTGTTGTTGAACTCAATGCTGAATCTAGAAGGCAGTAAAGTGCCTAATCAAAAGTTCTTCAAGCTTGCATTGAGCTTCACTGGAACATTACAGCAGGCCAAGGACAGAAATGTGAGCATGAGAGCAAGGTCGTGAACTCAAATGATAAGAAGCCAGAAGGTCAGGGTCATGCTTGCAGGCTGAGTGAAGATGTTCCGCAAAGTAGTCACACACTCTGCATTTGGTCTTCCTAATATGAAGAGATTGCATTGTGAGCAGTGAATACAGTATATAAATTGAAGCAAGTAGAAGTAAATCGCTGCTTCACCTGGAAGGAGTGTTTGGGCCTTGGAAAGTTAGGAGAGAGGAGCTAAAGGAGCAGGTGTTACACCTCCTGTGATTGCATGGGAAGGTGCCATGAGAAGGGGACGAGGTATTGGGGGTAATAGAGGGTTGGACCAGGTTGTCATGGAGGGAATTTCAGATAAATCTGCTTGTGTCTAGGTGATAACATTTTTGTTTCTATGGCCCTGATTTTCCATCTGTCTCATTCCTGCCTGGCAGCTCTGTGCACCCTCTGGTTCTGCTCTCTTCCCACTGTGTCTCTTTTGAGAAGGTGACTCAGACATCTTCAGGTAGGAATTGGAGCCCTCCCTTAAATATGCAGAAAATGATCCTGTTATTGGTATTGGGAACTAACTGCAATATTAGTTGGAGGCTTGAGTGAGGGAGTCATGACAGCTTCTCCTCCAGTCCAGACTTGCTGGAAAGTTTATTGTGAGCCATTGGAATCCCAGATTTAAATATCATTTTAGGTTTACGGGGCTTCACAAGGAAGCCTTAGGATTTCCCTGTCTCCCTCCTTTCCCACACCCCCCCCCCCCCCAACAAATCAGACCGAGTGCCCCTTCACCACTTACCTGGGTCCCCAGCTGTGGCCTCCTGTCACTGAATTCACACCAGCTAGGTAGTGGATCTGATTGGTTTTAGGCGAGCAGCAAAAGCAATTATGGTAATGAGGACCAGATATTAACACTGGCCAGCCCTACCTCCCAGCACACTCTGGGTTCGCAGCCTATGTCAGAGTCCTGTGCTGCATACCTTACCCCCACCAACCCCCATGCCTAATCCCTAAAATCATTGCTGATGAGTCACACAAGTGTCTAGTGTCTGTCAAATGTAAGTTTATACAAGAATGAATTATTATATAGAGCTAATTATGCACCAATATTATTATTCTGTCTGGGTTTTAGCTCTTTATTTTTTATTTAATGGCTGATTACAACATATCTTGCAACAAATAAAGCTTAATATATCTCATTATTCTCCCTTTGCTCATGCACAAATCAAAAATTGTGGGGTTTATAGTTGTTTTGCACTTCTCCTGATTTTCTCTTCCATTGACCACAATCAAGAGAGTTGTAAAATGAGCCACCGATTCATTACTGCCCATTTTCCAGTACAGCCCACCTCCAATTTATAGTCTGTAATGAATTCTTTATGTCTCCAACTCTGTCTCCCTCTCAATGACCTGGATATTTGCAGTCAGCGGTGAAGGGGTGGTGATCAGCATTCACTACGTTGACAGCTGCCCACAGGCTTTCTGCAGGCTTTTGAGTGAGAACTTGCTGCCTGATCCAGTGCAGTGCCCTCTACAGTGCATCTCTAGCATGTGTGAGCAGCAGTGTGGTCCTTCAACCAATTAGAGAATCGAGGAGTGGCAAAGCAGTTGGAGTGGGTGGGGCGGAATCGGATAGCATGCAGGAAGCACAGAAGTAAGTGCAAAGGGCCTATTAGCAGCTGCTTAACTCAGTCACCTCA
The DNA here is from genome assembly GCF_964194155.1 of Cetorhinus maximus. NCBI lineage: Eukaryota > Metazoa > Chordata > Chondrichthyes > Lamniformes > Cetorhinidae > Cetorhinus > Cetorhinus maximus. The sequence continues at coordinate 16,325,958 of NC_135889.1, forward strand.
ATTTTACTTCCAAATTTCCTGTACAATTGGTATCAGCAGGCCTGATGAGGGCCCACATAACGCAACCTCACCTCCAGTTATTTAAAAGGACACGCCAAACATCTAAGTTGAAGGGTTTTGGAAGAATAGCAAAGAAAGTTACAGAATGAATTCCACAAGGAGTGTCTCATGGAGTGCCTTCCTATATGTGCTTCTGGGGGCTGTGAGGAGTGGAAAGAGATAGTGCTGCTTAGCAATGGGAGGAAGAAGCCTGAAGCTGAGACCAAGCAGACATGATTAGAGGGAGAAGAGGAGATCAGCAGCAAGCCACACTTCTGGGTTAAATGCAGAAAGTACTTTAATAAGCAGGTCAGGAAAGGTGAATACAGTGTCACATTCACATACATCCTACTGTGCACATCACCCCACCTCCTCATTCTGACTTCTCAGGCCTGCCAGTTGAAGGAAAAATCTGTTTTAAACATCCCTCACAAGAAGAGCTTTTGTACAAAAGCAGAATATTATGGATGTTGGAAATGTGAATAATATATCAGAAGAATTTTACTAATGGCCAAACCACATAAGGGCTTGCCCATTTAAAATGGAGATGAAGTGAAATTTTTTCTCTCAGATGGTTGTGAGTCTTTGGAACTCTCTCCCTGAAAAGGCAGTGGAAGCAGAATCTTTGAATATTTTTAAGGCAGAGGTGGATAGATTCTTGGTAAGCAAGGGGGTGATAGGTTATAGGGGGTAGGTGGGATGCAGATTTGAGGTTACTATCAGATCAGCCATGATCTTACTAAATGGTGGAGCAAGCTCGAGGCTCTGAATGGCCTACTCCTGCTCCTTGTTCATATGTTCGCATGAAAAACAGGAATAGTAACAAATATTCGACGCAGCTGGCAACCAAGGACAAATGTTGGGTTGCTATGGGATGAGTAGAATGGAGTGGTACAGTTTTGAGATAAGATCCCATCAAACTACAACACGCACGATGAGGTAACCCCCCTTTAACTTTGATCTGACCATGGGAGTATATGACTGCCTTAAGGAACCAATCTTTGTGGATTTCAAATGCACATCTCAAAGAAAATGTGGACACAAAGAATATAAGAATGAATACAATGTCTAGCTTTAGCACAGCAGTTGTTGAGGATGGATGGGTCCTAGTTTAGGAAGACTAGAAAGTTTCAACAAATTTTGAGCAATAGTCAGTATGTCCAAACAGACACTTAAGGACTCCAGGGCAGGTCTAGTGGTGTTTCCTATTTAACCTATTAATTTAATTTATTAAATAATGATCATTTCTATGAGAGAAAGTGTATCCGTATGCTTCTGTTAAGGCAGATTCAAGTACATGAATTCCACCCTAACACCCAATGTGGAAGGCTGGAATGTCATAAATAATTCCTATGCAGCACATCAGTCCTCACATTCACTTACCTTGCACCCATCTTTCTCTTTCTGTGCACTTCCTCACATCCTCGTCCATCTACCATTCTCACTCACTCGTACTTACGCAATGTCATGTTTCTCCCTCACCCTTACACTTACCCTTACCACATGCATTCTGTCCATTAGATGAGCACATGCTCTAATATTCACTTATTTTTCAGGAGAAGAAAGCATAGAACACCTTGGAGTGAAAGATAACCAGAAGCAGCTCCAAACATCTCACAACTGGCAAGCTGAGAGAAGAAGGCACTGGGAATCAAAGTAGTTGTGGCACAACTGGATATTGGAGATAGGGGGATGGGGATCTCCCAGCTACCTGGTGACAAAATTAAATAAAACCCACCCATATGTCATGTGGCACTCTGCCATGTTGATGTGATTTTAACAGTGAGTGAGATATGATTATCTTTATTATGATAATTGCAACATATTCTTAATGTGCCAGGACTAATTTATGTTTTTTTTTTATCACCAACAAGGCCTTTTATGTGTGCAGCAGAAGTCAGTGTAGGTTACTGATGACAATACCTTAGAGGAGCTGAGTCCTTTTGAGGGTGACTGTTACAAGACTCATGCAGACCATGCACCAACTCAAATACTCACGCTTTAAGTGGGGCCAGTAAGGCAAATAGTTGGGTTTTCACCTGGTAAATCGCTCTTCACAAGTGAACAAGAGCAGATGGTGGAGGTGGGAACAAAACATTGGAGAGTCAATTTCATAGGGCACAGCCCTCTCCAAGCCCTGCTCAATTGGACGTAGGGGCATCGATGATGAGGAGAATCATTGAGCAGCAGAAGACAATATGTGGTGCACTGACGGGCTTTAATTTTAGAGAGATTGGAGGAGTCAACCTTAAGCATCAGGAGGGGATGTCACAGGTCACTGAGATATCTTCATCCATGGGTAGAATGGCCAGCAACATAGGCCATCATACCCACCAATTACATGAGTTCATACACACCTTCAACACCAACATGCAGACTCCAGATGCCAACACTTCTTAACAAATTAACAAGGTTGAAAGATACCTTGACCTTACAACACCACACCAAGCAGTACAAAAGAGTTCTTCAGCTCAGTGGCAGCAGTGAAGTGTGGCTGGGCCATAGGCAGATGATGGGGGAAGGGGTCATGGAAGTGGGGTCTCTACTCAAAGTTCTTCAATTTCTCACCACCGGCCCACCTCTCAGACAGTAGCTCACCTGTTGCCTCGACTTCCGATGGCTAAGTCTGCTCCTGCACAGGTACAGATGCATTTTCTATATCTTGGGAGCCTGCTCATCATGAAGGCAGACATTGACAATTAAAATCATTATCGCCTTCAATGTGCCAGCTCAGCCATCGGCCGACTGAGGAAAAGAGTATCTGAGGGAGCAGGATCTCAAACCGGAGACTGAGATAATGGTTTACTGGGCAGCAGTGATCCCTGGGCTCCTACATGCTTCACAGACTTGGACAGCCTACAGCAGGCATCTCAAAGCACTGGAGAAGTACCACCAGCAGTGCCTTCGCAAGATCCTCCAAATCCAATGGTAAAGAAGGTGGTCCAGCAGCAGCATCCTCTTCCAAGCCAACATGCCCAACATTGAGGCACTAATCACTCAAAACCAGCTCTATTGGGCGGGACATGTCGTTCGTATGCCTGACACCAGACTCCCGAAGCAACTGCTCTACTCAGAACTCAGTCGCAGCGGGAGACTCCCAGGAGAACATTAAAAACACTTTAGGAGTGTCCTCAAAGTATCCCTGAAGAAGTCAAACATCCCCATTGAGTCATGTGAGTCCCTGGTTTGTGACTGACCAAAATGAGTGCCGAGGCGGGCTGTTGTCCCAGTGAAAATAAAACATAAAGGCCCTCTAGCCCTCACTCCTCACACCCCCTTCAGCCTGCAAACACTCCCCATGATCTATCCATGCCACCTCTTGCCCTCACCCCGCACCAGCCCCTCATGCTCCCTATGTTCAACACCATTCACAGCTCCTCAGATACTGAAGCAGTCTGTGCCCATATGCAGCAAGACCTGGACAACATTCAAGCTTAGGCTAATAAGTGGCAAGTAACATTCATGTCACACAAGTACCAGACCATCTCCAATAAGAGAAAATCTATCCGTCGCCCTTTGACATTCAATGGCATTACCATCACTGAATTCACCACTAACAACATCCTGAGGGTTACCATTGACCAGAAACTGAACTAGACCAGCCATATAAACACTGTGGCAACAAGAGCAGATTAGAGGCTTGGAATTCTGTGGAGAGTAACTCACCTCCTGATTCCCCAGAGCATGTTTGCCATCTACAAGGCACAAGTCAGAACTGTGATGGGATACTCCCCACTTGCCGGGATGAGTGCACCTCCATCAATGCTCAAGAAGCTTGATACCATCCAAGACAAAGCAGCCTGCTTAATTGTCACCGCATTTGCCACTTTTAACATCCAATCCCTCCACCACTGCCACACAAGTGTGTACCATCTACTACAGCAATTCATCAAGGCTTCTCCGACAGTGCCTTCCAAACCTGTAACCTCTATCACCTAGTACGACAGGGGCAACAGATTCAAATTTCCCTCCAAACAACACTCCATCCTGACTTGCAAATAAATTTCCGTTACTTCACTGTCACTGGGTTGAAATCCTGGAGCTCCCTTCCCAACAGCACTGTGGGTGTACCTACACCATATGGACTGCAGGGGTTCAAGAAGATGGCTCACTATCACCTTCTCAAGGGCAATTAGGAATGGGCAATAAATGCTGGCCTTGCCAGCAATGCCCATATTCCAGGGAAAAAATTTAAAATTACCTTTATTGAGGTTTAAAACACTAGTCTTAGACTTACACTTCACCCTTTCAGACTGAACATGAAATTCTATCATGTTATGATCGCTGTCACCTAAAGGCTCATTTACCATGAGGTTATTGATTATTCCTATCTCAGGTCTAGAATAGCTTGCTCCCTGGTTGGCTCTAGAACATACTGCTATAAGAAATTGACTATGAACTCATTTTTCAGGCTACCTTTGCCAATCTGATTCATCCAATCTACGTGTAGATTATAGTCACCCATGATTATTGCGGTACCTTTCTAACACACCCCATTTATTTCTTTCTGGATATCCTGTCCTACAGTGTAACTACTGTTAGGGGGCCTATAAACTACTCCCACAAGTGAGCTCCTATCTTTCCTATTTCTTATCTTTACCCAAACTGATTCTACATCTTGCCCTTTTGAGCTAAGGTCATCTGTATTAATGACATCCTTAATTAACAGAGCTACCCCACACCTTTCCCTAGCTTCCTATATGTTCAAAATGTCAAATACCCTTCTATATTCAGATCCCAACCCTGGTCACCCTGCAATCATATCTCGGTAATGGCTATCAGGTCATACATATTTATTTTTATCTATGCTATCAATTCATGCATTTTTTTATGAATGCTGCACACATTCGGATACAAAACCTTTAACTCTGTCTTTTCACAATTTTTGCTTTCTCTGGCCTTATCTGGTGGTGCACTCTTAAGTTTGTACTCTGTCTCTCTTCCTGCCACACTCTTGTTATATTTACCCAAGTTGCTATCCTGCTCTAGTACCTCGTTATTACTCTTTGATTTACTACATCTTCTCTCATATGATCTTTTCCCCCCACTATTTAGTTTAAAGCCATCTCTACCGCCTAGTTATACGACTCGCCAGAACACTGATCCTAGCGCAGTTCAGGTGAAGCCCGGACCGACAGTACAGCTCCCACTTTCCCCAGACATGGTGCAGTGCCCCATGAATCAAAATCCATTTCTCCCATACCAGTCTTTAAGCAAACCATTAATCTCTTTAATCTTATTTACCGTATGCCAATTTGTTCGTAACTCAGGTAATAATCCAAAGATTATTACCTTTGAGGTTCTGTTTTTTTAATTTAGCCCCTAGCTGCTCATAATCCCTAAGCAGAACCTCTTTCTGGACATTTCTATGTTGTTAGTACCAACATGGACAATGACTACAGCATCCTTCCCCTTACACTGCAAGTTCCTCTCCAGCCCTGAGCAGATATCCCAAACCCTGGCACCAGGCAGGCAACACAGCTGTCTGGACTCTCACTCTCAGCTGCAGAGAACTGTGACCTCCTTACTGTACTATCCCTTACTACCACTACATTCCTATTAACTCCCCCCACTTGAATGGTTTCCTGTACCGCGGTGCCTTGGTCAGTTTACTCATCCACCCTGCAGCCTCCACTTTCATGCCCACATGTTGTAAGAACCTCAAACCTATTGCAAGGGCTGAGGTTCCTCCACCTCTACCTTCTCGAACCCCTTACCTGCCTCACTCGCAGTCACACCTTCCTGTCCCTGACCACTGATCAAATCAGAAGACCCTAATATAAGGGGTGTGAGGGCTTTCTGGAACAAAGTGTGTAGGCAACTTTCCCCCTCCCTGATACATTGCACAGTCTGTACCTCAACCTCCAGCTCAATAACTCTGAGGCAAGGATCCTCAAGCTGCTGACACTTACTACAGACATGTTTGTCCTGGATCACACTGGTGTCCAGGAAGACCCACATTCTGCAGTCACAACACATCACTGCCCTTCCATCTTTATTATGTGTTAATTCATTTATAATTTTCTTAATTAATTTATAATTAATATACCGTACTACTCCCAATCAGTCCTACTACTGCTAGTAAACCTTACCACTACTAATGAAACCTTACAATTACCAATGAATTACACCGGTTTTGAAAGATAAATGGACAAAATACACACCAATCACTTAAACATTTCCCTCTTCCATCACTGCACCGAATTCCCTCACTCACCAAATTCCCAAGTTCACATCCTGTGATGAGCTGCACTCAGTGATGATCTATGTCTTTGTGCTTGCTTATTTTGTGCACTTAGCAAGAGGCCCTTAACTGGCCTATTAATGGCAATTTATGAGCTGCTTCCTGCCCAGCCGCAATTTTCAGGCTGCTGAGGTCAGGGATGGGGTAAAACCTGCCAGTTTAGACTGCTCAGGCCTTTAGCAGGAAAGGTGGGAGACTGCCTCCTTCACAGACCCCCTTTCCCATTTGGGGACCTTTGGACCTGACCCCACTCCAGGTGCCACCTCACCCCGGGCCTTTACAAACCTGTCCTTCTCCTCTTGAAAACCCCCTCCCCTCTCCTGGGTCTCCTCTCCTGGCCCTGCTCAGAGGCCCCTGGACTGACCTCCATTCTGGACTCCTGACACTTTGTTCTTTGGGACTCGGTGTAGTCACTACAGTGGCCACTACTCCTGGTGGCACTGCTGGCAGCTCTCTGAGGTGGGACTTCATCCCAAGATAGGGGTGTAAGGCCTATCTCCAACCAATTAACACCCCACAGAGCATTAACTGGCTGCGGGGCAGTCAACAGGAGTGGGGATGCATTGCCTGACAACTTTTTCCGTGCTGGGGTGGGAAACCTCATCATCCAAAAAATCCAGCACATTGAATAGTTACAGTCTGGAAGGAAGCTATTTGGTCCATGCCAGTTCTCTGTAAGAGCAATTTAGCTAGTCCCACTCACCTATCTTTTCCCCAAACTCCTGCAAATCCATTCCCTTCAGGTGCTTCTCCAATTCTCTTTTGAAACCCCAATTTTATCTGCCTCCACCACACTTTCAGATATTGCATTCCAGATCTGAAACATGCTGCGTATTAAGTTTTTCCTCATGACACCATTGCTTCTTTTACCCATCACTTTAAATTGGTGTCCACTAGTTCCCGACCCTTCCTCCAATGGGAAGTTTATCTCTTCTTTCTCGACTATTTATTTTGAACACCTCAATCAAATCTCCTCTTAACCTTTTCTTCTCTAAGAACAACCCCAGCTTTTCCAATCTATCCATATAATTGAAGTCCCTCATCCCTGGAACCATTCTCATAAATCTTTCCTGCACCCTCTCTAAAGTCTTCACATCCTTCCTAAAATTGGACGCAATGCTCCAATTGAGGCTGAACAGTGTTTTCTAAAGATTCATCATAAGTTCCCTGCTTTTGAACTCTATGTCCCTATTTATAAAGCCCAGGATCCTGTATATTACTTAACCACTTTCTCAACCGGCTCTGCCACCTTCAATAATTTATATACATATTTCTGTTCTTTTAGAATTGTACGCCTTCATTTGTATTTCTTCTCCTCATTCTTCCTATTGCCGTGAATATCTGATTTCATAATTCTTAAGTTTTAGAAAATTAATTCCTAAAACTAGAAGTTAAGTGTTAAATGTAAGATAAACGGAAACATCCGATTGAGAATCTGATAAATGATCCTGAATCAAACTAGTTACAGTTAAAAGAGCAACCTGTGTTTATTTAATAAGGCTAGAGTTAGAAGGGAGAAAACTTAAACAATGAATGACCTATCTTTGAGCTTTCGGTCGGGACAGGAGGTCTACGATTATTTTAATAAGGGATTTGAATTACTCACATAGTCCCCACATCAAAAAAGCTGAAAACAACTTTGTAAACAAGGGGGTTTCTTGGTAGAATCAGCAAGTCTGAAGAGAGGGCCGTTAACTCCATTAGAAATATAAATTATTTGCATAGGTCACAGAATTAAAGGATTATTTTAAAGGTACAAGCTAATTGATTTATATTTCTGTTTGGGAGCATCCCAAGTATGCCACATTGCTATGGAGATTGGCTATACAGGGACAGGTACCCTTTTGTGTTGCTTCTTTTTTCTGTGTTGCTCGCACAGAAAACAAGCAGTCAGCTTGGGTGGAGCTTGGAGCAGAGAGAAAAATCTACAGCTATAAAGCAGCTGTAGAACCACAAGCTGTATAATAGCTGTAAAGGAGTGTAGAGGCCTTCACCAAAGAGGAGTCATTTTTAAATTACTAAGCACAAATGCGGCAAGGCCCAAGCATCAACGGAAAAGTAAGGTTTTGAAGAAAAATTGGAGGGTCACTTAGCCAAAAGCTAATGGAAATTTCCCCATGAAATCTCATACTTTGGAGAATAGCTGGAACACTGAGGAGAAACGAAAGTGAATTCCAGAGATCTGTGGCATACTTGGTTTGAATGCCAAAAAAGAGAAGTGAATGAACCCTCAAGAGCTCATACTATATAAGGAAACACTTGGGTGGAATTAGGAAGTAAAAAGGGGAACTAGATTTATACTCTAAGGGCAGATTCATCCCAGATTTGCGCTAAGTGTGGTGTGGGCATGAAAAAAGTCATTGCCCACCAGCTGTGATGGTGGTTTTCACATCGTATCATCCCATTTCCAGTGCATCCCGCCTCATTAATAATGCATTCACGGAAAACACTCCAGATCACTGGTGGGCTGGCCTCTAATTCACCCACCCCGCCTTCACATCAGGTCTTCAGTAATCCGGGTGTCATATGTAAAGGGAACCCCGGCACAAAGCTAGCACTCTAAGGGATTGAAAGCTGCTGCAAAGTCAGGGCTACCAAAGGGAGGAAATATGCTGCCCCTGAATTTAGTGACGCCTCCCTCGGGTGCCTACTGGATGCTGTGGAGGCCCGCCATGAAGTCCTCTACACCCACTCTGGGCAAGGACCAGCAAGTAAGGTCACTAATCCAGCATGGAAGGCGGTCACAGCGGTGGTCAGCGCCAATGCCCTGCAAAAGATGACAGCTATCAGGTACCTAAAGAGGATGAATGATTTCCTCCGTTCCGCCAGAGTATGTCACTCTTCTCATTACTCTCAACTCACACACTCACAAACACATCACATATCCACAAGGATCTCACTCACTGTCAGTTCAAAGGACATCACCATTCACTCGCTCACACACATCTTCATCTGCCCTGTGGATCGTGTCCTCATCCCGTCCATGGCACCACTCACCACCCATATATGCCAGGCATCCTTTTCATCTGGCCTGGCAGGCATCTTGCTTAAACTTTCTCCATCTGTATTCATTCAGGACAAACTGGCACACAACAAAAAGGGGAGTTGCAGACTGATGGAGGAATACTTGACATCAAGGTCCTCACAGACTTTGAGAATAGAGTCATCCAGATGGCCCATAATGACCTGGGCCATTCCTGTGCTTACAGTGAGGTCGGCAGTGCTCAACCAAGTAAGGATCCAGCAAGTGCAACATCCATCAGACAACCATGACGTGAATGAGTTTCCATCTTCCACAATCCCCTGCCATGTACGAATTATCTCACTAAGATAAATGCAAAATACTGCGGATGCTGGAAATCTGAAACAAAAACAAAAATTGCTGGAAAAACTCAGCAGGTCTGACAGCATCTGTGGAGAAAAAGACAGAGTTAACATTTCGAGCCCGTATGACTTCTTCAGAACTAAAGAGAAGTAAAAATGTGGTGAAATATATACTGTTTAAAGGGGTTGGGACAGGTGAAGCTGGATAGAAGGCCAGAGATAGGTGGAGGCAAAGGAGAGATTGCGAAAGATGTCAAAAACAAAAGGTCGAAGGGGTGTTGATGGTGGTGATACTGGCTAAAGGAGGTGCTAATGGTGACATTAAGGGCATAAAGCAGGATGAGCAAGTGACAGATGGCCCTAGTAGGGGTGGTGTGGGAGAAAAGATAAAATAGGCTAAAAGGTGGGGATAAAACAATGAATGGAAATACATTTTTAAAAAATAATAGACATAGGTGGGAAAAATATATATATAAAATTAAAAAATAAATATTTGAAAAAAGGGGATCAAAAAGGAATGAGGATGGAGGAGAGAGTTCATGCTCTGAAGCTGTTGAATTCAAAGTTAAGTCCGGAAGGCTGTAAAGTGGCTAATCGGAAGATGAGGTGCTGTTCCTCCACTTCGCTTTGAGCTTCATTGGAACATTGCAGCAGGTCAAGGATGGACATGTGGGCATGAGAGCAGGGTGGTGTGTTGAAATGGCAAGTGACAGGAAGGTCTGGGTCATGTTTGCGGACAGAGCGAAGGTGTTCCGCAAAGCATTTGGTCTCTCCAATGTACAGGAGACCGCATTGGGAGCAGCGAATGTAACAGACCAAATTGAGGGAGGTGCAAGTGAAGCGCTGCTTCACTTGAAAGGAATGTTTGAGCCCTTGGATGGTGAGAAGGGGGGAAGTAAAGAGGCAGGTATTGCATCTTCTGCGATTGCATGGGAAGGTGCCGTGGGGCGCTTCATGTAATCGCAGGAGGTGCAACGCCTGCCCCTTTACTTCCCGCCTCCTCACCGTCCAAGGGCCCAAACACTCCTTTCAAGTGAAGCAGCATTTCACTTGCACTTCCCTCAATTTGGTCTGCTGCATTCACTGCTCCCAATGCGGTCTCCTCTACATTGGAGAGACTAAACGCAGACTGGTTGGGTGGCTGCTTTGCAGAACACCTTCGGTCTGTCCACAAGCATGATCCAGACCTTCCTGTCGCTTGCCATTTCAACACACCACACTGCTCTCATGGCCACATGTCCATCCTTGACCTGCTGCAATGTTCCAGTGAAGCCCAACACAAACTGGAGGAACAGCACCTCATCTTCCGATTAGGCACTTTACAGCCTTCTGGACTTAACATTGAGTTCAGCAACTTCAGATCTTGAACTTTCTCTTCCATCTTCACCCCTTTTTGATCCCCTTTTTTCAAATATTTATTTTTTAATTTTTATATATTTTCCCCCCACATATTTCTATTATTATTATTTTTAAAATTTATTTCCATTCATTGTTTTATCCCCACCTTTTAGCCTATTTTATCTTTTCTCCCACACCGCACCCTCCCCCCACCCCACCCCCACTAGGGCCGTCTGTCACTTGCTCATCCTGCTTTCTACTCTTAATGTCACCATTAGCATGTCCTTTAGCCAGTATCACCACCATCAACACCCCTTTGACCTTCTGTTTATGACATCTTTCGCAATCTCTCCCTTGCCTCCACCTATCTCTGGCCTTCTATCCAGCTTCACCTGTCCCAACCCCTTTAAACAGTATATATTTCACCACATTTTAACTGCTCTTTAGTTCTGAAGAAGTCATACGGGCTCGAAATGTTAACTCTGTCTTTCTCTCCACAGATGCTGTCAGACCTGCTGAGTTTTTCCAGCAATTTTTGTTTTTGTACTAATTATCTCTCCTTGCTTTTGCAGGCACGTTTGGAAAGCAACCGAGGGGGTGGCACGAGCCAGGTCCTCGACTCAAGCCCCGAAGACCAAGAAGAAGAATCTGATGACACCCTAGTTGAAGACCCGTCACAGCACTCACCTATGCCCTCCACCAGCACAGAGACACACACCTCAGTGGGACCTAGTTCTAGAGTAGCCATGGGGTCACAACCTGGTAAGCACATCGCACTGTCTTTTTAAAAATTCACTTATGGGATGTGTGCATCGCTAGCTAGGCCAGCATTTATTGACCATCCCTAATTGCTCTTGAGAAGGTGGTGGTAAGCTTCCTTCTTGAACCACTGCAGTCCCTGTGCTGTCGGTACAACCACAGTGCTGCTGGGGGAGGATTTCCAGGATTTTGACCCAGCAACAGTGAAGGAGCGGCAATATACTTCCAAGTCAAGATGGTGAGTGGCTTGGTGGGGAACTTCTAGGTGGTGGTGTTCCCATGTATCTGCTGCCCTTGTCCTTCTGGATGGTGGCAGTTGTGGGTTTGGAAGGTGCTGCTTAAAGAGCCTTGGTGAGTTTCTGCAGTGCATCTTGTAGATGCTACACACTGCTGCCACTGTTCGTCGGTGGTGGAGGGAGTGAATGTTTGTGGAACGGGTGCCAATCAAGCGGGCTGTTTTGTCCTGGGTGGTGTCAAGCTTCTTGAGTGTTGTTGGAGCTGCACTCATCCAGGCAAGTGGAGAGTATTCCATCGCACTCCTGAATTGTACTTTGCAGGCGGTGGACAGAATTTGGGGAGTCAGGACGTGAGTTACTCGCCACAGGATTCCTAGCCTCTGAGCTGGTCTTGTAGCCACAGTATTTATATGGCTAGTCCAGATCAATTTCTGGTCAATAGTAACCCCCCCAGGATGTTGATAGCGAGGGATTCAGCAACGGTAATGCCATTGAATGCCAAGGGGCGATGGCTAGATTCTCTCTTGTTGGAGATAGTCATTGCCTGGCACTTGTATGGTGTGAATGTTACTTGGCACTTGTCAGCCCAAGCCTGGATATTGTCCAGGTCTTGCTGCAATTGAACATGGATTGCTTCAGTATCTGAGGAATCGGAAATGGGGCTAAACATTGTGCAATCATCAGTGAACATTGTCTGATCCGCAGCGTGGGCGGGGGCAGGGACTTCCCAGATTTCCGGTACTCGGAGGACTGCTGGAGGACAGAAATCTGCTGAGTCCGAATCAGATGAAGAGCCTCTGGACTTAAGTCATACCTCAGTTGCTGGAGCTGCAAAGGCTAGCTTGGGGACATCAGGAAGGGATGTCCGCTGCACTCTTCAGATTGCAAGGCACAATGGAGGAGTCCATCTGCCTTCAGTATGAGGTGTCTCCAGATCTGCCTGGGCACCTGAAGTGGTTTTCAGCATGATGATGGCCTGTTCAATCACACATCTTTTGGTAGTATAGCATTCATGATATTGCTGTTGATCTTCTGAGGGCGATTTTATGATGGGTATCATGAGCTAAGTTTGAGCTAAATGAGATCACCTAGCAGCCACCCTTTAATGGTAGCTGAACGGCAATTTTGCATATATGTGCAAAAATATCTTGTCATTGCACAAGCTGCACATTGTGGAAACACTTGTGGTTAGTAAATATTCCTGGTTGACTTTGTTGAGTCCAGATTGGCATGTGTGTGCAATCGATGATGCCCTGCACCTATGGGAAGCAAAGCCGAGTGCCCGCTCATTGTGACTGGCATCATTAGTGGAAAAGTTGATATAATTGCTGACCTTGGCAAACAACTCATCAGTCATCTGTCTTATGTATCAGTAGGTGGCCAACTGAAAGATCCTGGATATGTCTGCATCAGTGTTTTGGAAGGATCTGAAGGAAAAAGTTCTGATGGTGGTGCTGAGTTTGACAGTCACTGATAGCGCATGGCCACCAAGTCCAGCAGTCAACAGATATTCTTCTAGGAGTCTTCAGGTGTCTGTCACCAACTGACTTGACATTCTGAGCCTCCTGAGACAATGGTGTTCAGACATGCCAGGGAAACTCCATCTCAATTCTGGTCATCTCTCTGCTGGTTGCCTCCCTGCTTACCCTCCTTCTGCTGATCCCCTCTCTACTAGTCGCTCCTCTGCTGGACCCGTCTGCTGCTCATCTGCCTCTGCTGCGCAGCTGCAGATCTATAAGCAGCAGGCTGCTATGGGTGCTGTTGCACTGTTGTTACTGGTCATCTTGGTCCTCATCTGAGGTCCAATCTAAAACAACATAGCAGCACCCTGAGGTAATATAGCAAACCTCCAAAGTGTTGAAAGTAACTTCTAAATTGTAAAAAGTAACCTCTGAGCCGATGTACTTTGAATATACCCTTTCCCGCTAGTGGATAAGAAAGCAGCTGTGAGTATGGAGTATTTATTGGCATTTTTGCCTGAGAGTGCTGCAACCCTCTCAATTGCTGCCCTGTACTCACCTTGGTTTCACTGGCGCATTTCAGGGATCCCAGGAAACCCATTGATCTGATCTCAAACTGAAAGCAGTGTGTCAATATTGCTCTAATTGAGTATATGGAAATTAACAACCTGCCTGGCCTAAAGGGTTTGCACACACACAACTTAATGTGCTCCAGTCAAATGCGGAAGTCAATGGGTTGCAGCCAGCTTCCCGACGCATTATCAATTTTTGCCAATTTTAACCCCTTCCCTCACCCACATCTAAACCCACAGGCACTTTCACATTAAAATTCAGCCCACAGAGTCAAATCCAGTAAATATAAACCAGGAATTTTGTTGTTAATTGCAAGGGGAATGGAATATAAAAGTAGGGCTGTTTTGCTACAGTTGTACAGGGCGTTGTTGAGACCACATCTAGAGAACAGTGTACAGCTTTGGTCTCTTTATTTAAGAAAGGGCATAACTACATTAGAAGCAGTTCAGAGAAAGTTCACTCGACTGATTCCTGGAATGAGGAAAGATTAGAGAGGTTGGGTCTGTATCCATTGGAGTTTAGAAGAATGAGAGCTGATCTCATTGATCCTGAGGAGACTTGACAAAGTGGATGGTGAGAGGATGTTTCAAGTCATAGGAGAGACCAGAACTAGGGGACACAGTTTAAAAATAAGGCTCTCCCATTTAATATGGAAATCCCACAGACCCTCTCTGAGGTTCGTGAGTCTGTGGAACTCTTCTTCAGAGAGCAGTACAGGCAGGGTCATTTTTAAGACAGAGGTAGATAGATTCTTTACTAACAAGGGAGTCAAAGGGTTTAGTGCGTAGGCAGGAAAGTGGTGTTGAGGCAGGGCAGGTCTGATGGACAGAATGGCCTACTCCTGCTCCTAATTCATATGTTTGTACATTCATTTGTTTTAAGTACAAATTAGATTCAAATTGTGTACAGAAAATGAAATAAAGAGAGGGAAAGAAAGATTATGGGGGCAATAAAAGAAATGGAAAAATGTTTTGAATCTCCAACATGAATTACAATCTGATGAAATGAGGCACCACATTGTAAAATTATGTTTTCAGTGCCAAAGAAGTTGTTTGGTACTAATTTTTGACTCAGCACACAGTTAAAAAATCACTTACGCCTGAATACACAAGCCTGAACTTATCTCTTAGGCATTTTTAGTGGGCAGCTATTAGGTAAGTGCTGCAACTTCCCAGTTTTCCCTGCATTTCTTTTGTTCTACAGTCGATGCAAGTCTATGGGTGGAATCATGCCAGATTTACACTAAGCGCGGTATCGTCCACCTCATAAATTACGTAATCATGGGAAACATGCCAGATCACTAGCGGCAGGCCTATAATTTGCCCAGCACACCGTTACTTTGCCGCTTCCTCACTCCGGGCGCCGTATTTAAATTAGAGCGGTGCACACACTTCTCAATGCTTGCAGCCCAAGGTTGCTCTGGTGAAGACATGGCCCCAAGAGCCAAGAATAGTGGCCCCTGATTTAGTGATGCTGCACACAAGAGGTCGACCATCCAGTACAGAAAAAGGATGAATGATCTTATCCGTGCCAACAGGGTAAGTCAATCATCTCATCACTCTCAACTCACACACTCACAAGCCTATCACACATTCAGTGGCATCTCACTCCCTGCCAGCTCAAGGAACATCACCACTCACTCTCTCACACACACCCTCACATCTCCATCCGGCCTCATCTCCTCTGAAGTTTGCCTCCTCATTCCATCCATGGCTCCACTCAGCACACATGCATGCCTGGCATCCTTCCCATTTGGCCTGGCATGTGCCTTGCTCACACTTTCCCCATCTGTCTTTATGCAGGACAAGATCGCACACAATCACCAGGAGAGGGCCCAGACCGGGGGGTGGAGTTCCAGACATCAAGGACCACACTCCATTCGAGAGTTACACATTAGAACTGGCCGGAGACAATGTGGATCGTTCCTCGGCAACGGTGAGATCAGCGGCAAGCATCCACATGAGGATCCTGCACCACATCATCCCACTCACAATGCTACCCTGAGTCCACTGTTCTGTGTGTAACATGGTTGCCAAGCACTAATAATTTCCACTTTCTCTCCTAGGCACATCTGCCATGTCGTCCTCAGGCAACTGTGACTCCAACTCCAGCACCGAGAGCACCTCCGATGAGAACCCTGAGGGCAGCACCATTGAAGGCCCATCAGGAAGGCTCACCTGCACTCTCCACCAGCCACACACACCTTGGTGGGATCTAGATATAGAACAGCCTTGGGATCACAACCTGTTCCACAGCAGGCGGAGGCAGGGACAAAGAAGGTCGCCGGCACTTGCATGACTGCTGGAGACAGGGAATCTGCTGAGTCTGAGTCAGACAATGAGCCTCTGGACTCAGTCCTCAATCAATTGTAGGAGCTGCAAAGACAATCATGGGAACATCAGGAAGGAATGTCTGGTGTACTCCTCAGGTTGCAAGGGATGATGGAGAGTCTGAGGTGATAACGTTGGAATGCCAGTGCACCAAGGTCAACACTGGCAGGATGGTGGCCGCCATGGAGACCTTGGTCCGAGACATCAGTCCTGCACTGCTTCGTGGGCTAAACTCCATCGCTGATGCGATAGTTGGCCTCTAACAGTGTCAACACGAGACGGGTGCAGGATAGCTCAATCTCACTCCAGCTTCCCCTTCTCCTCAAGGAGTCAGCTAGGGCCCTTGGGCACCCATAGGGAGGAGGATCAACAGCTTGACACCCCGGGGCCATTCACCAAGGTGACTCTGGGAATGTTAGGCTTATCCAAATCCCCTCTTCTTGTGACCCCATCATCTCCACAGGCCAAGGAGGGCGGAACTGGCTCACAGTAGGATACTCAAAGCAGGCCAGGGCCCTCCAGGTCTCAGTCCTCCAGTGAACGCCAGGTAAAGTCATCACAGACAACAGGGCATATCAGTCAGCAGGCTGCCTCAACCTACACTGTGGATGTCAGGGGAGCACCAAGACATAGCGGCAGGGTTAGGAAGGTTAAGAAGATGTTGTTGCGCTGCGTGGGCACCGGTGTTAATCACTTGTACGTAATGTTCACTATTGTAAATAAACTCCCAAGAATGTCGCCTTGTCTATGGATCCTTGTTATGATGAGCAATGTTCATGTCACTCAGGTGTGAAACCATGGTTCCTGCACAAGATAAAGGCAGATGTCTCAGTCCAGGGCCTCTTCCCTGTGCAGTGTGTAACCTTCAGAGTAAATTGATGGTCCTGATTCACACTCACTGGACACATCAGTGATGCCTGCACCTCGATGGTGCTTGTCATTGCTGCCAGAATGTTGTGGGCAGGCGTCACAGAGTTCCGTCATTCTCTCTGTGTGCCCTCAGCACCTTTAAGGTGGGGCTGGCCTCCACATCTCTTCAGCATCTGTGTCTGGTGAAGGTGATAGGTGCTGAAGGTGATAGGTGCTGAAGGCTGACAAAGGATCAGGCCCACTGAAATTTTCACAGCTGTGTCCCCATGATATGACCCTGAACACAGAATGCAAGCGAGCTGCTCTCAGCCAGACAGGAGTCAGATGTCCACAGGGGAAATGTGAAGATTCAGAAATCTGGAGTGCAAAGCGACTTGGGAGTCCTAGTCCAGGATTCTCTTAAGGTTAACTTGCAGGTTGAGTCGGTAGTTAGGAAGGCAAATGCAATGTTGGCATTTATTTCGAGAGGACTAGAATATAAAAGCAGGGATGTGTTGCTGAGGCTTTATAAGGCTCTGGTCAGACCACATTTAGAATATTGTGAGCAATTTTGGGCCCCGTATCTCAGGAAGGATGTGCTGACCCTGGAGAGGGTCCAGAGGAGGTTCACGAGAATGATCCCAGGAATGAAAGGCTTAACATATGAGGAACGTTTGAGGACTCTGGGTCTATACTCGATGGAGTTTAGAAGGATGAGGGGGGATCTGATTGAAACTTACAGAATACTGAAAGGCCTGGATAGAGTGGACGTGGGGAAGATGTTTCCATTAGTAGGAGAGACTAGGACCCGAGGGCACAGCCTCAGAGTAAAGGGAAGACCTTTTAGAACAGAGATGAGGAGAAACTTCTTTAGCCAGAGAGTGGTGAACCTATGGAATTCATTGCCACAGAAGGTCTGTGGAGGCCAGGTCATTGATTGTATTTAAGACCGAGATAGATAGGTTCTTGATTGGTAAGGGGATCAAAGGTTACGGGGAGAAGGCGGGAGAATGGGGTTGAGAAACTTATCAGCCATGATTGAATGGCGGAGCAGACTCGATGGGCCAAATGGCCTAATTTCTGCTCCTATGTCTTATGGTCTTATGGTAAGATCAATGGAGTGTCCTCACTGCATGTCTTCATCATCCTCCTGCAATCTCACGACTCAACTAGTCATTCCTGCAGATTACTGAGAAGCAGTGTCGCCAAAGACTGCATGTCTAGGGAACAGATATGGTGGCAGTCCACTGCCAGTGGCCATGAAGTTAACCGCAGTGCTCAATTTTAATGCCAGCGGTTCCTTCCAGGGATCCACAGGTGGCCTGTATGGGATCTTGCAAGCCTCCACACTCAACTGCATCCAGGAGGTCACAGATGCCAACTTTGTGAAGGCACAGAACTTTATGCACTTCGACCGGGATCAGGAAAGCCAGGAAGCAAGAGTGCTGGGATTTGCGCAGATCTCAGGTTTTCCTCAGGTACACGGTGCCATCGACTGCCCTCATGTGGTGCTTCGATCTCCATGGCAACCAGCAGTCAACTATATCAACCGCAAGGACTTCCACTCACTGAATATTCAGCTGGTGTGCGACCACCACAAACGCATCCTATAGGTCTGCGCACAATTCCCAGGTAGCATCCATGACTCCTTCATCCTTAACAGGTCTCAGATCCTTGACGTCTTCCAGGGTCCAGAGAGGCTGCAGGGTTGGCTCCTCAGGGACAAGGGCTACCCACAGAGGACATGGTTGATGAGACTTAATCAAGTCTCACGAGTGCACCTCACCCTCCCCCCTTCCCTGTGGCATGTGCTTGGGTACTTCTTTCAGTCTCTGCTGCCTTGCCCCCCAAACCCTGGCATTTGCTCGTGCACTTTCTTCAGTCTGTGCTACCTTGCCCCCGCCCCCACCCCGCCTCACCTGCACTGGAGCCTTTGCCCCGGCTCCGCCCTGACAGCCAGCCAGGAAAAAGCTACTTCCCTCTGCCTCCACCACCCCGCCACTCCCACCCCTCCCACAATGAATGTGCAGCACCTCTTCCTTGATTTCCCACTGGCAATGCTCATGAGCACTGAACAAGGTTGTTTGCGGTCACCTCCCCTCGAAGTTCAGCCCGCCAGGTGCACGTCTTTTAAAAGCAGTCATGAAGCATGCCATTCTGAAGTCACGCCGATGTGGGTGGTAAATTTGACATGAGGGGGCTGATTCCGACAAGCGGGGCTTATAATGAGATGCTAAGCTGTTGAAATTAGGTTTCCAATGTGCAGCAGCGGGAAACGCGACCCACCATTGACAGGACGAATGGATGATCGCACACTGGTTTCACAACGGCAAGAAACTGATTATTGGCCTTCTTGCCAATTGTCCGCTGGTGCCCGCCATGATACCCACTGCCAACAGAACTGGATGATTCCACCCATAGTCTCAACCCTTCCTATCTCTACAACTTTCTCCGACCCCTATCACTGTTCCAGACCTCTATATTTCTCTGATGCTTGTGTATTTCCCACTCCCTTCATCCTGTTGTTGGTAGCCGTGCTTTAGCAATCTAGGCCATGCACTCCAGATTCCCTCACCTGCTGAAGCAGATGTCCAAACTATCAAGAGTGAGTTTGGAGATATGGTGTCATGAGCCAGGCAGTACTGTCTATTTATTATTATCCTTCTTAGACTGACACACTTTCTTTATCCTCACAGCAAGAGTTAACTTTGTTCAGCAAGTGCATAACTCACAATAATTTTATGATATTATTTCTCTTTGAAGGCATTGTCTTGAAGATGTATTATAATACTTCTTCATTTTCTCTTCTTATAGATTCAGCCATCACCCTGATGGGGTCAAACAACTCAACAACTGCTGCTACTGCAAGCTGACTCAGAAAATTTGTCACCAGTGAATTATCTCAATTTAATTTTTAAGGTTGTAATATTTCACAATGGGAGGGATTGTAAAATGCTTTATCTCGTGAAATTTCAAAGCTTGCTGTGATTTGTTTATTGTAATTTATGCTTTTTTAGTGGTGATCATAGGTGAATAGCAGGATGAGGAAAACTGATGCATTAATATAAATAAGAAGAAAATCTGGGCAAAATATTTAGCTCGTCGGGCGGGTGCGCGCCCGACCCGACCAAACGTAACATGACGCGCGATATTTTGTTCGGCCGGTGCGTGCTGGAGTCGGCAGCACACCCGCTGACAATTAAAAGGCCTGTTAAGGCCATTAAAAATTAAAGAAATTTTTTGCTGCCTGTCTAATCTTACGGTTGGTAGGCAGGCGAAAAGGCCAAGCAACCTTTGCACTTCTTTGGAAAGCTCATCCACGGGCGGGATGAGGTTTCCAAAAGTAAATAAAAATAAGATAAAAAATTTAAAATTTAATTAATAACAAGTCCCTGCTCATGTGTCAGAGTCACATGTTTTATAATATCTATAAAATCTTTATGTTTTTTTAAAATCTGTTCATCTCCCTGAAGCAGCTCTGTGCCTCAGGGAGATTTGCAAGTGCACACTCTTGCACATGCGCGAAGCTCATGCTCGTCCCGCTCGCACTCCCCCCCACAGCCTCCACCCGCACAGGCAGCGCAGAGCGCTGAAGCTCGCATTTCATGTTGGGCGGGCCTTAATTGGCCTGCCAGTGTGCAATCACAGCCGGGCCCTGATCGCAGGCAGCAGTCCGCCCACCCCTGCCGAGACCGCCCGACAAGGGCAAGATTCTGCCCTTTATTTCACCAAGCTGCTGAAGTGTGGAAAGCTTCACCGCAGAGAGTGGTTGAAGCTGAGATTAATGCTTTGAAATTAAAAATTGATAAATATTTGAAGCAGAGAAAAATAAAAGGCAATGGGGAGCAGTGGTGCATTTGGATTATTTTAAATTGCTGTAGGATAGAGCCAGCACTGACATGATGGGCTGAATGGCCTCATTCTAGGCTAGGACCTTCTCTAGTTCTGGCATCTTTTGCAACCCTGACTTTCTTTGCTACACATTAGTGGCCATGTCTTCGGCTGCTTAGGCCCTCAATGCTGGCATTCCCTCCATAAATTTTCAGCTTTTCTACCTATCTATTCCCTTTTAAACTGCTTCTTAAAACCTGCCTCTTTGACTGATTAAAGTTTTGCGCTAAATCACATAAGGAGATATTAGGGCAGGTGACCAAAGGCTTGGCCAAAGAAGTCAAAGAGGTATGTTTTAAAGAGCATCTTAAAGGAGGAGACAGATGAACAGGCAGAGAAGTTTGGAATGGGAATTCCAGGACCTAGGGCTGGAAACACAGTCACCAGTCACGTGGCGATGAAAGTTGGGGATACACAAGAAGCAAAAACTGGAGGAGAGCAGAGAGGTTGTCAGACTGAGGAGGATATAAAAACAATTTGCATTTATGAAGCACCTTTAGCCGCAAAACAACACTCTAAGGTGCTTTACAAGAGTGTAATTAAACATAATTTGACACTGAGCCACATAAGGAGACATTAGGCTAGATGATCAAAAGCTTGATCAAAGAGGCAGGTTTTAATGAGCGTCTTAAAGGAGAAAAAAGAGGTAGAGAGGTGGAGAGATTCATGCAGGGAATTCAAGGGTTTAGGATCTAGGCATTTGAAGCAATGGCCACTAATGGCGGAGTGATTTAGGTCAGGAATGCTCAGGAGGCCAGAATTGATGGGGTATAGAGATCTCGGTGCTTGTAAGTAAGCTATGCGGAGTTCCAGCATCCTGAAAGTCCCTGCAGAGGTTGCACACACGTCAGCCCCAATAAATTACCCTGTGTATGCAGCTATGCAAAAACATTAAAGGGGCTGTGACTTAAAGAAATTGTCTGTGCATTCGAAAAAAATTACAGGGCATGTTAGTTGTAGGGCTGGAGAGGTTACAAAGATAGGGGGCAGAATTTTATGTCCCGCGGGCGGGTGCGCGCACGACCCGATCAGGCGTAAAATCATGTGAGAAGACATCGGGCAAGCGACTGACGTCATCGCGCATTCGCGCGATATTTCACTCGGTGAGAAGCATGCCCGCTGACAATTAAGAGGGCAGTTAAGCATATTAACGGCACAATTGTCTCCGATGTTTTACCCACCGGCCGCAATGGTGGCCTCTCACGCCATATAGTCCCAAATCTGCCACATTAATTATGCAATCCCAGGAAACATGCCATTTTGATGGTGGGCAGGCTCACATTCGCCCGCCGTGCCATCATCTGGCTGCTTCCTCAGCCAGGTGCCATATGTAAAGTGCAGCCACACGCACACCTCTCAGTGCTTACAGCCCAGAACATGGCCCCAAAAGGCAAAAAGACTGCATCCACCCAGGTTCAATGATGTGTCCCTCGAGCGCCTTTTGGACGCAGTGGAGGTCCGCTGTGATGTCCTCTACCCCACCTGTGGTGCAGGATGGGCAGCAACATCAACAATCCAGCTTGGGAGGCAGTGGCAGCAGTGGTCAGCACCAATGCCCTGCGAAAGAGGACAGCCACCCAGTGCTGCAAGAGATGAATGATCTCCTCTGTTCCACCAGGGTGAGTCACTCTTCTCATCACTCTCAACTCTCACACTCACAAACACATCACACATTCACAGGGCCCTCACTTACTGCCAGTTCAAGGGGCATCACCATTCACTCACTCACACACACCTTCACTGTCCTCATCCCATCCATGGGATCACTCACCACCCGTCCATGCCAGGCATACTTATCATTTGGCTTGGCAGGCATCCTCTTACACTCTCCCCATCTGTCTTCATACAGGACAAGTTGGCGCACAAGAAGAGGGAGAGGTTACACATTGGTGGTGGAATGCCTGAAATCAAGGTCCTCACAGGCTTTGAAAACAGAGCCATCCAGGTGGCTGGTGAGGATCTAAACCATTCTTGCACTGATGGTGAGGTTAGCGGTGCTCTACCAAGTGAGGATCCAGCAGTGCAACATCCATCAGTCAACCATGCTGTGAGTGATGTGTCCTGTTTCACAGGCCACTGCCATGCACTAATTATCCCTCCTTGCTTTTGCAGGCACATCTGGGAAACAGCCGACAGAGTCCACAACTCAGGGCCTCCAACTTGAAGAAACCTCTGAAGAGGAATCTGAAGGCACCCTCCTTGAAGTCCCATCACAGCGCTCACCCACACCCTCCACCAGCGCAGAGACACACACCTCAATGGGACCTAGTTTTAGAGTAGCCTCAGAATCACAATCTGATGAGCACATCACACTTTCTGATCCACAACAGGTGGCAGAGGCAGGGACTTCCCAGGTCTCCGGCACTCGGAGGACTGCTGGAGGCCAGAAATTTGCTGAGTCCGAGTCAGGTGACGAGCCTCTGACTCAGTCATGTCACAATTGCTGGAAGGGATGTCTACTGCACTCCTCAGATTGCAAGGCACAATGGAGGAGTCCTTCTGCCTTCAGGCTGAGGTGATAGTGCCAGCATGCCAACACATCGAAGTCAACACTGGTAGGATGGAGGAGCAACGTCCAGGACATTGCTCCTGTACAGCTGCGCAGGCTGAGCTTCATCGCTGATGCCATAGTTGGAATTCAACAGTATCAATGTGAGAAGGGTGCAGGGCAGCTTGATCTCACTCCAACTTCCCCTTATCCTCAAGGAGTCAGCCTGGGGATTTTGGGCACCCATAGGGAGGAGGATCAGCAGATGGGTAGCCTGGGATCATACATCCAGGTAAGTCCAGGAGTGTCCAGCTCATCCAAATTCTCTCTTCCTGTGACCCCAGCAGCTCCAGCTCCATAGGTCGAGAAAGGTGCCACTGCCACACAGCAGGACCCCGAAAGCAGGCTGGGGCCCTCCAAGTCTCGGCACTCCAGAGGACGCCCACCATGGTCATCATAGACAGGGCGTAGCTGTCAGCAGACTGCCTCTACCTCTGCTATGGATGTCCGGGGAGCATCAAGACGTAGCAGTGGGGTTAGGAAAGCTAAGAAGGTGTATTGAATATTACACCATCGTCCAGAGAAGTGTCAGTTCTTTTTTTCTTTTTTTTTTCTGGGAGTGGGACTTGAACCCACAACCTTCTGACTCAAAGGCGAGGGTGCTATGAACTGAGCCACAGCTGACAGCTGCACAGCCTGGGCACAGGTGTTAATCACTTGTACATAATGTTCATTACTGTTAATAAACTCTCAACAATGTCTCCATGCCTATGAGTTCTTGTTCTGACAAACAGTGTTCATGTCACTCAGATGTGCAACTTTTCTGCACAAGATAAAGGCAGGCGTTTTAGTCCAGGGTCTCTTTCCTGTGCTCTGTGCAGCCTTCAGACCAAAGTGATGGCCCTGCCTCACAATCCCTGATACATTAGTGATGCCTGCACCTTGATGGTGCTTGTCATTGCTGCCTGAATGTCGTGGGCAGTCATCTCAGAGTTTCGTCATTCTCTCTGTGTGCTCTCAGCACCTTTAATGTGGGGCTGGCCCCCATCTCTTCAACATCTGTGACCAGAGTCGCTGTGCTCCTGAAGGGGTCAGGTGCTGTGGAGGGATAAAGGATCTGTTTGGTTTAAAGTTTCGTGGCTGCGTCTCCATGACTCTGATCACAGAGTGCACGCGTGCTCGTCCAGTCAGGTGTCAGGCTTTCTCAGAGGCTATATGAAGGTCTATACAGTGTCCTCACTGAATGTTGTCACATCCTCCTAAATCGAGCGACTATTAGGACCTCCACTGCATCTCCATGACAGGAGCATTCTCACGGAGCATATGTGTGTTGCCATAAGCTAGACTGGAGTCAAACGTTCACAGATGCAATGTGAGGATCTATGGTGTCCCTTCACTACATGTCGTCATCATCCTCCACAAATCTAGCAGCAATGAGAGCCGCCCGAGCGTGCCTGGCTCGTCTGGCCAGTGCGTGGGCCTCACTGCCATCATCGTCACCTTCAAGGACCTCCTCACATTCATCCCCGTTGACATCCTCCTCCAGACCTCCAGCTCCTCTTCAGCCAGCTCCTCTCCCCGTTGCAGCACCAGGTTGTAATGGGCGCAGCAGGTCACGATGATGAATGACATCCTCTGTGGACTATATTGCTGGGGTTGCACCAGACGCGTCCAAGCACTGGAACCTCATTATGGGCATCCCGATGGTTTGCTCCATCAAGTTGCAAGTTGCAGCATGAGCTTCGTTACACCTTTGCACGGGTGTCATCAGCCACATCCTCTGCGGGTAGCCCTTGTCCCTGAGAAATCAGCACTGCAGCCTCTGTGGATCCTGGAAGATGTCAGCACTCTGTGACCGACTGAGAATGTAGAAGTCGTGGGCACTCCCTGAAAACCATGCGCAGAGTTGCAGGGTGCTTTTGTGGTGGTCACACACCAGTTGCACATTCAACAAATGGAAGCCCTTGCAGTTGACATTGAATGCATGTTGCGATGGAGATCTGAGAGTCCATGAGTGCAGCCAATCACACCTTGCACCTGTGGGGAAACCAAAATCTGGGCCAATCCAATCGCTCTTGCATCCTGGCTCTCCTGGTCCTGGGCGAAATTCAAAGTTGTGTGCCATTGTGAAGATGGCATCCATGACCTCATGGATGCATTTGTGGGTGGAGGCTGGTGATATTCCACAGGAGTCACCTGTGGAGCCTGAAAGGAGCCACTCGTGTAAAAATTGAACGTCACAGTCACTTTCGCGGCCACTGGCAGTGGATGCCCTCCATGTCCCCATGGCACCAAAACTTGCAGTAGCTGGCAGATATGACCAACCAGTTCCCTGGACATGCACAGTCTTCAGCAACACTGGTTCTCGGCCATCTGCAGGAATGAATGGCGGCGTCTATAGACTCTGTTCTATCAAAGCGTCGACCAGTGATGGCTCACTGTGGCTCTTCGGTGGCGTGTGCGGCAGCCCCAGCTACCCTTTTTCCTGAGGGTGCTGCTCCTCCCTCTGCACAGTCGGACCCCTTGGTCACTCCCTTCTCTGTTGTTTTTGCTCTCTGTACACCACAAGGCATGCAACTAGTTTACCAGGCTCCATGCTCTGATGTACTCTTCCTGGAGGATGAAAGAAAGAGATGCGTGGGTTAACTGGGGTGTTCTAAGAACCTCTCTTGGTTAAATTTGAAGGCCTCTTAAAGTATCCCAGAGAGTGCTGGCCACCACTTGGATGGCCAGACTTTAGTGTGCTGCATGGCTGCCCGAAACCCCACCTCCACTCCACATGGCAGCATTGCCCATTGGACTACATGCTGTGCTCTCAGCTCAGGTGCAGGCATTGTCCTAACCCTGCAAGGCTGCACTGTTAGCTTGAACCATGAGGGAGTCTGGTCCAAACCAAGATGATGACATTGCAAGGGGTTGTGAGCGCCTCCACCAATGACTGCTCCATGGCCAGTTTTAACAAGGAGAGCCCAGTTGCCCAACTGTTCTGCAGTCCACTAAAATGCTTATTAGTTTGCAGTCTGTGTCCAAGGGGTAAAAAGCTTTGGAGCCCTTGATGGCACTTTCATGCCTCTGCATTGCTTGAGTAGGCAGATAAGCTGGAGACCCGACCCCAAGCATATCATTGTGGCTGTGTCTGAACTGTCTCAGCTGTGGAGGAATGGTCACTTTATACAAGGTTTCCCCAATGCGTGGCCACTTCCATGGTCCCCACCCACACATGCTTGTGCGCTACCTTCAGCTGCAGGGAAGCCCTTTCCCCCCAACCTCAAGTCGCCTCAACCGCAGGGCAGCCCTTGTGCCAAACCCCCCCACCCCCACACAATGCGTCTCAACCATAGGGCAGTCCTTGCACCCCCCACCAAGACGCCTCAACCTTGAAGTCCAACAGGCGACCCTTGCGAGTGCTGAGCAACATTGCTGTGCATTCACCTCTGAGTTCCTCTCAAAGTGCAACCTGCCAGGTGCATGCCTTATATATGCTGTTGTGAAACATGTCAGCATGATGAGCGGATCATCCAGCGGGGGTGAGGTTGGGGGGGAATGATTCCAGCCGGCTGGCCTTATAAGATATGCAGATCTATTACAGTGAAGTTCCCAATCCCAATGTCCGATGGAGGGAAACGTGGTCCACCATCAATGGGCTGAGCAGATGATCATAACCTGGTTTCACGATGTCATGAAACCGATTTTTGCCCTTCTCACCGTATTGTCTGCACACGCCGCAAACACGTCTGACGCCAGCGGGCATGGAAAATTCTGCCCAACGTATTTGTTTATTTAGTTGTAGGAAATTTCTGCTCAATTGGTACTGGATGTTGAATAAGCAGTGTGAAGCTTAGAGACAATGGAGGGGTCAAGAAAGGTGGAGGTGAGATAGAGAAGGGTTAGAGAGATGGGCGGGGGATGCGAGGAAATGCAAAGTAATGAAAATGCCCAAAGCAATTCCCACACCAGCCTTGTTAGCTGTGACTATTGTTGCAGAAGCAATTACCAAGGAAAATTTTGCAAATTGAAGGTTCTGGTCAAAATACAGAAATACACAGGCCAAAAAAAACTATGCAAGGCATTAAAGATGTTTAAAAATTCATTGCGAAAAACATTGCTAACAATACATTAACAGCAATCTTTAAAGATGAAGCTAAAGCAGGCCAGGCCTATTGAGCAAATGCACCCATCTAACGTTCAACAGCAGAACTCACACCTATAAGTCGGAAGGTGTGGGTTCTCCATTCCAGAGGCTTGAGAAAAGTCTAGGTTGGCATTCTCAATGCCGTACTGAGCGAGTGCACTGTTAGAGGTGCCATCCTTAAGATGAGCTGTTGAACCCAGGCTCCATCTGCCCTCTCTGTCAATGAAAAAGATCCCAAGGCACTATTTCAAAGAAGAGCAGGGAAGATCCACCAGCCAATATTTATTCCTGAAGCAACATCAGATTATCTGGTCATTATCACATTTGTGCGTGTTTGCTGTGTGCAATTTGCCTGCCATGTTTCCTACATTGAAACAGCAAAAACACTACCTTCAAAAATACTCCATTGGCTGTAAAATGCTTTTGGATGTCCAATGATCATGAAAGGTACGACGTATATGCCTGTCTTCCTTTACATTTGGCACACTTGAGGTAGACGCAGGGAGCAACACTTTGGCTGAAGCTGTGAAATCCAGAATGGAATCATTTTTGCAGTTAAATTAACTTCTGCTTGTCTACAGTGATGCATTTGTTGGTGCTCAAGAGCTGCACCTCATAAAATCCAGCAGACTATGAATTGGATAGGTGAGAGGGTTATTCAATTGTGTAATCCAAGGCTTCTTGTTGCTAGGCATTCAATTGAAAGGCATTCAATGCCATTCAATGATATTACAATCCCTAAATTCCCCACTATCAAAATCCTGGGAGGTTACCATTGACCAAAAACTGAACTAGACTAGCCATTTAATTACTGTGGCTACAAGAGTAGTTCAGAGGCTAGGAATCCTGCAGTGAGTAACTCATCTCCTTTCTCTCCAAAGCCTGTCCACCATCTACAAGGCACAAGTCAGGAGTGTGATGGAATATTCTCCATTTGCCTGGATGAGTGCAGCTCCAACAACACTCAAGAAGTTTGACACTATCCAGGACAAAGCAGCCCACTTGATTGGCACCCCATCCATAAACATTCACTCCCTCCACCACCGACGCACAGTGGCAGCTGTGTGTACCATCTACAAGATGCATTTAAGGGGCTCACCAAGGCTCCTTAGATAGCACCTTCCAAACCCACGACTGCTACCACCTAGGACAAGAGCAGGAGGTGCATGGGAACATCACCACCTGGAAGCTCCCCTCCAAGCCACACACCATCCTGACTTGGAAATAGATCACCGTTCCTTCACTGTCATTGGGTTAAAATCCTGGAACTCCCTCCCTAACAGCACTGTGGGTATACCTACACTGCATGGACTGTAGTGGTTCAAGAAGACAGCTCACCATTAATTGTCAAGGGCAATTAGGGATGGGCATTAAATGCTGACCTAGCCAGCGATGCCCCGCATCCCAGGAATAAATATAAAAAAGGCATCATAAAGTTGAGGCCATTACATTTGAATAATGTTGATTTCAAGGCATTTAAATTATTGAGATATGTTTGTGCATTTTAGCAAACTTACATTTAGGGAACACAAATACAACAAGACATCTTTTGTAAAGGAGTCTAGAGGCTAGAAAGATAGACAAAATAAACCTTTTGACATTCCCTGGTTAAAAATTAATCAATGTTGGCAGGGCATGATGCTGAATTTGAACAGAGTGCTAAGTTAAGATTTGCATGAATGTTTTTTCCTACAACCTTATCACTACAAACCTATGAAGAGGATCTATATCATAACAATGTTTCTGCATCAGCAGCTGAAGAAATATCAATAACATGTTTATATCTACTACACAACAGTTACCTTTGATGTGTATGATTGAATTTAAATATGAGTTCTTTTAAATGATACATTGAAATATTGGGCTGGATTTATATCTTCGAGGTGGCAGTCGTGAATTGAGCCATTTCCCAATGCGTGATCTCACCTCCTGCCCAGCAGTGCCTGCCAACGCTATTTTCATGATGAGGTGGCAAGGAGGGACTGGAGTTGGGGCTGCCACCTCCAGAAGGAGGCCCAAGGCAGAAACAGAGGCAGGCGGATGCCAAGCCAAACAGGTTAGAAGGCCCACTTCTTTATACTGGTACATTGGTTCAGATTTGTAGATGAGTGTGAGGCCCGCTAGCCGTCATGCGCCCTAACACTCCCACCCCATGCCCCCTCTATACCCCCATGCCTCCTCCATAACCCCAATGCCCATTCACTCAGACCCATGTCCCCTTCACCCACCATGCTCATTCACCCAGTATCCACTATATATAACACCCTTCATCCCTATAATAACATTGGGAAGTTTTGAGATGCTCATAAACTGTCAGAATAAACATTCAAAAACATTTTAAAAAACCATTACCCTATTAAACAAACTCACAGTCCCCTTGACAGCTGTACCAACAGCCCCTATGGAGCTGAATACATTAGTGGTGTTTGGAACTTAGTCAAGTAGTCATAGTGAGGGTCTATTACAAAACTGTGTCAACAAGAGCAAAATACATTAAACCCTTTGAAGTCATTGAAAGAGCTCATCCATCTGTTCAAGCTTTGAAGTAGCGCAATAGATGTCAGAGCTGTCATTCAATGAAAATATTAAATCACAGGGGATAACTAATACAGTCAAATCTGAGTATCAATATTGTTCAATACAGAAGAGCACTTATGTACTTTAACACGTGTGAATACTTTTCCATTTACAAATGCTGGCCAATTTAATAGTCACTTACCTTTTAAGAAAAATGCCCTATCATCAATCACTAAAAACATATTTGGCTTAACATGCAGCATTTAATTATGACATGTGAAGTTGGCAACACATTCTGAACTTGCTTGTCACAAGGAACTAGGGATCCCCCATGGTTTAAGACACCTCTGAGCTGGTGTGAACCACATTGCCTTCAGAAGCTGACCTGACTCCATCAAACTTGCAGGGTGTTTGAAATGCCCATACCCTCAAGAGAGCCAGCAAGGTCCGGACTGCTCCTTCCCAGCTCTTTACTTTTACCCTTATCCCATGCTGTTAAAAATTGTCAGCCACAGGAATGGGAGTGGCAATCTGAGAATCAGGTTCCACTCACCATCATTTTTGCTGGCCTACCCATGTCCCAAGAAAGATAGAGGCATGAAAATCCAAATCATTATGTCTCAGGAAATTCTATCCAAGAGATCAAACATATTCATAAGTGCTGTTTAAGGTGCAATAATGCATAAAACTAATACAAATCCTTATAAGACCATAAGACATAGGAGCAGAAATTAGGCCAATCGGCCCATCGAGTCTGCTCCGCCATTCAATCATGGCTGATAAGTTTCTCAACCCCATTCTCCCACCTTCTCCCCGTAACCTTTGATCCCCTTATCAATCAAGAACCTATCTATCTCAGTCTTAAATACACTCAATGACCTGACCTCCACAGCCTTCTGTGGCAATGAATTCTATAGATTCACCACTCTCTGGCTAAAGAAGTTTCTCCTCATCTCTGTTCTAAAAAGTCTTCCCTTTACTCTGAGGCTGTGCCCTCGGGTCCTAGTCTCTCCTACTAATGGAAACATCTTCCCCACGTCCACTCTATCCAGGCCTTTCAGTATTCTGTAAGTTTCAATCAGATCCCCCCCTCATCCTTCTAAACTCCATCCAGTATAGACCCAGAGTCCTCATATGTTAAGCCTTTCATTCCTGGGATCATTCTCGTGAACATCCTCTGGACCCTCTCCAGGGCCAGCACATCCTTCCTGAGATACGGGGCCCAAAATTGCTCACAATATTCTAAATGTGGTCTGACCAGAGCCTTATAAAGCCTCAGCAGCACATCCTTGCTTTTATATTCTAGCCCTCTCGAAATAAATGCCAACATTGCATTTGCCTTCCTAACTACCGACTCAACCTGCAAGTTAACCTTAAGAGAATCCTCGGACTCCCAAGTCCCTTTGCACTCCAGATTTCCGAATTCTCTCCCCATTTAGAAAATAGTCCATGTCTCTATTCTTCCTACCAAAGTGCATGACCTCACACTTCCCCATGTTGTATTCCATCTGCCACTTCTTTGCCCATTCTCCTAACCTGTCCAAATCCTTCTGCAGCCTCTCTGCCTCCTCAATACTACCTGTCCCTCCACCTATCTTTGTATCATCTGCAAACTTAGCCAGGATGCCCTCAGTTCCTTCATCTAGATCCAAATCCTTGTTCAACTAAAACAAAATAGAAGAATTTGTCAATTCATTGCTGAAGTTTTTGTTCTCCTTTTGACAATTTGAAGATATTTTCTAATAACTCGGAAAGAATGGGCAAACGTTTGAGATATGGGGTGAGTTCCTTAATGGTGTCATTTAAAGTCCTCAACAGAACAATTTTTCATGTAATTTCAGAGCAGGAAGAAAGGTTGCAGTTCCTAGCTACCAAAGTACATCTAAAACTTTGACGTGCAGAAAATAACCTATGAGGAAGGAATTATCCATTAATTCAGATGCGATTATTTAGGTTTGTGACCTGCAACTGCTAAATCAAACATATTGGTTGAAGTTTCCTAAAAACTCAAAGTATATCATAACGCCTCTTTGGTTGCAAAGGAAATTCAGGCTGAAAGGACTTTTGCTCATTTTTACACAATGTCCAAAACTCCTCAGTCTTTTACACTAACTCTGCAAAGCTTCTAAAAAAACCTTCTGTCACTCATTAGCAAAGTTCCACCTCATGCAAAAATGAGAATTTCGTGGGAATTTTGTGTATTTATGTTAGGTGTGGGATGGTGCCAGAACTAGAGAATCAGAAATGTTACACCCTTGTTTAAAAGAATGTAAGGATAAACCCAGGAATTACAGACCGGAGGTGGGAAAGTTTTTAGAAATGATAATCTGATACAAAATTAACAGCCACTTGAGCAAAAATGAATTAATTAAGGAAAGCCAGCATGTATTTGTTAAAGGCAAATTGTACTTAACTAATTTTATTGAATTGTTTGATGGGGCAATAGAGAGGGACGATGAGGAGAATATACAGTGTCCATATAGTGGTCCATATGGACTCCCATAAAGCTTGATAAAGTGTCACATAATAGACTTGCCAACAAAGTTGAAGCCAATGAAATAAAAGGGATGGTGGCAGCATGGATATGAAGTTGGCTGAGTGACAGGAAGCAGGAAATAGTAGTGAATGGTTATTTTTCACACTGGAGGAAGGTATTTCCTAGTGTTTTCCAGGGGTTGGAACTAGATAGTGTAGTGAAAGTGGGTAATTTTTAAAAGATTTTACTTGTTTATTCTTTTAACCGGTTTGGTTAAATCCATACTAAGAAAACGGCTGCAGCCAACTATTTCTCCAAGATTCTGTTTTCCTTGATATACATTAATATTATAGAGTTGATTTTCCAGGCAACTTTTCTTGATGGAAACATTGAACTTTATTTACAAGGCAGCAGCAGCAGCAGCTTCATATGTGCATCTAACTCGAAAACTGAAGAAGAGCTTTCTCCTCGAGGTTCCCCGTGCTGCTCATTGGTTTAAACAGATCATGTGATCTTACAACAGAATTATTCTTAAAGCTACAGTCCTACGTTTATCAGAACCATAATTACTACAATTAATTACTTAGAGCGGAATTGTCCCAGAGTTGCACTAAGTGTTGTAGCGGGTGGGAAAAATGACGTTTTACCTGCTGTCCGCAAAGGCGGCTTTTCACATGGAGGCCCACTGTGATGAGCTCTATCCCCAAACTGGCCACAGGAGGGGCAGCAACATTACCACCCTGGCTTGGTAGGCGATGGCAGTGGTGATCAGTGCCAATGCTGCACAGGTGAGGTTGGTCATCCAGTGCAAGCAGAGGATGAATGAGCTTAGCTGTGTAGCCAGGGTATGGCAACCATCTCATCACTCTAAATTCACACACTCAAGCCCATCGCACATTCACTGGCATCTCAATCACTACCCTCAAGGGATATCACCACCCATTCTCACACACATACCCTCATTTATCCATCTGGCCTCATCTCCTTTGGACACTGCTTCCTCAGCCCCTACCATCTTGAGGCCACTTGCACAGATCAACATGTGCCCCTCCACACACCCTGGGATACCCTCCTTCCCCAGTACAGCTCTCACCCTGCAGCCTCTTCCCGTGCCTGAGGCCACTTCTCCCCCTTCCCCAAGCAAGACCTTGTCCTGCAGCCATTGAAAAGCCACCCACATACGGCTGATCTGGTAGGTAGAGGCCTGCCTGTGAGCCCACCTAAAAGTGATGTGGTGCTGCCTGTGAAGCCTGGCGCTGATGACTGTGAGTGCTAAAGTAAGCAAGGTAGGCAAACAAACCTTGAAGTCCCAAGTAAAGTGCAGCTCGCCAAGTGCACACCTTATATAGATAAAAACAAAAAGCTAAAAGCTACTGCGGATGCTGGAAATCCAAAACAAAAACAGAATTACCTGGAAAAACTCAGCAAGTCCAGCACACCTTATATATGCTGTTGTGAAACAGGTCAGCTTGTTTTCCTGCCGACGTGGGTGGACGATCCAGCAGGGGGGGTCGGGGGGCTATGATTCCGGCTGGCTAGCCTTATAATGATCTGCTGATGTATTACAATGAGGTTCCTGACGTCCAATGGCGGGGAACGTGGCCCGCCATTGACAGGCTGAGCGGGCGATCGCAAACTGGTTTCACGACATCATGAAACTGATTTTTGGCCTTCTCGCCATAGTGTCTGCTCACGCCACCAAGCACACCCGATGCCAGCCAGCATGGAAAATCCCGGCTTTAGACTTGGATGTATGGGGCAAAATTCCAAAATTGCAGATGACACAAAACTTGGAAGTGTTGTGAACTGCGAAGAGGATAGTGATGGGCTTCAAGCAGGCTGGCTGCAGACATATGGCAGATGAAATGTCATGCAGATAAATGTAAAGTGATGCATTTTGGCAGGAAGAGAAAGGGGAGTCAAGATAAAATAAAAGGTATAATTCTAAAAGGGGTACAAGACAGTCTCAGCTGGAATATAATGTCCAATTCTGGGCACTGCACTTTAGGAAGCATGTGGAGGCTTTAGGAAGGATGCAGAAAAAATTTTTAAAAATGGTTCCAGGGGTAAGGGGCTTCAGGTGTGAATATAGATTGGAGAAGCTGAGGTTGATCTCCTTATCGAAGAGAAATTTGAGAGGAGCTTTGATAGAGCTATCCAAAATCATGAGCGGTCTAGACAAATAGATAGAAGAATTTGATCCCTTTGGCGGAACGGTTAAGAATCAGAGAACACTGATTTAAGGTGATTGGGAAATGAACTGAACGTGGCATAAGAAAGCTTTCTTTTGCATCATGAGTGTTTTGGACCTTGGAGGTGTTGGTGGCAGATCCAACTGTGGCTTTCATAAAGGGATTAGATAGGCACCTGAAGATAAAAAAATTGCAGGGCCATGGGGGAAGGGTGAGGAATGGAACTAGCTGAATTTCCCTTGCAGAGGGCTGGCACATACTTGGGCCAAATGGCCTCCTTTTGCACTGTATCTATTCTATGATTGGATGATAACTGAGGTGCAATCAGTTGGATAGGGAGTCATGGAAGTGAGTCAACCACATTCAAAATAAAACCCTTGGAATAGGAGCAAAACATACAAACATTGTTGCATATTTCACACATGTTCGACATTCAGAAAATGATGGGCCATCAACTGATTGCACTATGGTCCACCATGGAAGAATGATCACTATGTTTGCAGTGACTCAGTAGCAAGGCATTTGGGGTATTATTCCAAAATACTTCAACCCATCTGAGGGTCTCTGACAAAAGGACCTCAATGGCGAAATCAACACAATTTTGGAGAAGCTAAACTGAACTGTTAGAAATGGTTGTGTGGTGTAAGTAGGCAATTTTAAAAAACTTTTATTTGTTTATCTTTTTTTTGTAAAAATATACTTTATTCATAAAATATCTTCAATCACATTCCAAACCATTTCAAAAACAACATTACAAGGGTACAATCCAGGTTAAACTTTTACAAAATGTATCACCAGGTGCATCAGTACAAACAATATTACAATCATTTACAGCCTTTCATTTTGATCTGTACAGCCCGAGGGGCTCTAAACAGTTCCTAGTCTCTCGGTGCGCTGTGGTAGAAAGGTCTTAGACAGCGACCCTTCCCCATTGCGCCTTTGCGGCAGCTGCCCCAAGCTTTAGTGCGTCCCTCAGCACGTAGTCCTGGACTTTGGATTGTGCCAGTCCGCAACAATCGGTCGGGGACAACTCTTTGTGCTGGAAGACCAACAAGTTTCGGGCAGACCAAAGCGCGTCTTTCACCGAGTTGATGATCCTCCAGCTGCAGTTGATGTTTGTCTCGGTGTGTGTCCCTGGGAACAGCCCGTAGAGCACAGAGTCCTGTGTCACAGAACTGCTCGGGATGAACCTCGACAGCAACCACTGCATCTCTCTCCAGACTTTCTTTGCAAAGGCACAATCCACAAGGAGGTGAACAATGGTCTCTTCCCCACCACAGCCACCTCGAGGGCAACGTGCAGAGGGGGTGAGCCTCCTGGCGTGTAGGAAGGATCTGACGGGGAGGGCCTTTCTCACCACCAGCCAAGCTACGTCTTGGTGCTTGTTGGAAAGTTCTGGCGATGAGGCATTCTGCCAAATGACTTTGACAGTCTGCTCGGGGAACCATCCCACAGGGTCCACCCTCTCCTTTTCCCTCAGGGCCTCTAGGATGTTACGTGCTGACCACTGCCCTTTTAACTGGTTGAGCTAAATCCATGTTAAGAAAATGGCAGCAGCCAACTGTTTCTCTGAGATTCTATATCAAATCTCCTTTATAGTAAGGCTATTCCACATGGCTGGCTACATTGCCATTAATCATTGCCCACTCCTCGTTTCCAAGGATAAATTAGACAAGCATATGCAGGAGAAGGGAATAGATGGTAATATTGGTAAATTTAGCTGAGAAAAGATCGGAAGAGGCTCTGGAGGACCATAAACAAGGGTGGGCTGTGCTGATTGGCCTGTTTCTGCGCTGGATATCTTATGTAATCCTAAGTGTGTAAGTAATTGTTTTAGCATGTATGCAATGTCTGCATGCCTTTGTGATAGTTTTCACCATTGAAATTAACAATAGAATATGGTGGGCATCCTGCAAATTCTCCAGAGAATAATTAACCATGACTGGTAGTTAATTATTAAAGCTGTGCTGTAGTATCTTAAATAAAGATGCAAATTTCAGCTCATTGGAGGCATCTAATGCACATTTAATGATTAAAATAAACTTCTATATCATGATCTTTACAGTTATCACTTTTGATTTGGCACTGATGTAAAATCACTTACAACAATTTAAACAAAATATCTGTAAGAACTGATATGCAGTAATGGAGAACATTTCTTGTATTGCTGTGTTGGGATTTTAGCTAAGGGAAGGATGAGTATGAGCATAATGATAATTATCTCTATCTATACAGCACAGAGCGTCATTACATGGAATAAATGATGAAGTACTCTGTAGTTTGTACAACCACAAATCTAGCCTTCAGCAATGATTTGAAGTTTTCAGCCAAGTGGGGTAATTTTTCCAGAGGTTGAATCTGATTTTATTTCAAAATGTAAAAGATTGTGAAGCACAATAACTTTTAACATGTCATTATACAGATACTTGGTATGCTGTTCACTGTAACATTGAATGAAATAAAACTTGATAGCGACTTTAATTTCCTACAATAGGTTCACATGGTTTCACAATCAGTAACATCGCACTGCTAGAAGCTAAGAACAATATGCTTTAGAAATTCCACTACACAACGCCCACTTTTCAGGCACTAAACCTTACCCTAAACTTCCTCCGGGCAGGAAGCACATGGTCATTACAAGCCTGAGGTGCACAGCCTGTCATACTGCTAAGAAGCTAAAAAATAATCAAGTGCTGTGCCCATGTCTAAAACAAACATTTGGCGGAAACAACAAGGTATGTTTGCTCAAAAAAACTAACCTGAATGTCGAGCTCTGAGGAGCAGAGGTGTCATTCGTGACCCTACACTGGAAGAACATGGGCCACTGCCAGCCACCGCTACCCCTCCTCCTTGATCATCTGCCTTACTTTCCATCCACTAGTACTTCCCCTCCAAAAACTACCCAGCTCTTTCTATTATTGTGAAGCAGAATTCGCCAAGTGTTAGATTGTTCACCTACTAATAGGGAATGCAAGCTGAGGTTAGTCTGTTGTGATGCAGGTTAGTTTTACCCAACAGATGATTATGCCATTGCAATAAGAATCTTGCTCAGTATGAGAGGGTCTGTAGGTTGAGACATTGTTGCATGTGCTTACCTGGGGAGCCCATGGTGTGAAGTTACCAGCTTTGAGATTAGGACTGAACACCTCTAAATCAGAATCCCACTTAAACTGCTTCATTCCTGACACAGTTGCCCCTTTTCTCGGTTGTTCCCCCTTTCACCTGAGGGATGCTTCTAATGTCACAGTGACCGACCATCAATACCGCTTTGCCCACAAGTTGCCTGTTAATGTCTTCAGGTTATTGGTTTGAGGGTAATGACGCCCAAGTTCTCATACTGGGTGTGTCTTGTGCCTTACCATTCATGGATTGAGAACGAGTGCACTTGTGTGCCCTGAAATGCATTAGGATTCCTAGGCGAATATGACTAGTTGTGAAATTGCATGATTCTATTGTAGGAGCTTCCTGTTCATTGTCATCTACCTCACACCCTGGCATCAATGCACAAAGGGCATATTGTCAAAAGAAAAACTCCATTTGCAGACTTTGAGATATGAGTTAACCTGACATTATTAAGTCAATAAAGCTTTAGCCTTGTAGTGTATGGTATGAGCTCAGTTGATGTATCATATTTGTATGATAGCTATCCTTCTCTCAGTAGAAACTTTATTGTGTGCTTAACAAAATTCTGCTTCACTTTTTCTCATGTACAAGAAAGCCTAATTTTTCAAAGGCAAGAGGACAATCAGTCGAAAATACATGTTTCAATTTTCAGCTGCCCCGAAACCAGACTGCCCAGTTCAAAACCAAATGGATCACCATTCTACTTCCTTTCAACACCATGGAGTTCAACCCTGTTTTGTTCATGGTAATCTGGAGCATGATTATTACCAGGTTATTACCTGCTACTTATCTTCCCTTTCCCTTGAAGCCTAATGCTCAACTACACCCTGTGGATATGTGGTCTAACTGGGGCAAATCCAGGTAATTGTAGCTGATTAGAAGCTCCTGAGCTCAATCAGAATGTATCTGCAACTGCGTGTAATTTTCTGGCCTCTATCAGGAAATGACTGTCTTCTGAATTCCGTTCGTTGTCAAGATTATTTTACTACTGTAACAATGTAACTTCAGTGTGTGCTCCATGAGCACTAGATGCAAGACTTTAATACATTTAATAGATTTATGCTATGAATAGTATGCAATCTGGGGTAATATATCTCTTACTCAAGAGGTCATCCATTCATTTTAAGGTGATGTTGACAAGTGCTGTATTAAATTTCGGGGGTATTTTTAGCGAGAAAGAATGCAATGGCTTTGTATTTCAGCAGTCTTTCACAGGAAGAAACATGTCTGAAAAGCTGATCGGCTTATTCTGACCATCAGTGGAATAGGTCAGGTTTACATGACAACAAAGAAAGTGCTTTTGAGATTAGGCCAGCAGTGCAGTTTGTCATGCTTCTGACTCAAAGGGGTTCGGCAAATATGTGGTTATTAAAAAGGTTGACAGACACAAACAAGTCTATTAGAGAGCTGCACTCGTCCATTTTGTCTTAGAAGATCTTAAAACTCAATCGATGAGCACATTTGTTAAGAATCATATTTCAGTTAAAGTCCAAAATAGTATAGAACCTACAGAGATATTTTATGACTTCTGGCCCAACAAGCATCTGTTGGTAAAAGCAAAATACTGCGGATGCTGGAAATCTGAAACAAAAACAGAAAATGCTGTAAAAAGTCAGCAGGTCTGACAGCATCTGTGGAGAGAGAAACAGAGTTAATGTTTCAAGTCCGTATGACCTTTCTTCAGAGCTGAAGAGAAGTGGAAATGTGATGAAATTGATACTGTTTAAGGTGGAGTGGAGCAGGTGAAGCTGGATAGAAGGGCAGCGATAGGTGGGGGCAAAGGAGAGATTGACAAAGATGTCATGAACAAAAAGACAAAGGAAATGTTAATGGTAGTGGTAAGGGCTAAAAAAGGTGCTGATAGCGGAATGTGATAATAGCAGGACAAGGGTAAGTACTTTGAAAAGAACAACATGAACAAGTAATAGATGGCCCTTGAGGGGGTGGTGGTGGGGGCGGGGGGTAAAAAAGGGATCAAAAATGGGATAAGAAGGAGGGATAAAAAAGGGGGATAAACAATGAATAAATGAATGAAAATAAAAATAAATAAAAATAAAAATGAGTGGATAAAAAATAAAAATGAATTTTGCAAAAAAGGATAAAAAATGGGCATAGATGGAGGAGAAAGGTCATGGTCTGAAGTTGGTGAACTCAATGCTAAGTCTGGAAGGCTGTAAGTGCCTAATCGGAAGATGAGGTGCTGTTCCTCCAGTTTGCATTGGGTTTCACTGGAACATTGCAGCAGGCCAAGGATGGACATGTGGGCACGAGAGCAGGATGGCGTGTTGAAACAGCAAGCGACAGGAAGGTCTGGATCATGCTTGCGGACAGACTGAAGGTGTTCCACAAAGCAGTCACCCATTCTGCATTTAGCTTCCCAATGTAGAGGAAACCTCATTGGAAGCAGCGAATACGGTACACCAAATTGAAGGAGGTGCAAGTGAAGTGTTGCTTCACCTGAAAGGAGTGTTTGGGCCCTTGGATGGTGAGGAGGGAGGAGGTAAAGGGGCAGGTGTTGCACCTTCTGCGATTGCATAGGAAGGTGCCAAGGGAAAGGGATGATGTGTTGGGGGTGAT
Organism: Cetorhinus maximus; assembly: GCF_964194155.1. Classification (NCBI taxonomy): domain Eukaryota; kingdom Metazoa; phylum Chordata; class Chondrichthyes; order Lamniformes; family Cetorhinidae; genus Cetorhinus; species Cetorhinus maximus. The sequence goes on from NC_135889.1 coordinate 16,366,506, forward strand.
GGAGGAGTGGATCAGGGTGCGGCGAGGGAACGGTCCCTACGGAATGCTGGCAGGGGGGGCGAGGGGAAGATGTGTTTGGTGGCAGCATCATGCTGGAGTTGGCGGAAATGGCAGAGGATGATCCTTTGAATGTGGAAGCTGGTGGGGTGAAAAGTGAGGACAAGGTTCTATTATGGTTCTGGGAGGGAGAGGAAGATGCAGAGGCATGGGAGATGGGTCGGACACAGTTGAGGGCCCTATAAACTACAGTGGGTGGGAAACCTCAGTTAAGGAAGAAGCAAGACATGTCAGAAGCGCCGTTTTGGAAAGTGGCATCATCAGAGCAGATGTGACGGAGGCAAAGGAACTGAGAGAATGGGATGGAGTCCTTACAGGAAGCAGGGTGTGAGGAGCTGTAGTCGAGGTAGCTGTGGGAGTTGATGGGCTTGTCATGAATATTGGTGGGCAGTATATCACCAGAAATGGAGACAGAGAGGTCAAAGAAGGGGAGGGAAGTGTCAGAGATGGACCAAGTGAAGGTGGTAGAGGGGTGGAAATTGGAAGCAAAATTGATAAATTTTTCCGGGTTCAGACGAGAGCATGAAGTGGCGCCAAAACAGTCATCAATTTACCGAAGAAAGAGTTGTTTTTGTGACAGTTTCTTGGAGCAGCACATAGTGGAACCAACTAGGGAGGCAGTGGACTGGTAATCTAGAGACCTAGGGTAATGTTCTGGGGGCCTCAAATCCCCACCACGGCAGATGGTGGAATTTGAATGCAATAAAAATCTGGAATTAGAAGTCTAATGATAACCAAGAAACGATTGTCGTAAAAAAACCATCTGGTTCACCAATGTCTTTTAGGGAAGGAAATCTGCAGTAATGTGGTTGACTCTTAAATGCCCTCTGAAATGGCCTAACGAGCCACTCAGTTGTGTCAAACCACTAAAAAGTCAACAAAAAGGATTGATACCGGATGGGCCACCTGGCATCGACCTAGGCATCGGAAACGACAACAGCAAAACCAACCCTGTTGACCCTGCGAAGTTCTCCTTACTTGCATCTGGGGGCTTGTGCCAAAATTGGGAGAGCTGTCTCACAGACTAGTCAAACAACAGCCTGACATAGTCGTACTCATGGAATCATACTTTACAGGTCATGTCACCATCACCATCCCTGAAGAAATCCTGTCCCACCAGCAGGACAGGCTCAGCAGAGGTGGCTGCACATTGGTATACAGTCGGGAGGGAGTTGCCCTGGGAGTCCTCAACATCGACTCCAGACCCCATAAAGTCTCATGGCATCAGGTCAAACATGAGCAAGGAAGCCTCCTGCTGAATACCACTTACCATCCTCCACACCCGTCTCAGCTGATGAATCAGTACTCCTCCATGTTGAACACCGCTTGGAAGAAGCACTGAGGGCAGCAAGGGCACAGAATGTACTCTGGGTGGGGGACTTCAATGTCCACCACCAAGAGTGGCTCGGTAGCGCCATCACAGACCGGGCTGGCTGAGTCCTAAAGGACATAGCTGCTAACTGGGTCTGTGACGGGTGGTGATGGAACAAACAAGAGGGAAAAACATACTTGATCTCAGCCTCACCAACCTGCCTGCCACAGATGCATCTGTCCATGACAGTATCGGTAGAAGTGACCACTGCGCAGTCGTGGTGGAGACAAAGTTCTGTCTTCACAGTGAAGATACCGTCCATCGTGTTGTGTGGCACTACCATGGTGCTAAATAGGATAGAATTTGGACAGGTCTAGCAACTCAAGACTGGGCATTCATGAGGCACTGTGGGCCATTAGCAGCAGCATAATTGTAATGAATCACAATCTGTAATCTCATGGCCTGGCATATCTCTCACTTTACCATTACCACCAAGTCAGGAGATCAACACTGGTTCAACGAAAAGTGCAGGAGGGCATGCTGAGGCAGCACCAGGCATACCAAAAATGAGATGTTAAACTGGTGAAGCTACAACACAGGACTACTTGCATGCCAAACAGCATAAGCAGCAAGTGATAGACAGAGCTAAGCAATTTCACCCAAAGGATCAGGTCTAAGCTCTACATTCCTGCCACATCCAGTTGTGACTATTGGTGGACAATTAAACAACTCACTGGAGGAGGGGGCTCCACAAGTATCCCCATCCTCAATAATGGGGGAGTGGGTAAAATATAAGATTTAAGCATTCGCAACAATTTTCAGGCAGAAGTGCTGGGTGGATGATCCAACTCGACCTCCTCCAGAGGTCCCCAGCATCACAGATGCCAGTCTTCAGCCAAATCGATTCACTCCATGTGAAGTGGCTGAAGGCACTGAATACTGCAAAAGGCTATGGGCCCTGACAATATTCCAACAATACTACTTAAGATTTGTGCTCCAGAACGTACCGTGCTCCTAGCGAAGCTGGTCCAGTACAACTACAACACTGGCATCTACCTGGCAATGTGGAAAATTGCCCAGGTATGTCCTGTGCTCAAAAACAGGACAAATCCAACCCAGCCAATTACTACCCCATCAGTCTACTCTCGATCTTCAGTAGAGTGATGGAAGGTGTCATCCACAATGCTGTCAATGCAGCACTTGCTTAGCAATAACCTGCTCACTGACGCTAGTTTGGGTGCCACCAGGGTCACTCAGCTTCTGACCTCATTACAGCCTTGGTTCAAACATGGACAAAAGAGCTGAACTCCAGAGGTGAAGTGAGAGCAACTGCCCTTGACTTCGAGGCAGCATTTGACCAAGTGTAGCATCAAGGAGCCCCAGCAAAACTGGAGTCAACGGGAATCAGGGAGAAAACTCTCCGCTGGTTGGAATCATACCTAGCACAAAGGCTGTGGTTGTTGGAGGTCAATCATCCCAACTCCATGGCATCACTGCAGGGGTTCCTCAGGGTAGTGTCCTAGGCCCAGCCATCCTCAGCTGCTTCATCAATGACCTTCCTTCCATCATAAGGACAGAAGTGGGGATGTTCGCTGATGATTGCACAATGTTCAGCACTATTCGTGACTCCTCAGAAGCTGGAGCAATCCATATCCAAATGCATGAAGACCAGAACAATATCCAGGCTTGGGCTGACAATCAGCAAGTAACATTGATGCCACACAAGTGTCAGGCAATGACCATCTCCAACAAGAGAGAATCTAACCATCACCCCTTGACATTCAATGGCATTGCTATCACTGAATCCCCCACTATCAACATCCTAGGAGTTACCATTGACCAGAAGCTGAACTAGACTAGTCATATAAATACTGTGGTTACAAGAGCAGGTCAGAGGCTAGGAATCCTGCAGCGAGTAACTCACCTCCTGACTCGCCAAAGCCTGTCCACCATCTGCAAGGTACAAGCCAGAAGTGTGATGGAATAATCTCCACTTGCCTGGATGAGTGCAGCTCCTACAACAATCAAGAAGCTTGACGCCATCCAAGACAAAGCAGCCCACTTGATTGGCACCCCTTCCACAAACATTCACTCCCTCAACCAATGACGAACAATGGCAGTTGCGTGTACCATCCACAAGATACACTCTGGAAACTCAACAAGGCACCTTAGGCAGCACCTTCCAAACCCACAACTGCTACCATTTAGAAGGGCAAGGGCAGCAGATACATGGGAACAGCACCACCTGGAAGTCGCCTCCAAGCCACACACCATCCTGACTTGGGAATGTATCACCATTCCTTCTCTGTCACTGGGTTAAAATCCTGGAACTCCCTCCCTAACAGCATTCTGGGTGTACCTGCACCACAGGAACTGTAGCAGTTCAAAAAGGCGACTCACCACCACCTTCTCGAGGGCAATTAGGGATGGGCAATATATGCTGGCCTAGCCAGCAGCACCCACATCCCATAAATGAATTTTTAAAAACTATCTTAGATCACATATTGTGTAATAAAGCAAGGATACAGGGTTAAATAGCAAAGTCACAGTAAAATATCTACTGGGAAAAAGTGACCATTATACAATTCAATTCTATGTTAAGTTTGAAAGTGACATATTCCAACTATAAATAAAAATCTTAAACAAAGCCAACAACATAGGTATCAGGGGAGAACTGGCTAAGGCTAATTGAGTAAATAGACCAGATGATATGGAGGTAAAAGAACAGTGGGAAACATTGAAGAAAACAATTCAAAATATTCAATAAAAATACATTTCATTGAAAAGTAAAACCTCAGCAACCATCTGTGACTCACTCAGGAAGTTAAGGATAGTACTAGATTAAAAGAAGAGGCTTACAATGTTGCAAACAAATCAAGGAGCAAGACTAAGGATTGGGAGTGCTTTAGAAACCTGCAAATGGCCATCAAAAAGTTGATAAAAAGGGAAAAAATAGAACATGAGAGTAAACTAGCCATAAATATAAAAACAGATTGTAAGAGCTTTCATAAGCATATAAAAAGGAAGAGGGTAGCTAAAGTAAACATTGATCCCTTAGCAGCAGAGGCAGGAGAAATTATCATGGGGAACAAGGAAATAGCAGAGGCATTAAACAAATGTCTTGTGTTTGTCTTTCAAGTTCCTTACCAGAAATAGCTGATAATCTAGGGGCGAAAGAGATTGAGGAAATTAGGGAAATTAATATCAGCTAAGATAAACTATTGGAGAAATTTAAGGGACTAAAATCCGACAAATCCCTAGGACCTGATAGCCTACAACTTAGGGTTCTAAAACAGATAGCTGCAGAGATAGTGGATGTGCTAGCTATGATTTTCCAAAAGTCCTTAGATTCAGGAATGGTCCCACAAGGTTGAAAGTTGACAAATATTACACCGCTTTTCCAGAAAGTGGGGAGAGAGAAAACAGTGGACTACAGACCAGTTAGCCTAATGTCAGTGGTGGGACAATGCTGGGAATCTATTATTAAGGAAGTCATAACAATGCACTTAGAAAAGCATACAATGATTAAAACACGTCAAATAGTTTTACCATAGAGAAATCCTGTTTGACAAATTTATTAGCGTATTTTGAGGTTCTAACTTGTAGGAGAGATAAAGGGGAACCCATAGGTGTAGAATAGCTGGATTTCCAAAAGGCATTTGATAAGGTGCCACAGAAAAGATTAATAGACAAAATGAGGGCTCATGCAGTTGGGGGTAATATGATAGCCTGGATAGAGGATTGGTGGAAAACAGACAGTGGGCATAAACGGGGCTTTTTCAAGCTGGTACACTATGAACAGCAGAGTGCTGCAAGGATCAGGGCTGGGGCTTCCATTATTTACAATCTACATTAATGACTTAGATGAAGAGACAGAGAGCAATGTATCTAAGTTTGCTGATGATACCAGGCTAGGTGGAAAGATAAGTTATGGGGAGGACACAGAGCGGCTGCAAAGAGATACAGACAGGTTAGATGAGTGGACAACAAGATAGCAGATGGAATATAGTATAGGGAAGTGTCAATTTATTCACTTTGGCCATAAGAATGAAAAAGCAGATTTTTTTTTAAAAGGTGAGAAACTTGTATGCGTTGATGTTTAAAGAGACTTGGGTATGCTTATATAAGGTACACAGGAAATTAGCATGCAGATGCAGCAAACAAATAGAAAGGCAAGTGGCATGTTGGCCTTTATTTCAAGGGGATTAGAGTACAGGAATAAAGAAGTCTTAATTTGGTTGTACAGAGTATTGGTGAGACTGCATCTGGAGTACTGTGTGCCGTTTCGGTCTCCACATTTAAGAAAGGATATACTTGCATTGGAAGCGGTACAGCACAGGCTCACTAATTTGGTCCCTGGGATGAGGGGGTTGTCCTATGATGAGAGGCTGAGTAAATTGGGTTTATATTCTCTGAAGTTTAGAAGAATGAGAGGCGATCTCATTGAAACCTACAAAATTCTGAAGGGGCTTGATAGGGTGGATGCTGAGAGATTGTTTCTGTTAGTCGAGGAATCTAAAACATGGGGGCACAGTCTCAGGCGAAGGGACCAATCATTTAGGCCTACTCATGCTCCTATTTATGTTCTCATGTTCTTACTGTAGTGAATTTAACATTCTAACCACTTTCTGCATAAGCAAATTTCTCCTGAATTCTTTATTGAATCTATCAGTGACTATCTTACAGTTTTGACCTGCAAGTAGAAACATCTTTTCTCCATCTATCCTAGCAAACCCTCTCAGAATTTTAATGACCTTTATTCAATCATGCCTGAGCCTTTTCTTTTTTGGAGATATGTGCTCCAGCTTGATCAGTCTTTTATGATAGTTATAATTTCTCAGTTCTGGTCAGAATGTTCCAATGCTTGTTACATAGGCTCATGCCTAGTAACAAGGGTGGGACCCTCTGGAGTGTTTTGATAGGTTACCAGGATAGTTCAAGCATTAATGAATAACTCTTCTTGAGGCGGTCAGTTTCATGAGAGTCAGGAGGAGGGGAAAGAAGCTCCATGCAGCCAAAGTGCTGCTGTTAGCTCTGAAGAGCTGAGAAGAGGGCCCAGGGAAAGCCCTGGTAATCAAAGAGGGCTCAGAGGAAGCCCTGGGAGTCATATATCGCTGGATACAGCCGGGAAACAGAAGTCCAAAGAAACACAGGGGAAGTGCCAGCTCAGTGAACTGAGCTGTCTAGCAAAGAGCTGAAATTACACCAGTAAGTAGAAGCTGAAATGCAGACTTGGGAATCCAGAGAGAAGGAATCTCAGAAGCGAGATTGAAATCCTGTGAGGTGAGCCATTGTTAAAGCCATCTGAGTGAGGGTGATTTTGGAGACAATTCCAAGCAGAGATCTTTGAAGGAGAAGCTGGGAATCTCTTGTGAGACAGAGTTTCAACGCGATTGTCTGATTTGGTGCCCAAAACGAAAGAAACAGTAAAAACTGGGAAATAAGAGTACTGGTCCGAACTGGTCTCGTATATCTTAAAATTAAACACCAGTAAAAACTGGGAAATAAGAGTACTGGTCCAAACTGGTCTTGTATACCTTAAAATGAAATACCAGTAAAAACTGGGAAATAAGAGTACTGGTCCGAACTGTTTCTTCCTTCTGGGTGTTTTCTGACGTCTGAGTGGGTTCTTCAGAAATCCATGGACTCTGTCTTTGTTGAATCTGTCATTTACTCTGTACTGTGGTGTGTTCGACCACAGTTCATCTGTTAACTCCTACCTACCTCACACAACCCTGAATGTTAGGGTATAAGATACATATTGCAAATTGTTTTACCTTACTGAACTTGTATAGTAAATTTTGTTTTCATTTGTTCAAGACTCGTGGAATCTTGTGGCTTTATTCCAAAAGCAGATGTCTTGAATCTCAACCTTTATCTACTTTAAAGCAAAACATTATTGGTCTCTAACTGGATCTCCCCCCATGTCCTGTGGTCTGGCCATGGATCATAACAATATCATTAAATTTACTGCAATAGAAGGAAGCTAGTAGGTCCACTGTGTTTATGTCTTTTTCTCCTATTTGGTTGAACGACGCTGAATAAATTCTGTTGTGTATGACCAGGTAGCTCCAGGTAGTTGTAATATAAATGATTACAACCTTGTTGCTTAGCATCACCCTTATTTTTTGAAAATCTTGTAATGCAACTCCACAGAATATGTTAATTGCTGTGCTTAACACAGTAGCCTGTATTTTGGAGTCAGAGGTGAAGCCTTGGCACTCGCTTCATACCTTGAAGAAAGTTGCCCGCAAAGGTTTAGCAATATTTGTACTGTTGTTTTCACTGACATTAGTTTGAATCTGGCACAGCAACAAGGGGATCTCCAGGCATCTAGCAATAGTGATGCTTTCAAGCAGGGCAAGGACCCAGTTTCACTGAAGAATCCTCACAGACAGCAAACCAGCAAGTAAAATGCACCGATTATCCTTCATTTTTCATGACTTTTACAGAAAGTGAAAATAATGATTGGGATGTATACATTAGAAGCTGAAATATCATAAATAAGCTTTCAAAACAAATTATTAGGAAACTTGGATTATTTTAACAGAATGGAAAAAATTGACATATACAAATATAAAACTGGCTTTCCAGGGCCAGAGAGGTCCCTCATCAATAAATATGACTTAGTATATCATCAAAAGCCCAGTTACACGTCATTAACAAGGCATACATTTTTCAGGGGTGTTTAACAGTGATGTTGCCCATAAAAGGGAAAGCTCTTGTCAGTTCATTGATTTCTAATTGATTGTAGTCTGTCTTTAACAATGCATGTACAGACTCCAGGAGTTGCTGCCAGTTTCAGGAGTAACAATGGTAAATGTTGATAGTCTCACCGTTATTACTACTGCAAATTCTGGGCCAATAATGTGTTCCTGGTGCAGTAATACTGAGACTACAGCTGATTAGGCTTTACTATCTCTGTACTCACTGCTGTGCTTTTGCTTGAATTCAAAGCCATCTCATCTATTTAAAATCAAATGCTAAAATCCTTTGCAGTTCCTTTTGTCAGATTTACTTCTTGAGTCACAACTTTGTCATGCCTTATAATACTTGGTAGCACTTGAGTAATACTTGAAATAACTGTTCAGTAACACCTGCTTCCATTATATATAACAGGCAATACTGAGACACCTGTTTTCACCATAGTATTTACCTTTCAGTCATACACTGAGTGTCACAATGATCATAGTTTGACTCTACCACCTGCCTTCAAGAGAAGTCCTTTTTTCAATCATTCTGGGTATATGTGCATCAATAGCGAGGCCAACAATTTTTGCTTGCCCCTAGTTGGCCTTATGAGGCGGTGTGGATGTTTGGAGAAATGTCTTTGTGCACTGCAGTTTGCCATAGGTTTGCCATAGTCATGTGATCTCTCATGTCATCTTTTGTGTATAAGAGGAGACAGTGGCGTAGTGGTAATGTCATTAGACTAGTAATCCAGAGGCCCAGGCTAATGCTCTGTGGCAGCTGGTGGAATTTGAATTCAATTAATAAAACCTGGAATTATAAAGCTAGTCTCAGTAATGGTAACTGTGAAACTATCATCGGTTGTTGTAAAAACCCATCCGGTTCACTGAGGTCCTTTAGGGAAGGAAACCTGTCATCCTTCCCTGGTCTGGCCTACATGTGACTCCAGATTCACAACAGTGTAGTTGACTCTTAACTGCCCTCTGAAATGGCCTTACAAGCCCCAGTCAGTTCAAGGACAATTAGGGATGGGCAAAAAATGCTGGCTTTGCCAGTGATGCCCACATCCCATGAAAGAATTTAAAAAAATAAAAGCTTAAGAGTAGAGCCATTAGAGCCACCACTTGGAACATGGTGTCAGGAGTGTGCAGCTGAAATTGAGTGGATTTTGATAGTGGTAAGAAAATCAGTCACTGTAAGAACCAGCAGAGGATAATTACAACTTCAGTGTGCAATTTTGCACAGGCCATTGATTGCTGGATAAGTCAGTATGGCTTTGAATATTCCAATATCTATGGAAATGAAGGCAGATTTGAGAATGAATTGGAAATTCTTCCAATCTCAATGGCAGAACTATAAAATTGCCACAGCCTTAACCAAGAAACTGGCACAAATAAGAGTAGCAACTCTGTTATCAGTGCTGGGTAAAGAGTGCTACAAGCTGTATGGCACCCCAGACCTCACTGAGGAGTAGAAAAGCCAATCTTGTGAAATTTTGGAGGCCTTGAAAGCCCACTTAGAACCCTCTTCAAATGTTATTTATGAACGTTATGGGCTGCATCTTCCAGTCGGCGAGCTGGGGCGGGGAGGGGGGGGCCCGCTCACCGACGTGTAAAATGACACGGGGTGACATCGGGCGTGCATCCAGATGTCGCCCCGAGTCATTTAGATTTTCAGTTTGGCCGCCGCACTGTCAACGGCCACTGAAAGCCTTTGAAAAACGAATTAAGCCAATTAATGGACCTGCCCGTCCATTCTTAAGGTTGGCGGGCAAGCTGGGAGGCCAGGCGGGCTTGTGAAAAATCATGAAACCTCATCCATGGGCGGGATGAGGTTTCATGAGAGATTTTAAAATTTCAGAATATTTTAAAATCAAAGTTATGGACATGTCCCAACTCATATGACAGTGTCACATGAGGGGACATGTCAGTAAAGTTTTATCGATTCTTTAAACTGCTTCTCACATTGGAGCCAGTCTCCCGGAGGCAGCACTTTGCCTCAGGGAGATCTGTGCGCTCTTTCGTGTGCATGCGCGAAAGAGCGCACTCCCAGCCCAGGGAAATTCCCCCCACCCGCAAAGGGATAGCACAGTGCTTCTGAGCGGATGTCACACCGGGCGGGCCTTAATTGATCCGCCCACGTAAAATGGCAGCGCGCCTTCGACTGGGGGCGCCGATCGGGAACCCACCCACCCATGCCTGCTCCCACACATCCCCCCTGACTGGGGAAAATGTTACCATCTGTGTTCTTCACCAGAGTTCAGGAAGAGGGGAAGAGTGTTGGTCCATATGTGACTGTACTGAGATGTCTAGCTGAATCTTGTGAGTTTGGGCAACTGAAGGATGATCTGATCAGAGCTAGGATTGTCTTAGGAACAAGAGATCCTGCTGTGAGAGTACATCTGCTGAGAGAAGAGAAACTTAGTCTCAAGAAAGCTATTGGGCAACGTTTTCCCCCCGCTGGGGGTGTTGTGCGGGAGTGGGCACAGGCAGACGGGTTCCCGATTGGCGTCCCCGCTCGAGGGCGCGCCGCCATTTTACGTGGGCGGGCCAATTAAGGCCCACCCAGCGTGACGTCTGCTCTGAAGCGCTGTGCGCTCCCCTAACGGGCGGGGGAGGATTCCCTGAGCCAGGAGTGAGCTCTTTCACACATCCGTGAGGCAAAGTGCTGCCTCCGGGAGATCGGCTCAAATGTGAAAAGCAGTTTAAAGAATAGAAAAAACTTTACTGACATGTCCCCTCATGTGACACTGTCACATGAGTTGGAACATGTCCATAACTTTGATTTTAAAATATTCTGAAGTTTTTAAATCCCTCATGAAACCTCATCCCGCCGGTGGATGAGATTTCATGTTTTTTTCACAAGCCCACCTGGGCTCCCGGCCTGTCCCCCAACCTTAAGGTTGGACGAGCAGGTCCATTAATTGGCTTAATTAGTTTCTCAAAGGCTTTAAGTGGTCGTTGACAGTTCGGCGGCCGAACTGAAAATCTAAATGACACGGGGCGATGTCACCCTGCATCATTTTACGTGTCAGCAAGTGGCCCCCCTCCCCCCCCCCCCCCCCCACCCCCCGGCTCGCTGACCGGAAGATGCAGCCCATTGACATGTGCAGAATTCTGAGGTTGTTAATCATCAGCTGGAGACTATTAATGGGAGAACTGACAAGGTTTTGTATTGTGCTGAGATGTTGTCCAGGCCTTACAAGTGCAATGGAGAAAAGGAAGAAATATTTATAGAGGGTCCAACAGAAAAATCAAGGCCAGAGTACAGGATGAAAATATTACAGAGGACACCACGCAAAAGAAAAGGAAACGTGTCCAGTATAGGGACATCAGTGCTCTAACTGCACAAAGCTGAATCAGTTTGCATGCAAGTGTTTTTCTGGAAAGAAGAGAAGCAAACCTACAAAGGTGTTGCTGGAGAAGTGTGGATAATGATACTGATGACTCACTCTACATCCTAGAACAAGTTGGCACTGTCAAGTCTCAAGGTAAAAAATGGTTTGGCATGATGGCTGCAGAAGGACAGCATCAAGTTAATAAGAAGTATCAGATAGACACTGGTGCTACTTGCAACGTCATGAGCTTCTTATATTTGTGTGCAGTTGCTCAAGATGGTGTCCTGAAAATGAAGCCATCGAAGGTAAAGTTGAGGCTAAATGATGGAACAATGTTCACCCCAAGAGGACAAGCCAAGCTGAGAACCCAGTGCAATGGGAAGAAAGGAGATCTTGCAATTCCAAATAGCACACACTAAGCAAAATCCACTCAGCTCAGCTGAAACAAGTCAAAAGTTTGGACTGGTAACCCTCCATGTGTCAGAGAAGGTTTGCAGTGTTTTGCACAGCACAAAATCATTGAGTACTGAACAGAACCTGACAAATTACAAAGATGTTTTCACAGGTCTTGGATGTCTTTCTGGTGAATATCATCATGAAGTCAATGAGAGTGTGAGGCCAACACAATACCTTCCGAGGAGAGTTCCAGCTGCCTTCAAGTAAAGTTTGAAAGGCAAGAAAGAAGAACTTGAAAAGGTAGGAGCAATCAAGAGAGTGACTACTCCTACAGACTGATTAGCAGCATGATAGCAGTGAAAAAACCTGGAAAGCTGAGATTGTGCATAGATCCAAAGGACTTCAATGAAGCTTTGAAGAGATCTCAGTAGCCCACGCCAACAATGAAGAAAATTTGCTGCAACTTGTCAAGGCAAATACCGTTACCACCCTGGATATGAAGGATGGATACTGGCAAGTGAAGTTAGATGAAAGCAGGAGTTTCCCAACTACGTTCTGGGTGCATTTTGAGCGATATAGACGGTTGTACACGCAGTATGGCATTTCTATTTCTTTGGAAGAGTATCAAAGCTAACAACATGAGATAGTCAATGATCTATCAACTAAGAGTGGAAGCGTTCGTGGATGATCTGCGTGTCTATGAATGTAGATATACAATGAAAGAAGCCATTGCGGACCATGATCAGAATCTAGTGACACTGCTAATGAGAGTTTGCCAGATGAACCTGAAGCTGAACAAGAAAAAAACTGCAACCGAAGAAGACTAAAGTCAAGTACATAAGTCTGCCAGTGAAAGGAGTTCACCCTGATCCTAATAAGAAGAGAGCCGTTGCAGAGATGCAGCAACCAACTGGTGTAAAGGCATTGCATCGATGTGTTGGATTTGTGAACTACCTAGTAAATTTCTTGCCCAATTTATCATTAGAGTGTGAACCTCTACGCAAGCTCACTGCAAAGGATGTTCAGTGGTATTAAGGCGCAGAACAAGAAGCAGCTTTCACTTGCATCAAACAACTAGTGATGACCAAGCCATTGCTGAGGTATTATAATGTCAACAATGAAGTCACCCTGCTGTGTAATACTGGTGAGACAGGACTTGGAAAAACCCTCATTCAGCAAGGACAGCCAATTGTGCTTGCATCCAGAGCAAACTATTCAATGAGATGCAACTCTCCAAGTGCTACAGGAAGTAATGATGAGAGGATGGCCTGAAACCATCAAACATACACCTGTTGCTATAAGAATATTGGGCATACAGAGATGAAGTAATTGCCCAAGATGGCATCTTGTACAAAGAAACTAGAGTCATTATCCCTAAGGAGATGAGAAAAGAAATAGTGAAGCGCATACAAGCAAGCCAAATTGAGTGTAGTCTAAGGAAGGAAGTGTTCTACTGGCCAAACACAAGATTGAGGGCCACCTCAGTCAGTGCAGTGCTTGTAATGAACATCAAGCTAAGCAAACTATACAGCTTGACATCCAGACAGACAATGGATGAAGTTTGGACTAGACATCTTCACTCTCACTGGAACTGATTATCTCATCACAGTTGACCAATATTCAGACCACTGGGAGTTTGACCAGCTGACATGAATGACTGCAAGTGAGACTGTAAAATTTCTGAAAGCACATTTCAGTTGTTATGGCATTCCAGGCAATGAGTGTTGGGTTCCTTCAAAACAAAACAGAAACCCAACCCTGTATATATTTAAAATCCTTATCCTTATTACTATTTCTATTTTTAATCTGGACTTTTTTGCTGAACACAGACAATCAAGATGGTTGACCCTCTGCCTGGAAATTATCCCCAGTGGTCTCCAGAACAAAATAATTATCTTCTCAGTTTCGGAAATGTCACACCTCACTACGCCTAAGTGGGCTCCAACAGACCAGCTGGGACTGTACAGACCAATTTCAAAAGGAGCTACAGGAATGCCATATGCATTTGCTAAGCCAACTTGTTAGTGAAGGCCATGGCTTCTCAAACCCCAGACCCACAACACGGATGGCACCCCTTTCAACCTATAATGGCTGAGGTATTATCAGTCCTGAAAACAAAGCCACACTTCAGATGCTGGATAAACATCCTTTTTTGAAGTCAGTGTGGAGAAGGAAGGTCACATAACCCAAGACTCTGACCTTTTGAGCAGTTTGATATTACCTTTCTAAGCTATGTAATCAGTCTGCTGTTTAACATCCAACTGGCAGGCTACACAGAAGCAAGTTCTGTCCAGGTTGGACCATCAGCCCATTTAACCTGCCTCTAATGGAAAATTTTGATCATCGTCTCCAGAACTCACACCATCTCTGTGCGCCCACTTCATCGTGCGACATCAATGCCACCTGAAAAAGCAAATCTTACAACACTGGTCTCTAGGCAGCCAAACACCGAATGCTTATGTGAAAGACTTCCTCACTGGACTCTGACTTTCAGACTCTGGAACTCATGTGAACTAACATTCATTTTCTCTGCGGTCCTTGTACTATAAAACCTCCTTTTCTCTATCCCTCCCTTTACTGTGTGAATGTGGAGTGGGATGTTGCTAACATTCCTTTTCCCGGGTTTTGAATGTGTACAATAAACTAACCTGCTGAGTTAATCCTAACTCGAGTTTCCTGTGGAATTATTATAAAATTGGATCAGACAAAAAACGAAGGGTTTGGAAACTATACCACTGCTTATTCTTTAGAAAAATTAATTCAAAACACCTTCTGTTTGCAGACAGGTGGTAAGAGGAAAACAGTGCTGTTTGAACTGACCCCCTCCCATCTGTAACATGAGCAACAATGGTCCTTAGTTCACAAGTGAAGAATTCAGGTGCTTCATAAATGAATGGGTAATCCAGAACTACACATCATTATCACACTATCCCCAGTCAAATTGAAAGGCTGGGGTAGCAGTGAAAATTGCCAAAGGGTTCATTGAAACATCAAGTAGATCCAGCACAATGCGCAAGGCAATTCTAGAGTGGAGAAACATACCTACTGAAGGCATGGAAAGCAGTCTAGTCCAGCGACTGGTGCCGTGCCTCATCCATACTATTCTTCCAATAGCTAAGAAAATACTGAAGCCAGAAGTAGTAGCAAGACTGAGTGACAAAATCAAAGTAAAATAACAGAAAGCCAAATTTCACTTTGATAAAGCTGCCAAATTATTGCCAGAGCTATGA
The DNA here is from genome assembly GCF_964194155.1 of Cetorhinus maximus. NCBI lineage: Eukaryota > Metazoa > Chordata > Chondrichthyes > Lamniformes > Cetorhinidae > Cetorhinus > Cetorhinus maximus. The sequence goes on from NC_135889.1 coordinate 16,381,528, forward strand.
TTTGGAGAGCTGGTCAGAGTGCAAACATTCAGTGTTCTCAACTGAAGTCAGCCTATTTGGCAGCTTGGGATTTGTGTAGAGAAGTTGTCACCTCAATCAGACACAGTGAAAGTGAACGACCAGATATATTGTCATAACCATAAACACAATTGGAGAAGCTGCTCCTTTCCAGCAGATAGCTGCTGAGGAAGATGTGATTTCACCAACTGCAATAGGAACTGAAGGATCATCAATCCCAGAGATCAACTGTTCCCCAACAAAGGCAATGGATCAGCAGCAACACCCACCACAGCAGCAACACTCACCACAGCAACGACATTCCCTGGAGAGGCAACATTACCCAGGAACGAGTAGACACCAGACGAGCAACCTGCACACGCACCATTACAAGACCTGAATGCTTTAAAGATTATGGGCAGAATTTTACGGCCCCGTTTCAGCGGGGACGGGGCTGTAAAATGCGGCGAGCCATTATAAACCCCATTGACTTCAGCGGGAAAATAAAATCCCGCTGCCGTAAAATTCTGCTGTATGTGAGCAATGCATGTGGAGGGTCAGACCAAAGTAGAACAGACTAGTTTTCTATACATACATGTTTTTCATTGTGGACCAGGTAAGTGTATGGCTTGCAACTCAAAATGATAGTGTATGCAGGTTGTTTTTTGCCTTTTATGAAAAGGGGGATGTTTGGAGAAGTGCGTTTGTGCATTGTGGCTTGCCAAAGGCTTGCCGTAGTCATGAGACCTCTGATGTCATCCTTCGTGTATGAAGACTTGAGAGCAGAATCCATTAAAACCATCACTTGGAACAATGGGCCTTTTTGAATTGCTGCAGCCCATGTGCTGTTAGGTAGAGAATTCTAGGATTTTGACCTGGCGATCATAAAGCAATGGTGATATTTATACGAGTCAGATGGTGTGTGAATTGGAGGGGAGCCTGGAGGCGATGGTGTTTCCATGCATCTGCAGCCTGGGTCCTTCTAGGCAGTTGAAGTTGCACGTTCGGGAGGTGCTGTTGAAGAAGCTCTGGCGAATTGCTGCAGTGCTTCCTGTTGTTAGTGCACAGTGGTGGAGGGCACAGTTGTTTAAGGTGGTGTATGGGTGGCAGATCAAGTGGACTGCTTTTACCTGAATGGTGTTGTTGTAGCTCCACAAACTCATACAAGTTTAGGGTATTCTAAAACACTGCTGACTTGCTCCTTGTGGAAAGACTTGGGCAATCATGAGCTGAGTTCCTGATTCCCTCTTTTCTATTTTGGTACTTTATTATTTTTGTTTTTAAAAAGATTCTAAGTGCACTGGCTGGTGTAACATATTTCGAATTTCAAATGTATCATTTTCACACTTCATATTTTCATATTTTCCTATCCCGCTGGTTCCTATTAGCCACATTGAAAGAAATAAATAAGATCCCTGTCACTAGATGCCGAAGCTTCCTTAAGCTTCATTCTTCACTCCTAAAAACTTGGATGTACTTTAGAAGCATCCCAGGAGACTTGAAGCCTAACAATGCTCAAAATCAATGTTTTCCTGCTTCATATTTTGCCAATATTATTCTTCTAGCAAAGACTTCTAAATAAATAAATTGCTATGTTGCCATTGTTGTCATTGGCTGCTCCTTTCTATCTAAAATTGATTAGGATTTTAGACAGCTTGATTCAATATATTTATTTTATCATTAAAATTGATAATTATTGATAATTTATTATTGTTGTTGCTTTACATTTCAAATAAAACCTCCCAGCCTCCATATTTCAATAAATAAATGTATGGAGCTACTGGCTACTGTCAGCTGTGGTTAGTAAGAAGATGAGAAGTAAGTCTGCTTTTCATTCATTAAAGTCATGGATGATCTTCTACCTCAGCTCCACTTTCCCGGCTTGTCTCCAATATCGCTTCATTCCTTTGCTGTCCAAAAATTATTAATTCAAGTCTTGAACATACACAACGACTAAGCATCCACAGCCCTCTGGGGTAGAGAATTCACTGAAAATTGCTACCTGCTGCAAACACCACAGCATCCTCAGAGCAGGGCAAGAACAGCATTGCCAATGGCTGTGAATGCCACCATGTGGCCATAAACTTTTATACGTTGGGGTCAATCTAGGCTGGTGCATGTGATATTCACAACATCTCCCAGTTTGCCTTTCACTGTCGCATAAGGTCACTGAGGCACTGTATTCCGTGGGGCCTTGACAAATTGCACTCTCTTTTGCCAGAGAGCTGCAGACAGAGTCAGAAATTGGCTTCACAAGCCTTCCCTATGGTGCAGGGTGCCACTGACTGCACACACCTTGTTTTGCTAGTGCTGCATATCAACTCTGAAATATGCCAAAACTGGAAGAGATTCACCCTAAGCCCAGAAAACCCTGCTTTGGACAGTACCATCTCAGCTTTGGCGGCAGGAGTCTGGTCTGTCTGACACACAACAGCAAAGACACTGGTGGAGTAGCAGTGGTGAATGTACAAATGCTGTCATCCTGTGATCCTGAGAGAGAGCAGCAGGTTTGTAATCCATGGAGGCCTTCCCTCCTCTGGGGTGGTGCCTCAGTAATCCTGGTAATTTTGTCAGAGGACAGGTTGCTGGACTGCTCCAACACCTTGCAAGTCCTTTTGCATTTTGGTAATTCCAGCCATAATAGCAGCAGTTAGAGCTCCTGTGGCAGGAATCTCAGCTTTCATGACAGCCTTCAGAGCTTCCAGGGCAGCTAGCAAACCTTTCATGATCTCTCTCTCTATGCTCCCACTGTAGCACAAAGACATTGGCTGGCTTCAATTGGTGGCACAATGGATGCCGAGGTATCGGCCATTAGACACTGCACCAGGGTTGGGTCTGTAAGTTGAGTTGGCCACCACTTCCACAATGGAAAGGATGGGCTTCAAGTTCTTCACAAAACCCTATGCCAAATTGGTGCCAGACTGTTCCATGCTCCTTGAAATTGTATGTAGGCTTTCTGTCAGACCTGTCATCAAGCATTTAATTATGCATATCCATCACCCTTCTTCTGCAACACCCAGTCAAAGTGCAGCAGAACACATGTGCAACCCCATCCTTTGACAAGCTGGCAACTAAGCTAACCTTAATTCCCTGTGCTGGCTCTGGGCCACTTGAGCCCAGTGTCCTTTAAACTATCCTCTGAAGTATGCAAAGTGTCAATATCTGAGCTGGTGGCTGCAAGTGAGAGACTGAGTGTTTCTTCCTCATCACTGTCTTCCTGCTCTTCCACCACCACCTGGCCAAGTGGTAGTGTTAGATACCTGAAAGGAGACAGACATAAGGATGGGGTTATGGAGAGGGGAGGGAGAGTTAAGCTGCATGCTTAAACCATCTTCAGCTGATAAATCAGAAGAGATTGTGGTCCTGCAGTAAAAGATGGGTTTTTTTGGAGAAGGTGGCCCTGCAATAAAGAACAGTGTCAGGGCAGCATGAATGAAGGTTACAGGGTGTGTGACTATTGTCTAGCTTTAGTCCAAACCTGGAGCAGAAGGCAAGAAACTTACTGAACTAAACAAGGTTGCTGTGGTAGTTATATTAATGTGTGTATTCATTTTACGCATTACCTTATTGATGATGCTTTGATCCAAACTTCAAACACCATCACAAAAGAAGAATGGATTGTGCCTTTCTAAGTGCAGGTACATGCTCACATTTTTCCTCAGCACTCCATTATTATCACTGTATGGTCCATACATAATACAATGGAACACCAATATTTAAATACAGTTATCCCATGATCATGGCTGATCATCCACTTCAATGGCTTTTTCCCACACTATCCCCATATCCCTTTATGTCATTGGTATTTAGAAATCTGTCAATCTCTGCTTTAAACATACTCAATGACTGAGCTTCCACAGCCCTCTGGGGTATGGAATTCCAAAGATTCACAACCCTCTGAGTAAAAAATTGCTCCTCATATCAATTCTAAGTGGCTTCCCCCTTATTTTGAAATTGTGTCCCCTGGTTCTAGATTCCATAACCTTGTTAGAATCTGTTAGCTTTTATGATCTTGTCCAGCAAGCCACCATAGCCTTGAGATCTTATCACGGAATATGTACCATGCTAGATGAGTAGGAAAAATGTTCTGCGCAAAATCCCTTTAAGATTTCAGTGTGACAACAGTTTCAGGTGCAAGTTTTTTTTATTCATTCATGGGATGTGGGCATCACTGGTTAGGCCAGCATTTATTGCCCATTCTTAACTGCCCTTAAGAAGGTGGTGGTGAGGCACCTCTTTGAACCGCTGCAGTCCATGTGGTGCAGGTACACCCACAGTGCTTTTGGGGATGAATTCCAGGATTTTGACCGAGCGACAGTGAAGGAACAGCGATATATTTCCAAGTCAGGATGGTAAGTGGCTTGGAGGGGAACTTCCAGGTGGTGGTGTCCACATGTGTCTGTTGCCCTTGTCCTTCTAGGTGGTAGCGGCTGTGGGTTTGGAAAGTGCTGTCTAAGGAGCCTTGGCAAGTTGCTGCAATGCATCTTACAGATGGTTCACACTACTGCCACTGTGCGTCGGTGGTGGAGGGAGTAGATGTTTATGGATATGGTGCCAATCAAGCAGGCTGCTTTGTCCTGGATGGTGTCAAGCTTCTTGAGTGTTGTGGGAATTGCACTCATCCAGGCAAGTGGAGAGTATTCCATCAAACTTGTGCCTTGTAGATGGCGGACAGGCTTTGGGGAGTCAGGAGGTGAGTTACTCGGCGTAGAATTCCAAGCCTCTGACTTACTCTTGTAGCCACAGTATTTATATAGTTAGTCCAGTTCAGTTTCTGGTCAATGGTAACCCCCAGGATGTTGATAGTGAGGGATTCAGTGATGGTAATGTTATTGAATGTCATGGGGAGATGGTTAGATTCTCTCTTGTTGGAGATGGTCATTGCCTGGCACTTGTGTGGCGCGAATGTTACTTGCCTCTTGCCAATCCAAGCCTGGATATTGTCCAGGTCTTGACGTATTTGGACATGGACTGCTTCAGTATCTGAGGAGTCGCGAATAGCACTGAACATTGTGCAATCATTATCGAACATTCCCACTTCTGACCTTATGATGGAAGGAAGGTCATTGATGAAGCAGCTGAAGATGGTTAGGCCTATAACACTATCCTGATGAACTCCTGCAGTGATGTCCTGGAGCTGAGATGATTGACCTCCAACAACCAGGTATGCTAGGTATGATTCTAACCAGCAGAGAGTTTTCCCCTGATTCCCATTGACTCCAGTTTTGCAAGGGCTCCTGGATGCCACACCCAGTCAAATGCTGCCTTGATGCCAAGGGCAGTCACTCCCACTGCACCTCTGGAGTTCAGCTCTTTTGTCTGTGTTTGAAACAAGGCTGTAATGAGGTCAGGAGCTGAGCGGCCCTGGGGAACCCAAACTGAGCACCAGTGAGAAGGTTATTGTAAAGTAAGTTAAGAGTATGAGGAGCATGGACAAGGTGGATAGGGAGCAGCTGTTCCCCTTTGTTGAAGGGTCAGTCACGAGGGGATATAAGTTCAAGGTGAGGGGCAGGAGGTTTAGGGGGATGTGAGGAAAAACATTTTTACCCAGAGGGTGGTGAAGGTCTGGAATGCGTTGCCTGGGAGGGTGGTGGAGGCGGGTTACCTCATATCCTTTAAAAAGTACCTGGATGAGCACTTGGCACGTTATAACATTCAAGGCTATGGGCCAAGTGCTGGTAAATGGGATTAGGTAGGTAGGTCAGGTGTTTCTCACGTGTCAGTACAGACCCGATGGACTGAAGGGCCTCTTCTGCACTGTGTGATTCAGAGATTCTGTGAATCTGTAAGTGCCGCTTGATATCATTGTTGATGGCCCCTTCCATCACTTTACTGATGATCGAGAATAGATTGTTGGGGCCATAATTGGCTGAGTTGGATTTGTCTGGTTTTTTGTGTACAGGAGATACCTGGGCAATTTTCCAAAGTGCCGGGTAGATGCCAGTGTTGTAACTCATTCGAGTTATCAACAGTCACAGATTGTAACTCTTTCGAGTACATTCACAGTTCTTGGTTTCCGGGAGTGGGACATGAACCCACAACCTTCTGACTCAAAGGCGAGGGTGCTATGAACTGAGCCACAGCTGACACCTCGATGCCAGTGTTGTAGGTGTACTGAAACAGTTTGGCCTGGGATGAGGCAAGTTCTGGAGCATAAATCTTCAGTACTATTGCCAGAATATTGTCAGGGCCCATAGCCTTTGCAGTATCCGGTGCCTTCAGCTGTTTCTTGATATGACGTGGAGTGAATCGAATTGGCTGAAGACTGGCATCTGTGATGCTGAGGACCTCCGGAGAAGGCTGAGATGGATCATCGACTCAGCACTTCTGGCTGAAGATTGTAGCAAATGCATCAGCCTTATTTTTGCACTAATGTGCTGGCCTCCCCCATCATTGAGGATGGAGATATTTGTGGAGCCTCCTCCTCCAGTGAATTGTTTAATTGTCCCCCACCATTTGCGACTGGATGTGGCAGGATTGCAGGGCTTAAATCTGATCCATTGGTTGTGGAATCACTTAGCTCTGCCTATCACTTGCTGCTTATACTCTTTGGCATGCAAGTAGTCCTGGTTGTAGCTTCACCGGGTTGACATCTCATTTTTTGGTATGCCTGGTGCTGCTCCTGGCATGCCCTCCTGCAGTTTTCTTTGAACTAGGGTTGATACCCTGGCTTGGTGGTAATTGTAGAGTGGGGGATATGCCGGGTCATGGGGTTACAGACTGTGGTTGAGTACAATTCTGCTGCTGCTGATGGCCCACAGTGCCTCACGCTTGCCCAGTCTTGCGTTGCTCGATCAGCTCAAAATCTATCCCATTGAGCATGGTGGTAGTGCCACGCAACACAATGGAGGGTATCCTCATCGTGAAGGCGGGACATTTATTCTGCACATGGACTGTGCGATGTGCACTCCAATCGATAATGTCATGGGCAGATGCATCTGCGGCAGGCAGGTTGGTGAGGATGTGGTCAAGTATGATTTTCCCTCTTATTGGTTCCCTCACCACTTGTTGCAGACCCAGTCTAGCAGCTATGTCTATTGGGAATTTTTCAGTTCAGTCAGTAGTGGTGCTACTGAGCTACTCTTGGTGATGGACGTTGAAGTCCCCCACCCAGAGTACATTTTGCATCCATGCCACACTCAGTGCTTACTCCAAGTGGTGTTCAACAGGTGTACTGATTCGTCAGCTGAGGAGGGACGGTATGTGGCACAAGGTTTCCTTGCCCATGTGTTGACTTGGTCCCATTACCAAGACTTCATGGGGTCAGGAGTCGATGTTGAGGACTCCTGTCGCCACCTCTGCTGGGTCTCTCCTGCTGGTGGGACAGGGTTTGCCCAGGAATGGTGACTGTGGCATCTGATACATTATCTGTAAGGCATGATTCCATGAGGATGACTATGTCAAGTTGTTACTTTTTTAATCTGTGAGACAGCTCTCCCTATTTTGGTACTAGCCCCCTGTTAGTAAGGAGGACTTTGCAGGGTCGACAGGGCTGAGTTTGCCATAGTCATTTCTAGTGCCTAGGTCGATGCTGGGTGGTCCATCCAGTTACATTCCTTATTGACTTGTTTTTAGCAGTTTGATACAACTGAGTGCCTTGCTAGGTCATTTAAGAAGCCCTTTAGGAGTCAACCACAGTGCTGTGGGTCTGGAGTCACATGTAGGCCAGACCAGGTAAGGACGGCAGATTTCCTTCCCTAAAGGGCATTAGTGAACCAGATGGGCTTTTACAACAGTCGACAATGATTTCATGGTCATCATTAGACTTTTAATTCCAGATTTTTATTGAATTTAAATTTCACCATTCGAACCCGAGTCTCCAGAGCATTACCCAAGGTCTCTGGATTACTAGTCTTGTGACAATACCATTATATCACCACCTCCCCTGAGTTGCCTCATTACCATACATGGCAAACTTTTAAAGGGTACTGAGGTTACAATGAAAGTATTGAAGAAATTAGCAGTTAGCAGTCATTTCCTAATTACCATTCCATTGAACACAATAGAAACAAACATAGGCAGAAATGTACAATGGGCGGCTGCTCCACTAACTCCCATTATGTGATATTGCCAAAGTTTGAATTACCTCCCCCATGGCTTTTCCAGCCATCCCCATGTCACCAACATGTGAAAACAGGAATTTAATTCAGCAGAAATTGACAAAAGAACAAAAGTGATGACAACATTAATGAAATGGTCCCAAACGCTTCACATATAATGAATGACTTTAAAGTGCAGCCACCATTATGTAATGAAATGCAGCTACCATCAGAAATATTTCATCATTCCACATGGCATTTGATTATCACTAGCCTTTCTGTCTTTGACTTCCAAATGCATTCTGAAATAAATATTCATTTTGTTCTCTTTTTTCAAACGATTAACTGGGGCAGCAGGGGCCAGTTAGCTTGATTGACTAGACAGCTAGCATGTGGTTCAGAATAGCGCCAATAGCATGGGGTTTGATCCCCATTCTGGCCGAGGTAGACTTGGAGCCTGTCTCCTTCCCCTGTCCCATAGCAAGATCATGGCACGAGTTGTGGTTGGATGACTCTCGCATAATTGAGGATGCTACCTGGAGGAGAAAAACTGGTATAGCATTAATTACTTTAGTTGTGAGCCTATTTTACATATCCATCTCTGCAAGGGACAAACTTGTGTTATGACACAGCAGATGGTAAATGCTGAGCTGTTCAAATCCCTGAGGGAAACTTGAAACAACTATCACAACTAATTTTCAAATTGTATAAATTTTGAGATGTGTGCTTTGAATTCAGTAGTAATAAGACCACCAAGTCTTATAGGTTTTTACAAAGCTATATTAAATATTTATTCATAAGAGAAATGATTTTAAATACATACATAGATCTATAAATTACTACGATGATAACTTCCAAATCCCCTAATCAATCTAACTCCCAGTTACACTTTCATCAAGGCAACAGTAAGACACATAGATTTTAAAAGACCCAGGCAAAGAAACATGATATCCTGAACAAGTCGAATTCAAAATGAGTTTTCTTAATTTCAGTCCTTTGAAGGCAGCAGCTTGAGGCATAGATGCTGAAGGCTTCTCACACACTTGTAAGGTATTAAAAATGCCTTCCCTTACAAACATTCTTCTCTCCTTCATACATATCTTCCTCTTTGAATGTAAATACCCATTGTTTTACTATGGAAGTCTTTGGACTTTATCTCACTGATAATAAAAACCTCTCAAACCAGCAAGTTTTACCAGTAATCTTTGGGAAAAGTAAACACACTATTTCCAAACTTCACCTGGCTAGGTGACACACTTCACTTCCTCTTTTGAAAACAATCTAGCCCGGTTTATTTAAAAATGCAAATGTTCTCATGACACCTATGTTTCTAAACTTCCCCATGTTTACCTAATTAACATTTCAAACCTAACTTCTCTCCTTACATCAAAGCACCCAAACTAGCTGCCTCTAATTCAGTTAAGTCTTACGGACACACACAGACACATAGACACATCCCACTGTTACTCTATTTTAGAATGAATTCCAATAACATTATGAGAATTATTATATCTTCCTCATACTTGCCCGAAGCTGGTGTATTACTTGAGGCTTATTGTGCCCTCTGGCTCCATACACTAGCCAAATTAAGTCCATACACAGTCCAAATTAAGCAATCAGATTTAAATCTATGTCTGTTCCATTCAGCATGTTAAAAAGCTGAATATCTCTTCTTGATCTTTCTCTAATGTAAGCCCAGTCACATAAATTATCCTTGCTGTTCTTCTCTGAAATCTTTCCAGTGATAGAAAGAAGGAAGATAGACTTCCAGGCATCCCAAGTGTTTTCCAGCCAAACAGGGGGAGGTGGTGGAGAAGTGGCAATGTCACTGGACTAGTAATCCCGAAACCCAGACTAATGTTCTGGGGAACACGGGTTTAAATCCCACCACACCACCAATTCCACACAGGTGGAATTTAAATTCAGTTAATAAATTCAGTGAAATCTGGAATTAAAAATCTAGTCTTAGTAACAGTGATCATGAAATAATTGTTGTAAAATCCCATCTGGTTCACTAATGCCCTTTAGGGAAGGAAATCTGCCGTCCTTACCTGGGCTGACCCACATGTGACTCCAGATGCACAGCAATGTGGTTGACTCTTAACTACCCTCTGAAATGCCCCCAACAAGCCACTCAGTTATAACAAACCACTACAAAGTCTGCAAAAAGGAATTAAACGAGACGGATATACCCAGCATTGACCTAGGCACCAGAAGCAACAACAAGAAAAGCAGCCCTGTCAGCCCTGCAAAGTCCTCCTTACTAATGTCTGGGGGCTTGTGCCAAAATTCGGAGAGCTGTCCCACAGACTAGTCAAGCCTGACATAGTCATACTCAAGGAATCATTCCTTACAAAAAATATCCCAGGCACCACCATCACCATTCCTGGTTATGTCCTGTCCCAGCAGAGTGGTATACAGTTAGGAGGGAGTTGCCCTGGGAGCTGTCAACATCAACTCTTGAGCCCATGAAACTTCATGTCAGGCCAAACATGGATCCGCCCCCTACCCCCACAAAACACCACCCCTACTCTCCTACCTCAGCTGATGAATCCATGATGAAGAAGCACTGAGGGGGAGGGGGAGGGCACAGAATGTACTCTGTATGGGGGACTTCAACATCCATCACCAAGAGTGGCTCAGTAGGACCTCAATTGGCTGAACTGGCTGAGTCCTAAAGGACATAGCTGCTAGACTGAATCTGTGGCAGGTGGTGAGGGAATGATCATAAGGGAAAAACCTACTAGACCTCGCTCTCACCAATTTACCTCTTGCAGATGCATCTGTCCATGACAACATTGGTCTGAGTGACCACCACACAGACCTTGTGGAGACAAAGTTTCATCTCCACATTGAAGATACCCTCTATCGTGTTGTGTGGCACTATCACCACACTAAATGGAACATATTTCAAACAGAACTAGCAACTCAAAAGTGGGCATTCATGAGGCATTGTGGGCCATCAGCAGCAGAAGAACTGAATACAACCACAATCTGTAGCCTCGTTGCCCAGCATATCCCCCATTCTACCATTATCATCAAGCCAGGGGATAACCCTGGTTCAATGAAGAGTGCAGGAGGGCATGCCAGAAACAGCACCAGGCATACCTAATAATGAGGAGTCAACCTGGTGAAGCTACAACACAGGGCTACTTGCATGCAAAGCAGTGGAAGCACCAAGCGATAGATGGAGCTAAGCAATCTCACAACCAACTGCTAATCAGCAGTCCTGCCACATGCAGCCATGAATGGTGGTGGACAATTAAATAACTAACTGGAGGAGGAGGCACCACAAATATCCCCATCCTCAATGAAGGGGGTGTCCAGCACATCCGTGTAAAAGACAAGGCTGAAGCATTTGCAACAATCTTCAGCCAGAAGTGCCGAGTGGATGATCCATCTTGGCCACTTCTTGATGTCCCTGGCTTGCCAGTCTTCTGTCAATTCGAGTCACTCCATGTGATATCAAGAAACGGCTGAAGGCACTGCACACTGCAAAGGCTATGGACCCTGACAATGTTCTGGCAATAATACTGAAGACTTGTGCTCCAGAACTAGCTGCGCTCCTAGTACTGTTCCAGGACAGTGACAACACTGGCATATACCCGGCAATGTGGAAAATTACCCAGGTATGTCATGTCCACAAAAAGTGAACTGGGATACTAGGCTAGGAGATAGATCAGTAGAGAAGCAGTGGCAGACATTTAAGAGGATATTTTAGAATACTCAGAATAAATATAAGCCTACTATAAAGAAACATTCTAAGAGGAGGACCCACCATCCATGGTTAACTAAAGAAGTTAGGGAAAACATCAAACTTAAGGAAAAAGCATATAACTGCACAAAGATGAGTGGCAGGTCAGATGATTGGTCAGAATATAAAGAACCGCAGAAAATGACTAAAAGGTTATTCAGAAGAGGAAGCTAGGGAGAAATGTAAAAACAGATAGCAAGAGTTTCTACAGGTATTTAAAAAGGAAAAGAGTAAGTAAAGTGACTGTTACTCCTCTAGAAAGTGACATTGAGGAGTTAATAGTAGATAATAAGAAAATGGCAGATGAAATGAACAAATATTTTGCTTCTGTCTTCACTATAGAGGATACAAAACACATTCCAGTAACAGCTATAAATCAAGAGGTGGAAGGGAGAAGGGAACTTGGCGAAATTACAATCACTAGGGAAGTAGTACTGAGCAAACTGATGGAGCTGTGGGCTGACAAATCTCCGGGTCCTGGTGGACTTCATCCGAAGCCTTAAAAGAGGTGGCTAATGAGGTAATAGGTGTGTTGGTGTTAATTTTCCAAAATTCGCTAGATTCTGGAACGGTTCCATCAGACTGGAAAGTAGCAAATATAATTGCTCTATTCAAGAAGTGAAGGAGGCAGAAAACAGGAAACTATAGACCCATTAGCTTGGCACCTATTGTGGGAAAGGTGTTAGAGTTGATCATTAAGGAGCTTATACATAGGCACTGAGAGAAACTCAAGGTAATTGGGAAGCGTCAGCATGGTTTTGTGAAAGGGAAATCATGTTGAACCAATTTTTTTGGAGTTCTTTGAAGGAGAAACGTGTGCTGTGGATAAAGGGGAGCCTGTAGATGTGCTGTACTTGGATTTCCAGAAGGCATTTGATAATGTGCCACATCAAAGGTTATTGAGGAAAATAAAAGTCTATGGTGTAGGGGGTAACATGTGGGCATGGATAGAACATTGGCTGGCTTGCAGAAAACAGAGAGTATGCATAAATACGTCTTTGTCTGATTGGCAGGACGTGACGAGTGGAGTGACTGCAGTGGTCTGTGCTGGGACCTCAACTTTGTACAATTTACATCAATGACTTAGACAACGGGAACAAAGGCATGGAAGCTAAATTTGCAGACAACACAAAGATAGATAGGAAAGTATGTTAGAAGGGGACATAAAGAGGTTGCAGACAATGGTAGATAGGTTGAATTAGTGGGCAAAAAGCTGGCACATGGAGCATAATGAGGCAAAATATGAAATTGTTCACTTTGGCAGGAAGAATAAAAAAGCAGAGTATTACTTAAAATTTGAATAGCTGCAGAATTCTGAGGTGCAGAGGGATCTAAGTGTTCTAGTGCAGGAGTCACAAAAAGTTAGTATGCAGGTACAGCAAGTAATTAAGAAGATTAATGGATGCTAGTCTTTATGACGAGAGGAATTGAACATAAAAGTAATGATAAAAGCAAAAAATTGCGGTTGCTGGAAATCCGAAACAAAAACAAAAATACCTGGAAAAACTCAGCAGGTCTGACAGCATCTGTGGAGAGGAATACAGTTAACGTTTCGAGTCCGAATGACTCCACCAGAACTTTTATTCTTCGACTCATCCAGCGCCTCAACAAGAAACTTTGTCTCTTTCTTTCAGGTGCAAAGGAACGCAAGCTCCAACAACTCATCGACACCAACGCCCATTCAGGACCCTCCACCCCTGCCTGTCCCTCTGTCTCCATCCCGTCTTCCAATGCCAGCCCCGGCCATGTATTCACCACACCCCCTGACCTTCCCCTCTCTGACGCTGAACGTTCAGTGCTCAGCAAAGGACTCAGTTTTATACCCTTATGCCCTCATCTCAATGAATTTCAGGCTCGGCATGATGCTGAACTCTTCTTCCGCCGTCTTCGTCTCCGTGCTCACTTCTTTGGGCAGGAGTCCTCTCCCCGTTCAACGGATCCTTTTACCCGCCTCCAATATTCTCCCTCCACCTGGACCCTTCCCTCTGGATTCTTACCTGCTCTTGATCTTTTCATTGAGAACTGTCGGCGTGACATCAGCTGTCTCAATTTCTTTGCTCCTCTCACCCACTCTAACCTGTCTCCCTCTGAACTTGCTGCATTCCGTTCTCTCAGGTCCAACCCTGACATTGTCATCAAACCTGCTGACAAGGGTGGTGCTGTTGTTGTCTGGCGCACTGACCTCGACCTCGCAGAGGCTGAGCGTCAACTCGCAGACACTTCCTCCTACCACCCCCTGGACCATGGCCCCACCACTGAACATCAAGCCATTGTTTCTAGGACTGTCACTGACCTCATCTCCTCTGGAGATCTTCCCTCCACAGCTTCCAACCTCATAGTCTTCCAGCCTCGGATGGCCCGCTTCTACCTCCTACCCAAAATCCACAAACAGAACTGTCCCGGCAGACCGATCGTGTCAGCCTGTTCCTGCCCCACGGAACTCATTTCCTGCTATCTTGACTCCGCTCTCTCTCCCCTTCTCCAGTCTCTTCCCACCTACATCCACGATTCCTCTGACACCCTACATCATATCAACAATTTCCAGTTCCCTGGCCCCAACCGCCTCCTCTTCACCATGGACGTCTAATCCCTCTACACCTCCATCCCCCACCAGGATGGTCTGATCGCTTTCCGTTTCTTCCTCGAACAGAGGCCCAAACAATCCCCATCCACCACTACTCTCCTCCGTCTGGCTGAACTTGTTCTCTCACTGAACAATTTCTCCTTAAACTCCTCTCACCTCCTCCACATTAAAGGTGTGGCTATGGGTACCCGCATGGGCCCCAGTTATGCCTGTCTCTTTATGGGGTATGTGGAACATTCCTTGTTCCAGTCCTACTCCGGCCCCCTCCCACAACTCTTTCTCCGATACATCGATGACTGCTTCGGTGCTGCTTCATGCTTTCATCTGGGCCTGGAAAAATTTATTAATTTTGCTTCCAATTTCCACCCCTCCATCATTTTCACATGGTTCATCTCTGACACTTCCCTTCCCTTCCTTGACCTCTCTGTCTCCATTTCTGGTGATAGACTGTCCACCAATATTCATTACAAGCCTACCGACTCCCACAGCTACCTCGACTACAGCTCCTCACACCCCGCTTCCTGTAAGGACTCCATCCCATTCTCTTAGTTCCTTCGCCGCCATCGCATCTGTTCTGATGATGCCACTTTCAAAAACAGTTCCTCTGACATGTCTTCCTTCTTCCTTAACCAAGGTTTTCCACCCACGGTGGTTGACAGGGCCCTCAACCGTGTCCAGCCCATCTCCCGCGCATCCGCCCTCACACCTTCCTCTCCCTCCCAGAACCATGATAGGGTCCCTCTTGTCCTCACTTATCACCCCACCAGCATCCGCTTTCAAAGGATCATCCTCCACCATTTCCGCCAACTCCAGCATGATGCCACCACAAAACACACCTTCCCTTCACCCCCCCGGCGGCATTCCGCAAGGATCGTTCCCTCTGGGACACCCTGGTCCACTCCTCCATCACCCCCTACACCTCAACCCCCTCCCATGGCACCTTCCCATGCAACCGCAGAAGGTGCAACACCTGCCCCATTACTTTCCCGCTCTTCACTGTCCAAGGGCCCAAACACTCCTTTCAAGTGAAGCAGCATTTCACTTGTACTTCCCTCAATTTCGTCTATTGCATTCGCTGCTCCCAATGCGGTTTCCTCTACATTGGAGAGACCAAACGCAGACTGGGTGACCGCTTTGCGGAACACCTTCGGTCTGTCCGCAAGCATGACCCAGACCTCCCTGTCACTTGCCATTTCAACACACCACCCTGCTCTCATGCCCACATGTCCGTTCTTGGTCTGCTGCAGTGTTCCAGTGAAGCTCAACGCAAACTGGAGGAACAGCACCTCATCTTCGGACTAGGCACTTTACAGCCTTCCGGACAGAATATTGAGTTCAACAACTTTAGTTCATGATCTCTCTCCTCCATCCCCACCCCTTTCCGATCCCCCTTTTTTCAATAATTTATATATATTTTTCTTTTCCCATTATTTTTAAGTGTATTTCCATCCATTGTTTTATCTCTACCTTTTAGTCTATTTCGATCCCTTCCCCCCACCCCACCCCCACTAGGGCTATCTGTACCTTGCTCATCCTGCTTTCTACCCTTAATGTCACCATTAGCACATTTCTTAGCTTGTATCACCACCGTCAACACCTCTGTCCTTTTGTCTATGACATCTTTTGGCAATCTCCACCTATCACTGGCCCTCTATCCAGCTCTAACTGTCCCAGCCCCCCTTAAACCAGCTTATATTTCACCTCTTTTCTATTTTACCTTAGTTCGGGTGAAGAGTTATTCGGACTCGAAACGTTAACTGTATTCCTCTCCGCAGATAAAAGTAATGATGTTATGCTTCAGTTATGTAGGGTATTGGTGAGACCACATCTCATATACAGTGTGCAATTTTGGTCTCCTTATTTAAAGGATGTAAATGTATTAGAGGTAGTTCAGACGAAGTTTAATAGATTGATACTTGAAATGAGCGACTGTCGTATGAGGAAAGGTTAGGCAGACTGGACTTGTTTCCACTGGAGTTTAGAAGAGTAAGGAGTGACTGATTGAAGTATATAGGATCCTGAACAGTATGGAAAAGATGGACATACAAAGGATGTTTCCTCTTGTGGGTGACTCCAGAACTAGGGGCACTGTTTTAAAATTAGGGGTTGCATTTTTAGGACAGAGATAAGAACATTTTTTTTCTGTCAGTGCATTTTGTAACTTTGGAACTCTCTGCCTGGGAAGGTGGTGGAAATGGGATCTTTGAATATTTTCAGAGGTAGATGGTTTCTTGTTAGGCAAGGGAATCAAAGGTTATCGGGGGTAGATAGGAAAATGGAATTCAAAGCATAAATCAATCAGCCATGATCTTATTGAATAGCAGAGCTGACTTGAAGAGCCAAATGGCTTACTTCAGCTCCTATTTCATATGTTCGTATGCTCATAGCAGGACAAATCCAACCCAGCCAATTACCATCCCATCAATCTACTCTTGTTCACCAACAAAGTGATGGAAGGGGTGATCAACAGTAATCTGCTCACTGATGCTCAGTTTGGGTTCCACAAGGGCCACTCAGCTCCTGAATTCATTACAGCCTTGGTTCAAACATGGGCAAAAGAGCTGAACTCCAGAGGTGAGGTGAGAGTGACTGCCCTTGACATCAAGGCCGCATTTGATCGAGTGTGGCATCAAGGAGCCCTAGCAAATCTGGAGTCAACGAGAATCAGGGAAAAAGCTCTCCACTGATTGGAGTCATACCTAGCACAAAAGAAGGTGGTTGTTGGAGGTCAATCATCTCAGCTCCAGGACATCACTGCAGGAGTTCCTCTGGGTAGTGTCCTAGGCTCAACCATCTTCAGCTGCTTCATCAATGACCTTCCTTCCATTATAAGGTCAGAAGTGGGGATGGTCACTGATGATTGCACAATGTTCAGTGCCAGTCGTGCTCATCAGATACTGAAGCAGTCCATGTCCAAATGCAGCAAGACCTGAGCAACATTCAGGCTTAGGCTGATAAGTAGCAAATAACATTTGTGCCACACAAGTGCTAGGCAGTGACCACCTCTAATGAGAGAGAATCCAACCATCTCCCCTTGACATTCGATGGCACTGCCATTGCTGGATCCCCCACCATCAACATGCTCAGGGCTATCATTGACCAGAAACTGAACTAGAACAGCCATATAAATATTGTGGCTACAAGAGCAGTTCAGAGACGGAGAATTCTGCAGAGAGTAACTCACTTCCTGACTCCTCAAAGCCTGTCCACCATCTACAAGGCACAAGTCATGAGTGTAATGGAATACTCTCCACTTGCCTGAATAAGTGCAGCTCCATCAACACTCAAGAAGCTTGACACCATCCAGGAGAAAGCAGCCCACTATTTTGACACCCCATCCACCAACTTCAACATCCAGTCCCTCCACTACGGACGCACAGTGGCAGCAGTGTGTACCATCTACAACACACCATCTGCAAGATGCACTGCAGCAACCCACCAAGGCTCCTCCAACAGCACCTTCCAAACCCGTGACCTGTTCCATCTAGAAGGACATGGGTAGCAGATGCATGGGAACACCTCCACCTGGACATTCCCCTCCAAGCCACACAACACCCTGTCTTGGAACTATATTGGGGTTCCTTCACTGTCGCTGAGTCAAAATCCTGGAACTCCTGCCTAGCAGCACTGTGGGTGTACCCACACCACATGGACTGCAGTGGTTCAAGAAGGCAGCTCACCAGCACCTTCTCAAAGACAATTAGCGATGGGCAATAAATACTGGCCTAGCTAGCAATGTCAACAACCCATGAAAGAATTTTTAAAAATGTACCTTTGAAGTGCAGCCACTGTTGTAATGCAGGAAATGTTGCAGCCAATTTTCACACAGCAAGACGCCACTGCATAGCAATATTATAATGACCAAATCATCTGATTTAGTGATAAATGTTGGCCAGGAGAAATCCTTCTCTTCAACGTAGTGATGTGGAATTTTTTACGTCCATCTATGAGGCCTCAGTTTAACACCTCATCCAATATACAGCACCTTCAACAATGCAGCACTCCCTCAGTAAAGCACTAGGCGTGTCAGCCTAAATTTGCTGGTCAAGCTTTTGAAGCGGGCCTTGAACCTACAATTTCTGGACTCAAAAACAAGAATGATAGCTACTGAGCCATGGCTGATACCATGGATCCATTGAAAAGGACAATGATATACTACTGAAGTTCGGATATCCAGAAACCTAATGGCATCTGGCCGTCTCGGGAGATGATGGACTGCTTCGGGTGTGTCTGTCACTTTTGGATTGAACATTGCCTGTTGTGGCTGTAGAGGCCGACTCGTAAGTGGAGGATATCTGGAGCTGCGCTAAATATTCCAAATGTGGCCTTGCCAATAATCTATTGTGTTTTGCGAATCTGTTTGAATAATTGGCAGTCAAATACTTTCAAACAAAATCCCAGTGCAAGTTAAAAGCAAAATATTGCAGATGTTCGAAATCTGAAATAATAACAGAAACCGATGCTGGAAAAACTCAGCAGGTCCAGCAGCATCTGTGGATAGAGGAAAAGAGCCGAAGAAGAGTCATATTGGACTTGAAATGTTAACTCTGTTTCTCCCTCCACAGATGCTGCCAGACTTGCTGAGTTTTTCCAGCACTTTCTGTTTTGATCCTAGTGTAAGTTAGTCATGTTGATTGGTTTGCATTTTCTGGATTTCTGCAGTGAATGTTCAATAATGGCATAGAAATTGCTTTGCCAATACTCTTTTTCTAATGGATACTTTTCATCAGCTATGAATACAATAGCCTAGAAATTGCCTTGAATCAGGGTGAAATCCTGGCATAAGAAATGCCGCAAATGCTGAATATGCCAATGGCATTAGGCATTTGCATCCCCAGAGGAAGCCACTGCCAGTCATGGGAGGGCCAGCAAGAGGGTCTCGGGGAAGTCCAATTGAGGTGGGAAAATTGGGAGAGGAGCAAGTGGTGGCCAGATACAAACTGCGGTTTTAGTGCACACGTGGAACTGGGAAGATCACTCTTGCTCCATAATAAGACAAATAAAAAACTTTCAGCTTAACTTTTGGGTGGTGGCCTCCAGTGGTCCCTTTAAAGACCATTGGTTTGGCTGTTAAGTGGCTGAAAAAACTAATTACAGCAGATGCTGTGAGCCAATTTAGAAAAGGGGCCTCAAACAAGCGTTAGGCGCCTTTTTTACATATGCAGCGAACCTAACGCCAATTTCAGGAACATGCTTGATCACCTACTGAGCAGCTCTAACAAATATGGTGGATGGCACAAAACCAACTGCTGTCCACCATCTTGGATCATTAGGAGCATGGCTGTCGGCATATGTCCATAAAATGGGCACAATGCTATCTGGTTTCTAGGCCATTGTGTTTCCTTTTCCAATGTGCCTAATTTTACACCTTCCTACATTAAAACTTCCCACCGTGCCTTCGCCTATCATTTTAATTGGTCCTGATTACTTGGAATATTAGTAATCTTTCCTGTATGTGTTGTTTTTACGTAGCTCGATATCATCTATTTCATTTATGAACATTGTTAAGAGTAGCTGTGGGGATCTGGGAACAGAACTCCATTTGCCTCCTTACTGGAGTCCATGGTATTGTTAACCATTTGTGTTTATATTGTTATGTCACTTTTTTTAAATCAAGCAGACAATTGTCATTAATTGCATGAACCTTAGGCTCATAGAATCATACAGCACAGAAGGAGGCATGTGGTCCATCTATAGCCTTTGGATAGAGAACTGTGCATAACCTTTAGAAGTACAACATGGGAGTGTTATTGATGCAATGCATTCAGGCTCCTCAAGAGCAGAGGAATAATTGGGGTAGTTCTTTAAGAGAGCTGGCACAGGCATGATTGGCTGAATGGCCTCCTCTACTGGATGATACTATGATTTATTAATATTACTATCATGACATGGAATTTTAAAGGAGAACAAAGTGTTACACAGCTCTGAGTTACATGAGCACAATGGACAGAAATTCATAGATCTTCACAAACATCTTATATTGGCACATGGAAGCAGTGATGTGACACTTCCATTATCATTTTTGAAAATCAGCTCTGTTCATGTATCAAGTAAATATTATTCACCTACCTGTCAAAATTCTTTCAGATGTCACTTCCTAAATCTGCTTCTAGCCTCCTACATCAGATTTAACATGTTACAATGATTGACAGGTCCTAACAAGTTTAACAATGAATCTCATTAAAAATTGAACAAATTTCTCATGTGAATGAACCTGTGCCTTTGGGTGTAAAGTGCATAGAATAACAATTTATTGTAGCACAAATAAAAATAACAAATATTGCAAATCTTGATATTCTGTGGATCCAACAGGATCTTTCAAGAGAAAAGACAGTTTAATGTATCTAGGTCTGGATCTTCTGTCAGAACTGGGTAGTGGTGGTTTAGTCAGCCATTTAATTAAACCAAGCAAATTATGTGTTGGGGGCGGGGGAGGCGGAAGGAGAAAGGTAATGAGGTTGATTTTCCTCTGCTGAATTCCAAACATCAAAACTGGGGCACAGATTGATCACTGTCCTTTTGAGTTGCCCTGTTTTATCTGGCAGACCCATTGAGGGGAATAGGGCAAGTGGAGTGTTTGCAAGTTGAGCAGATGCAAGTATTTTAATATTATGCAAATGAGGTAGGGGTGTAGGGCCTCCTGCCTCATTTTCATGCCTCAAAGCCATAAGGGTTCCCATCTGGAATAGGTTTCCAGTCCTGCATCCAATTCAGATCAAATGAGTGTGGTGATAGCAGCAACAAGACATAGCCCAGAAAAAGGTAGGAACCAATCTTGGACAGCAAGTTGTAGACCTGACATAGTGGCTGTAACCATCCCCGCAGGTCTAGCAGCAATAGGATTTCTTCTTAGAACGGCACAGAAGGGAAGAAGCCACTTTCCCATCCAGGGGTGTTTTTTTCTGAAGAGTCACACGGACTCAAAACGCTAACTCTGTCTTTCTTTCCACATATGCTGTTAGACCTGCTGAATTTTTCCAGCATTTTCTGTTTTTGTTTCAGATTCCCAGCATTTGCAGTATTTTGCTTTTACCTTAGTGTCTTTTTCCTTTTCAGTGTCCTTCTGGCAGACGATGGCACTATTAAGAACATCAAGCCTGGGACTTGGAGGTGGGTGTAGCTCAAACCTTTAATGGTGGCTTCATATTTGCCATTGGTGGGGTCTGCATGGAACTATGTGGGAGTGGCTGTCTCTGCTGCTCCTGCAGACCTGCTACCATTCACTCTAATTACCATAGAACATGGGGGAA
The DNA here is from genome assembly GCF_964194155.1 of Cetorhinus maximus. Classification (NCBI taxonomy): domain Eukaryota; kingdom Metazoa; phylum Chordata; class Chondrichthyes; order Lamniformes; family Cetorhinidae; genus Cetorhinus; species Cetorhinus maximus. The sequence continues at coordinate 16,403,152 of NC_135889.1, forward strand.
AGAACTACACTCAACTCAAAATGACAAAGGTGGCATACATCAAAGTCATGGCCAGGGTGTCAGCCCTTCAGTCAACATAGCCAACTCGAAAATATATGGAAGGCTGTGTTCTTCTTGAAGACCGAGCAGGTGGTGGACCTGGCCCTCAAGAGGGGCTCATGTTAGGCGGGACCTTCCAGCCAGTGGCAGGTCACTGAGGTCTTGAGGCCACTGTGCGTAATTTGTTATCTCAAACATCTAGCAAGTGAGCTCCTCCTCTCCCCACGTTTGGCAACTGGGGGAGGTGAGGTCAGGGATAGTGCTAATGCCACTTGGTTTCAGAGAGATCAGCCTTTGGCATGTTTTTCCCTTCAGGCACCATGTCTTTGTGCATTGAGGAGGACACTGGTCATTGGACGGCGTGCAGTGACACACCTGTAGGGAGATGGGGCATGTACAAAAAACTCTCCCACCTCCCAAGCCGATAAAACAACCCAAGGGGCTGAGGCAGTCACTGCAGCCCCTACCCCCACTCCCATTCCATCATCCGAACCCTCAGGTGTGCAATCACTGCGACTGCTGGCAGGGAGTTGGAGACGTACATTTGCGTGGAAGGAGGGCACTGTGAATAACCAAACACCTCGAGCCAAGCCCCCCTAGATAACATGAGCCAGCCTGTGAGTGATCCTGTGCTCGCATGTGTCCCTGTGTCTACGAGTGTCTCCAAGTGTGGTTCTGTGATTTGGCGGAACTATCACATCCCACGGCTGGACTTGGGTGTAGGAGCAATGGAGAGGGAAGAGACGGAGGGTGTGGAGCCTGAGGCCTCGACAGACCTGGAGGAAGGGGGAGGCTCCACTCCTTGGAAATCAGGCAGAACCTGGGCAAGGGATTTTCCTCCTCAAAGAGGAACTGGTACCCGTCATGGATCACACACTGTCCCACCACCACGCACAGCGAATGGAGGTTGTCCACCCTTTGGGAGGGTGAGATGGATCCCTCCATTGCGCCAGGCATGAGGGAAGGGGAGAGGATCCACTTGGTATGACCTAGTTAATTGTCACCAGTTCAGGCGTTATGGGAGCTGAGGCGGACGAATTGGATGAGGCTGCTCGAGCCTGGCACGCCACATACTGCTATCTCCCAGGACCTGCTCGACCTGGTGGAGGATTCGGCTAAAAAGGTCCCACAAATTGGGTCTCTGAAATGCGGTGGGGTTAGAGGGGGGGCCCCTTTACTCTGTCTCTGGCTTTAGCAGTAGCGACACTGGTACTGCGGACAAAGCTGTTCCTTGTGTTACTATGCGACCTGGTGCCTGTAGCAGAGCAGGGCCCTGAATTATTGCCTCCCTCTGGTCCAGAATGCCCAGAGGACCCCAGGGAGAACCTCTCTGTTGTCAATTTTGAGGGTGAGATGGTGACAGAGGAAGGGGCAGCTAGAGTGGCTGGGCTGACTGTTGCACTGTATAGTGGGCATTTTGGTCGCTAATGGTAATGATCTGGAGGAGGACAGTGACTTTCTGGAGGCATCAGAGATGATTTAGAGTCCATTGCCAATGAGATAGTGAAAGCTCTCATGCTCCTTTCAGGGCATCCCCTCATCATCCTCATGGAATTCTGGGAATCCCTGGACAATAGCTTGGGTTGCCATGACAAGGTCCTGCTGGTCCTTGTCCTATGGTCCAAGCTGGTGCTGCTCATCAGGTCTGTCCACTCTGCTGTAAAGATCACAAACATGAGCCAATTTGAGATGCGCTGGCTCGAAACATTCCTCATTCATCTGCTGAGGGAGTGGAGGACCATAAGTGACTCTCCTCCCATTCCACAGTGAAGTGTAGGTGGTGGCTGCATTAGATTCTTGCCATGAAGACAACCATAGCCAGCCTTAACATCAACAGCAGCAGAGAGGCACACTGCGGAATTCTCAACTTATCACTTCTTAAGAAAGGGAAGGATGCAGCTTTCTTCCTGCAGGAAACCCATACTGATCTGAGAGACAAGGCTACTTAGTTCCTGGAATGGCAAGGAATGGTCTACATGAGCCACTTACTTCCAATTCAGGCAGGGTGGCTAACTTGCTGGTCCCACATTTGAACCAGAGACATTGGGGGTCAAGGAGCCTGTGCTAGACTGCAAGCTTCATCTCGCTATCTGGCTGGGTGATGTGCCACCTCACCTGGGGAACGTACACTGCCCAGGCTGGCATGCAGCAAGCATGTTTCTTTGAAAAAGCGCCTGGTCAATTTAGCTCCTTTGACACTGGTGAGTGCACATCTTTGGGGGGGATTTCAAATGTACTCTTGAGACGGACTCTCTGGTACCCCACATCAGAAGGTGGCTGTGGGGAAGCTGAGGGACCTGGTCGAGTCCTACGGCTTGATGGATTCAGGGGTCAAAATATTGATTTTCCAAGGGCTCTTCAAGAGTTTCTCGAGGGTTACTTTTTGATTTTGAGGGGCTACTTTTTGATTTTCAGGGGTTCCTTTTTCTATTCTCACTACCTCCTTTATTAGATGATATAGTCATGCAGTAACATTACCTTCTGTATTTGTGTTGACATATGGGGATTTGAATTCACACAGAAACAGAATTAGAATAATTCATCAATATCCTTGATAATAATCACCCCTGCATTAAACTTAAAGCCACAGTACACAAGGAAAGAATTCATTTCTTAGACACAACAAAATTTAAATTGGCACAAAAAAAAGAACAGTCATAAGTTAGCAATAAAAGTTTTTCCTTTCAAAATAACTAACACACACTTCCACACATAAGAATTTATCACCCTAAACATGCCTTCCATGGACTGGTAAGGTCACAGCTAATGCATTTTCATCACATATGCACAAAGCTGGAAGATTTTAACCAGGCAGTTACCACCCTTTTTACTGCATCTCAGATCTCAATCTCAGATTTAAATATACCAATCAATATAGCATTGATATTGATCTGACATCAATTGCTGTTTGCGGAAGAGAGCTCCAAACTCCTACCACCCGTTGTGTGCAGAAGTGTTTCCTAACTTCACTCCTGAAAGACCTGGTAATGATTTTTAGTTTATGCTCCCTAGTCGTAGACTCCCCCAAATTAATTGATCATTAACCTGAGCTATGACTACACAGTAAAGAGGTAGGAGAACTGCAAGTCAAACATCTCCCAAAAGGAATACTCCATTCAGAAAGCAGAGGAGGAGAGGTAGTGAATGTGATAAGATCATGCTATAGTTGGCAGAAATGACAGATAATGAATCGGTAAATGCAGAGGCTGGAAACTAAGATGTAAGAGCACCTGTCATTGTTATGAGATGAGGGAGAGGGTTTAAAATGCGGGCATGTGAAGCTATTGTCATACCTGGCTTTAATTTTAATGAAGGCTTGCTGTTAAAAGTGGCAAGGCCTCCACCGATCAAAACTCTTTGAGAGAGCTGTCCACTATTGACACATGCAAACTATTTACGTTGTCACGATGAGGTTACTTGTGCATGAGTGTTATCAATCTGTAATTTCACTGGCTGATGAAACATAAATTGAACTGTTTAAAAAGTGTGTTTTAGAAGCAAGAAATTACACTGATTTAGATGGCTGCCACAAGTCACCTGATATTGCAAGTTGATCAGTTTCTGGAAAGTTTCAATATGAATTACAATTCAGATGCACCACAACATCCTTCTGTGGAATTTCACACCTGCTGATGTCAAGAACTACTTACAAAGATTTACTGAAACTGCACTGGACCTCAGGTTTGCATTTCTTTAAGGCTACCTTTCAAGCAGAGACAGAAAGTCTACTAGGACTATAGCTACATGGAAAGGTGGATGGATAATGGATATTCAGGAGTTCATGGGTGGGACATTACAGAATGCAATCACCTCAGCCAGGATATAAAAGCCACCATCTGTCCACACATCAACTAAGTAAATGCCTTCTGAAATCATTATGGGGAGAGAAGTCATGTGACTGGATTAACCATTTTTGAAATCTCTTTCAATACAGCATGCAGGTTACTAAAACAATAGCTGGAAAAGCTGCCAATGAAACATTAACAAGCTCCCTTCTCTTCTCTCCCAAGTTCAGGACCCTATCTCTATTAAAGTTAAAAATCCAGCACAGCGATAGAGAATTTCCATCAAAAAGAACTTTAGGTGCAAAAAATCAGCGACTTCTGGAAAAAACAGGTTACGTTTTTAAAAATATATTATCTCCGGCAATTGCAGTTATATATGGACTTCCAGTCTTGGAACTTCAAGCTCACTGTGGAGAAAAATCTGCCGCAGACACAGGTACCAGATACTTTTTGTTTACGTTTTATCATTGAACTTTAATTTACCTAAGAAAGCAACTTTCTACTGTATATCTTGTAATTCTGCATGCTTTTGTGTATGTGTGTGTGTCGGTGTATGTGTGTGTGGGTGTGTGTGTGAAAGAGAGTGGGTTGCAAAGGTCAGATGTGGGTTTACTTTTTAAAATATATTTATATCTTTACCTGAGTGGGTTTTTAACTCAATAAAAATGAAACCTTTTTGTTTTAGACTCAAGAAAGCCTGACAGGCTAGTTTCTTTGCAATCAGCATGTAAATGGTTAAGCATTTTGTTAGGAACAATGGGTAGAATCTTCGGCTTGGTAAGCAGGGGAGGGGCCCGCTTGCTGAGGCGTAAAATGATGCGCGGTGATGTCGGGTGTGAGTCCCAATGTCACCGCGCATCATTTAGATTTTTAGTTCAGCGGGCGCGCAGCCGAATTGGCTGCGCGCCCACCAAACAGTCAAAGGCCTAGTAAGCCCATTTAAAAAGCCAATAAAGCAATTAGTTGAGCTGCCCGTCCAACCTTAAGGTTGGCGGGCAGGCAAAGAGACAGGTGGCCTTCGCATTTTTCATGGAACCTCATCCACAGGCAGGATGAGGTTTCATGAACGTTTTTAAAGTCATTTGAAAATTTTTAAATTAAATTAATGAACATGTCCCAGCTCATGTGACAGTTTCACATGCGGGTACATGTCCTTAGACTTTTTTTTACCTTCATTCAATGTTTTATAAGTGAAAGTAATCTCCCTGAGGCACCTCTGTGCCTCAGGGAGATATCTGCGCTCTTTCGCGCCCACACAGCCCCACCGACGGCGAGAAAATTCTCCCCAATGTGTAACTTTACATTTAATTTATAGTTGTAATTGTGTGTTAAGAAAGGTGAAACATGGTTCTAGTTTCATTTAGAGTTTTTTGTGAGCTTGGTGTCTGGAAGTCTGCAAGTCCTGTTTGTATACATGCATTTTTAATAAGGTTTTGTAACCCTTGAAGTGGAGAGATGGGTTACAAAGGGGTTAGTAGTTCAGTGAATTTAGAAAAAATCAAAAAGTAGAAAACACTGTGCTGTTGCCTAGCGACAGGGGTCCAGGGACACACAGAGACACAGGGAAAGACAGAAGGGCAGTTTATTCAGTGTGTGTATGCCAGAGAGTGAAGGCAGGAGTTCTAATCTCTCTAGTAAAAAATCCTGCAAGACTGCTAGGGAATTGAGTTTAGGCAACTTGTGTTTGCCCTGAAGTTGAAGTAATAGTAAGTTTAGATTGCGGTTTTTGGGTGTCTCAGGGAGGGATACCCACTGGGGAAAACCATCTAGTGAATGCTCAGAGTCTGCCGGAAGAAAACTGTTTGCAACTGAGTCAGCCCAAGCAAGAAGCCTTGGTGTTGAAATAGCGGTAAATCTTCCTTGTGTTTTTGTGTCTGTAAGGGTATTGCTGGGATAAAAGGAATAGTGTGAGTTTGAATCATTTCTGTTGTTTGCATTGAAATCTTTCCAACCATTTTGTCTAACGTAATATAGTTCATTTTTCTTATTTAATAAACATTTTATTCTTTGTGTTAAAAGTATACTGGCAGACTCTTGTGAATGTGTTCAGTAACTGACCTCCATGGTTTCTAACAAAAAAAAACAAAATTAGGATCTATCAAGCCAGGTTTCACCCTGGATTTGACTTGCCCAGTATTAACGTCAGCTAGGATCATAACAACATACACTGAGAAAATACCTTCAACCTTACAAATTCACAAAAAAAACCCTGTTATGGTTAAACTTGGAGTGGTAGGATAGGGAACTCATATTTTACCCCTCCTCACGTGGCCGTAACAGTGTGTACACTCCACATCATAAAAATTGAGACCACCCCCAGAAAACACTCTCAAGTTGCTCCTGCTGCAGTAAAGGCTTATATTTATATAGCAGCTTATTCTGTTTCTCACAAATTTCTCGAAGTGCTTCACATACAATTAAGTAATTTGAAATGCAATGAACAAAGAGCAGGATTGCAGCTCATTCAAAGTGAAGATCCCAGGTGGCTCTTTGTTCTGAAATTTGAGCTTGATTTTTTGTTCATATTCATCTAATCTTCTGTACTGCCTAAAAACTTCAACTTCAATTTCTTTTTCACTGTCAGCAGAAAGCCAACAAGACAATTTTCAATCACATTAAAACTTAAAGCACATTCACATGCCAGCGACCCAAGCTCTTTGCAGCTGTGAAAGGATGCATAAGCAGAGCTGTATTTTCCTCCGGCCAAGGTCCAAAACAGCACCAACAGTATCATTCAGGGTTGCTGGCTCCAACAACCTGAGTTATACTGATTGTTTCAAATCTGCAGTACAATGACTACCTTAGTGACAGGCTCTAAAATGCTTTTGGGTGCAATTTAAGGTAATAAATTTCAATGAGTACAGACAGAATTACATAGCATTTTACAGCACCAAAACAGGTCATTCAGTCCAACTTATGCTCACTATTCATACTCCACACAAGCCTCCTCCCATCCAACATCATCTCATCCTATCAACATATCCTTCTACTTCTTTCTCCTCCATTCTCTGATATAGCTTTCCTTCAATGCGTCCATGCTATTTGTCTAACTACTCAATATGGTAGTGAATTCCACAGTCTTTTAATAAAGACAGTCCTCCTGAATTCCCTAATGGATTTAGTGGTGACTGTCTTATATTTGTAGTCCATAGTTTTTAAAAAAATTGTTCATGGGATGTGGGTGTTGCTGGACAGGCCAGCATTTATTGCCCATCCCTAGTTCAGAGGGCATTGCTGTTGTTGCACAGCAGATTTCCTTCCCTAAATGGCATTAGTGTACCAGATGGGTTTTTACAATTGACAATGGTTTCATGGTCATCATTAGACTTTTAATTCCAGATTTTTATTGAATTCAAATTCCAATCGAATTCAATAACACTACGCCACTCCCCTTAAATTTAGTTTAACTTAGAATGCAAATCAAATGAAACTAGACTGCTTGGCTAATTTGCTGGTAGATAAAATGCCTGCTTGAAGATTAGTATCAGTGAGGCAGACTACACTATGAAAGAAATATCTAGCATACAGCATGCTCTAGGATTGACAACACTTGCTACAAACATGCCAGTCACATTGATTTAGGTATGTTCACATGTTAGATCAGCAAGTTATGCACTGAGTATCTTGTTGCAGAATACTATTTTTCTGCATGTTCTTGGCATTAAAAAAACATCATTCTGCTGCAAAACTCTACATACTTTGTCTGTTCCTGTGTGTATGGGGCTGTAAAAGGCAGGAATAAGTCATGGTTTTAACATTACAAAATTAATTCCTTTCTTTAGATGACAAGTTGACCCCATAATCAAATATTTTGACAGTATAATCTAAAAGTTTGGAAGATATTAGCATGAGAAATTTAGGAATTCTGTTGAATCAGCATGTCCTTTGTTTCACAAACACAAATCTTTGATTTTCTGCAGTGAAAGGGACTCAGAGGGTTTCACATAACAGTAGTAAGAATGCAGTCTTTGAATCTTTATTGTCACAGGTAAAGTGACCATGAATTTATTCAACAATTGCTCCAAGTCATAGATGTTCCTTGTATTGTATTGCTATAAATTATCCTGTGCAAACTAATAGCAATTAAAATGAAAATCTATCTGTGATTAAAACCAAGGTAGGTTAGGAAAACATAACTGAGAAATATAATTTGAAAGAAAGACTTTCATTTAAAAAATGCCTTTTACCAACTCAGGAAGTCATTTAATGGAGCCACTGCTGTAATGTAGGAAAAGTGGCAACCCATTTTTGTAAAGCAAGGCCCCATGAACAGTATTGTGACAATGACCAGATAATCTGTTTTTTGTGATGATCATTGTGAAAATATTGATGGCCAGGACGGTAGGGAGGACTCCCCTGTTCTTCAAATACTAACATGAGATTTTTAATGTCCACCTGAGACGGCAGATGAGGCCGTGGCTTAATGTCTCATCTGAAAGATGCTACCACTGAGAGTGCAGCTCAGTATTGCACTGTACTGTCAGCTTAGATTATGTATATATTTGAAATAAATAAGATTTTGACTTTGAAATCAGTAAAATTCTGATATTCATGAAGAGAAGACTTAAGTTAACCCCAGTGCTCTGGTCAGTGTCCAGGCCTTTTAGTCCATAAAGGGAAATAGCTGATCTTTGCCCACACATACATTAGATTAAATGGCAAGCAAACATGGATAATATCCTGCTGAAGTTGAGGTGCAAATGCTGTTCTCAACAGGCAACCAAACTGAACTAAAAATAAATATAATTAATAATAAAAAGGGAAATAAAAACCATTGGTAATCAGACTAACAGTCGAGGGAACACTCTTCCTCCACAGTACCAATAAACAGTCAGAATTCCCAACCAAATAATTTGTTCTACAAAAATAAATACAATTACTCTCAAAAGCATTTCATTCACACCATTGATATCTGGCATTGATGTTAGCTGTTCTTCCATCTTATGACAGTTAGTTAACGCTTTTGCTGAGAAATTTCACGAATGCATTTACTTGCACACAATACACTAATTATGAACTAACAGTATCAATTGAGGTAAGATTCACAGTACATTACATTGGGTGTGAATAAATATATTCATAAAACATTTTTGTTTACTCATTGCTGGCTTCTGCAACTCACAGCTGACATAGATCCACAGTACACAACTCATAGTCACACAAACTTGTTAATATTTTCGTAATGGCCTAGACAATAATAGATTTTAAATAAGAAAATGTTTATTTAGCTGCATTCATGTTGTGTTAGGAATTTTGTTATGGAGTGTAAATCAAATATAGATCAACTAAATCTGTCTATCCTGGTACATAATCTCTTGGAGCATTCTTGTATTTATTATAAATATGCAAACACAAACAAATGCTGATAAAGCTATTACATACACTGGATGGAATCTTGTGCCCTCCCTCGTGGTGAGTTTGGTGGCAGGGGATATTTAATCAGGTGGGAGGGTGGCGGGTGAGGAACTCATCGCTGAGTGCACTGCCTCCTCCATTGAGAGAGTGGCGACTCTTATGGAGAGACAGCTCCAGGGACAGAAGCAGGGCTTCCTGGGGTTGCGCTCGGACCTGCAACCCCTCACTCAGGCAATGACCTCAGGAGGCCGGTGCCAGTGTGGGATGTGGATGAGGCACTCATTATCCCAGCTAGGTGCCCATCCATCAATGGACAGCAGGGAGGTCCACAACAACCTCATATTGGCACATGGGCTGCTTGTTGTCTCTGCGGACTCCTCTCAGGGCGCCCTGGAAGACAGCAGCAGCTCCTTCACCCCTCTGTCAGTGACCATGGATCCGATGAGGTTGCAATGACGGGGGAGAGGCCAGCCGTGGCACTGGCCACTCCCTCCCAGGCAGGGCCAGCACAGGCTCCACTGGAGGAGGACGACCACCAAGGTCATCAAGGCCAACAAGACAGCACAGTCAGCAGCTGCCTCCAATGCCAGTGCCAGCGAGGCGGGGGCAACAAGATGCAGCACTCGCAAATGTAAGTTTAAGGCACCGTGAGCACACTTCTGTCCTGCCATGTTTTGTTAATGTTTACTGGTGTGACCATTAACACATTATATTATTAAAACAAAAAGCTAAAAGCTACTGCGGATGCTGGAAATCCAAAACAGAAACAGAATTACCTGGAAAAACTCAGCAGGTCTGGCAGCATCGGTGGAGAAGAAATCAATTAACGTTTCGAGTCCTCACGACCCTTCGGCAGAACTGAGTATAATTAGGAGAGAGGTGAAATATAAGCTGGTCTAAGGTGGGGGGGCGGGGGGAGAGAGAAGTAGAGGGTGGGATGATTGTGGAGATAAGCAAGCAGTGATAGGAGCAGATAATCAAAAGATGTCACAGACAAAAGGATCAAAGAGGTGTTGAAGGTGGTGATATTATCTAAGAAAAGTGCTAATTAAGAATGGAAGGCACCCCCACCCACCCCACCCCACCCCCACTAGAGCTGTACCTTGAGTGTCCTGCCATCCATTCTTAATTAGCACTTTCCTTAGACAATATCACCACCTTCAACACCTCTTTGATCCTTTTGTCTGTGACATCTTTTGATTATCTGCTCCTATCACTGCTTGCTTATCCCCACAATCACCCCACCCTCAACTTCTCTCTCCCCCCGCCCCCCCACCTTAGACCAGCTTATATTTCACCTCTCTCCTAACTATACTCAGTTCTGCCGAAGGGTCGTGAGGACTCGAAACGTTAACTGATTTCTTCTCCACCGATGCTGCCAGACCTGCTGAGTTTTTCCAGGTAATTCTGTTTTTGTTTTACACATTATATTATGTTCATTTGATTTGAGTGCCATCATGATATCAATGTTGCTTTTGTCTTAATGGCCTAAGTATGCTTCACTTGTTTTGTAGGTGCAGGGCACACCAGTATCTCATGCTGGATGTGAGTGGCTCTAAACTTTATTGCACAGGCACTGAGTGGACTTTGGGTTCAAAGTCAAGGGTCATTTCAAACATCCGGGATGGAGGCAGCACACCTGACATGAGGTGGAAACAGATCTTTGGCAGCCTAGCTGAAGGACCACAGGATCAAGGTTCCCCTGGTGTCCCTGCCTCCCTGAAGGAGCCAGAGGTCTGCCTCCACGCCCTCACCGGGCTCCTCTTCTGACTCACCACTGGGTTTATCATCTGTGGCCTGTGGAGCTGCCTTGCCAGAGCCAGAATGTGGAGAGCACAGAATGCAACCACTATCAGTGACACCCACTCTGGAGGGTATTGTAGTGCTCCCCTGAATAATCCAGGCATCGGAAGCACATCTTCAGAAGACCTATGGTCCTCTCTATGATCGCAGTTGTGGAGGCTTAACTCCTATTATAATGCTGCTCTGCCTCTGTCCTTGTCAGAGAGGTGTCACGAGCCACCTTTTCAATGGATAGCCCTTGTTACCCAGCAGCCATCTATCCAGACGAGCTGGAGCAGTGAACAGCCTTGGCACCTGTGCGTGTCTGAGGATGTAAACGTCATGGGAGCTGCCAGGGTACCTTGCACAGACTTGCAGAATTTGTGCTTTGTGGTCACACACGTTCATGGAGTGGAATCTCTTCCTGTTGACAAAGGCACCCGGCTGACCCGTTGGCACCTGATGGCTACATGTGTGTAGTCAATTGCACCTTGGATGCGGGGGAACCCAGCAATTGTTGCAAAGCCTCTGGCTTGCTCAGCCTGATCTCAGGCCTCATCTATACGGAAATGAATAAATGTCATTATCCGCCTGAATAGAGCAACAGTCACCAGCTTGACACAACTGGGGACAGTTGATTGGGGCACTCTACAAAGATCCCCCACTCACCCCTGGAGGAACCGGAGGCCACTGTGACCTTCAGAGGCTCTGGTATGGGGTGTCCACCCACACAGTTGAAAGTGATCTCAGGCCCATTCACCTGACAAATGGAGGTCACGGTCTCCCTTGAGAGGTGGAGACTCCTTCGGCATTGCACCTCGGACATGTTGAGGTAGCTGCATCGATGCCTGTAAACCCTGGCAGCAAGATAGTGGCGTCTTCTGCAGTCCCTTCTGCCTTGGACTACCTGCTGGCCCTGCGCCCCTTGTGCCTGCACCTCTCCTCCCACAGGTTGCTTCCCTGGAAGCTGCATTGGGAATCTGGCCTTCTCTCCCTTTTGCCCCTCTCTTCCTACTCAGGAGATGCCACCAGCTGAGAGCACAATCCCCATTACCAAGGTAACAGAAGGCTGTCTGGTGCCTGGAAGGGTCCCAACAGTCAAAATCCTCCGGGGGCTTTGGAGACTCCAGTGAGTCCTGAAATGAAGCCTAGAAATGCTAAGAGTGAAGATCAGAATAGTGATGAAGCTGTCAAGTTCAAATAAGCAACCAACAGCAAACTATCTCCTAAACTCCTCGCTACTCACAATAGCAATGCTGCAGACCCTTTTTATCCTGCCCTCGGATGAGGTTTCGTTAAAAGTGGGCGCATGCCCATACAACAAGCGCAAAATCGTGCGGGCAATGTAAAATCACAGAATCACAGAATCACACAGTGCAGAAGAGGCTCTTCGGCCCATCGAGTCTGCACCGACACGTGAGAAACACCTGCCCTACCTACCTAATCTCATTTACCAGCACTTGGCCCATAGCCTTGAATGTTATGTCGTGCCAAGTGCTCATCCAGGTACTTTTTAAATGATGTGAGGCAACCCGCCTCCACCACCCTCCCAGGCAGCACATTCCAGACCGTCACCACCCTCTGGATAAAAACGTCTTTCCTCACATCCCCACTAAACCTTCTTCCCCCTGCCTTGAACTTATGTCCCCTTGTGACTGACCCCTCAACTAAGGAGAACAGCTGCTCCCTATCCACCCTGTCCATGCCCCTCATAATCTTGTACACCTCGATCAGGTCGCCCCTCAGTCTTCTCTGCTCCAATGAAAACAACCCAAGTCTATCCAACCACTCTTCATAACTTAAATGTTTCATCCCAGGCAACATCCTGGTGAATCTCCTCTGCACCCCCTCCAGTGCAATCACATCCTTCCTATAATGTGGCAACCAGAACTGCACACAGTACTCCAGCTGTGGCCTCACCAAGGTTCTATACAACTCAAACATGATCTCCCTACTTTTGTAATCTATGCTTCGACTGATAAAGGTGAGTGTCCCATATGCCTTTTTCACCACCCCACTAACATGCCCCTCTGCCTTCAGAGATCTATGGACACACACGCCAAGGTCCCTTTGTTCCTCAGAGCTTCCTCGTGTCATGCCATTCATTGAATACTTCCTTGTCAAATTACTCCTTCCAAAATGTATCACCTCACACTTTTCAGGGTTAAATTCCAACTGTCACTTATCTGCCCATTTGACCAACCTGTCTATATCTTCCTGTAGCCCAAGACACTCAACCTCACTGTTAACCACCCGGCCAATCTTTGTGTCATCCGCAAACTTACTAATCCTACCCTCCACATAGTCATCTATGTCATTTATATAAATTACGAATAATAGGGGACCCAGCACAGATCCCTGTGGTGCACCACTGGACACTGGCTTCCATTCACTAAAGCATCCTTCTGTCATCACCCTTTGTCTCCTATAACTAAGCCAATTTTGAATCCACCTTATCAAATTATCCCATGTGCATTTGCCTTCTTGCCTTCTGCATAGAAGACAAAGAGGACAAAGAAATTGTGGTAATCAAGGATCAAAAAGGAATCAGAAAATTCAAATAAATTAATATCAGAGAGAATATACTGGGAGAAATTCATGTGAACAATAAATCGAGATTAATTGCCTTTTTAATGCCCTTTAATTGTTGGCAGGCGCTGCTCTGACACCCACGGGCGCCCACTGACCTGAAGATTGCTCGCGTGCAGGATGACATTGGGACGCTCATCTGACGTCATCTCGTGCTATTTCACGACCGCTTGGGTCAGGCGTGCGCCCACCTGCGAGATATAAAATTCTGGCCCATGCCTACGGGGTACAGGTGGGGAAATAAGTCTAATGGGCTCCTTCTGTGCTGTGAGCATTCTATGATTCTATGATAAATAGTTTGAAGCGTTTATGAGTCAGGAGCTCATAAGTAAAATTTAAGTGGTTTACAAACATTCACTTGAAACCTTCATGAAACACTGCCTTGTAACAATTCCCTTTATTATTTCTAGTCTTTATACAGTGGAATTTGTAATTTAATTTCATATTTTCAGGGGATCAAGTTAATGGTAGACAAAGAGCATGCTAAGAGCTACACTGCAAATTCATTGAATGATACTTTCTGCTATCAAATGTAAATTAACAGCCAATATTTGAAAAAATGAGCTACAGAAAAATGTAAAAAAATGTCCTTACCTGTTAATATCCCAGATCTTAACGGTGTTATCCATCGAACAAGATGCTACAAAGTCACCACAGGTGTGCCATGAACAGCCCCAGGAAGCATGAAGATGGCCAGTAAATGTGAATACACATTCAACCTTCGCAAAATCCCATATCTTCACTGTTTTGTCTCCACTGGTTGTAGCAAGCATGTTACCACTGCAGAAAAAGGAAATCATAGTTGGAGACTTTGATATAGTGTTTCTCTTTTATTTTTTCTCTGGCATGCATTCATATTTCAATCCAAAGGGTAGGACAATCCACCTCATCAATGCATGACAAACAACAGAAAATAATTTAATTCCCTATTCTCTGGGATAAAGCATTCTGTTAGATTGCTTCATAAAAAGATAGGGATTGCTGGAAGAAAAGTCGACAAAGCTCCATTTAGTTCGCCTTCTATCATCCTGGTACTAGCACGATGCAATGATAATGGATTTGTAAACTATTCATAGCAATTAATTTCTATCAAGTAATCCAAAGATTTATTCAGAGATACAAATAAAAACCAGTATAAATTGTTTAGTTAGGATACAGGAATTCAGTAGTTAGCTTTGGGCTGAGGTTTTAACCTGCAAATCTAACATGGGTTGCATTCTTTGTAATACTTTGACATTGTTATTGTATAATATGTCCAAAATTAAGTTTGTAATAATGCACTGAAGAAGGTGATTGGCCTTGAGTATTCATATACCAACATGTTGCTATACAGACAAGATCTGGATGCCCACAATTCCACAAATGGCGGGGGCTCATAGAATATAGTTAACCACAAGAAAAATAGGAACATAAGAGGCTGAATCATAAGATCAGAAGAAATAGGAGCAGGAGTAGGCCATTCAGCCTATCGAGCCTGCCCTGCCATTTGATAAGATTATGGGTCATCTGACTGAGGCCTTAACTCCACTTACAAATTTATATAGAATAGGAAACTGTACTGGTATTGTTTTAGAATGCAAATAAATTGTTTTTATTAAAAATTCTAGTTCTATAATTGATCATTTCCATTTAGAAACCTTTTTATCCAAATATAGCCATGAGCTCTGAAGTCTGTAAAATAAAAATTAGTCCGGTTGATTCTGTTTTGTAGATTCAGGTCTTATTTAGGACACTCACTTTGATTAAAAACATTTTTAATCAAATATATTTTCCAGATTAAATGCAATAATAGTGCAGCTTGGAAAGCATTTTTAAAAATCTTATATTATAATTTGTATTTTGAAACATGTCCAAAAATTGTTAGTCTGCTCAGGTCCTCATGCTGGTACATTTCCTGAAGGAAATCTCCTGTAATAGGTTCGGTAATAGGCATAGTGTCATAATACTTCAAAAGAAGGACTGATGAAAAGAACAATCTCAGAATTATTTTGTATGAAGATTTCAGGGGCTTCTTTGAGTTGATGTAAGATGACAGGAAAAATGATTTAAAGCACGTCCTGTTTTCCCAGAAAAAAAGGTGTTCAGAATATGATTACGACATAAAATGTACAGCACAGAAACAGGTTTTTTGGCTCAAATGGTCCATACAGGTGCTTATGCTCCACAAAAGCCTCCCCCTAGCCCTCTTCCTCTAACTTTTCTTATCAAACTCCTTCATAATCTTGAAGACCTCTATTATATCACCCCTCTTTTCTTTTCAAAATAAAAGAGCCCTAGCCTGTTCAATCTTTAGAAAAGTCTAGTTATCTTTTTACTTTATTTCCAAGTCATACGATGTTTAAACAAATAGAAGGTCTAATGCTGGCCCAGCCAACGACGCCCACATCCAATAAATGAATAATAAAAAAAAATTAGAAATGTCAGCAATGCCTTGCAGAAAGTTGTGAAACCTCTGAAAAACATTCAAAGGATGCTACACAAGATAAGAGTACATGGTGTAGGGGGTAATAAGTTAGCATGGATAAAGGATTGGTATAGCTAACAGGAAGCAGAGAGCAGGGAAAAATGAGTCTTTTTCAGGTTGGCAAGCTATAACTAGTGGAGCGCCACAGGGATCAGTGCTGCCGCCTCAACTATTTACAATCTATATCAATGACTTGGATGAAGGTATAGAGGCTAAATTTGCTGATGACTCCAAGGTAGGTAGGAAAGTAAGTTGTCAAGAGGAAATAGAGAGTCTGCAAAGAGATATAGATAGGTGAGTGGGCAAAAATTTGACAGATGGAGTACAATGTGGGAAAATGTGAACTTGTCCACGTTGGCAGGAAGAATGGAAAAGCAGGATATCATTTGGGAGAGAGATTGCAGACCTCAGTGGTACAGAGGGATCTGGCTGTCCTGGTACATGAATCCCAAAAGGTTAGTATGTAGGTACAGCAAGTGATTCAGAAGGCAAATGGAATGTTGGCATTTATTGCAAGGGGAATGGAGTATAAAAATAGAGAAGATTTACTGCAGCTGTACAGGGCCTTGGTGAGACCATATCTGGAGTACCATTTACAGTTTTGGTACCTTATTTGAAAAAAAGGTATAATTACGTTAGAAGCAGTTCAGAGAAGGTTCACTCAACTCATTCCTGGGGTGAAGAAAGGTTGAACAGGTTGGGCCTATACCCTTTGGAGTTTAGAAGAATGAGAAGTGATCTTACGTAAGATCCAGACTTGATCGGGTTGACTTGGAGAATGTTTGCTCTTGTGGTGGTGACTAGAACTAGGGGGCACAGTTTAAGAACAAGGGGTCTCCCTTTTAAGACACGTCTGAGGAAAAACTGTTTCTCTCAGAGAATCATTGGTATGTGGAATTGTCTTCCCCAGAAAGCAGCTGAGGCTGGGTGATTGAATTTATTCAAGGCTGAATTAGATTTTTGATAGACAGAGGAGTCAAAGGTTATGGGAGACAGACAAGAAAGTGGAATTGATACCACAAATAGATCAGCCATGATTTTATCAAATTGTGGAGCAAGTTCAAAGGGCCAAATTCTTGCTCCGAAGTCCAATGTTCCAATGTATCGATACTAAGATCCTTATTTTAGGCTGATATATACACAATACAATGGGAAACCTCCAAACCTGGGTTATATTGCTAGCTGCACCTCATTCTATGTTAGGAACAGGAGTAGACCACTCACCTCTTTCCAGTTCCCAATTCAGTGTGGTAATTGTTAATCTGTATCCAAACTCCATCCATCAACCTTGGTTTCATAACCTTTTATACACTTGGCTAACAAAATTATGAATTGAGCTAGCTTCTATTCCTTTTTATGTAGTCAGTTCCACAGTTGAACCATACTTTGCATGAAGAAGTATTACCTAACTTTTCTCCTGATAGCTGACTCTAATTTTAAGGTTATGTCTTCTTATCCTAGACTCCCCCACAAGCAGATAAAGTTTCTCCCTATCTGCCATGTTAATTATTTTCAAAATCCTAAAAAGCTGAATAAAATTGCACCTTAAATATTCTATATTCCGGAGAATGTAAGGCTGGTTTATGTAAATGCTTCTCATAATTCAACCCTTGGAGCCCTGGTAACATTCTGCTGAATCTGCACTACACACCTTCCAAGGTCAATACATTCTTTCTAATGTGCGGTGCCTAGAACTGTAGGCAATACTCCAGGGGGAGAATTTTCTCCCTGTCGGGCGGGCCGGTTGGGAGTGGACACGGGCGAGTGCGAAGCCGATCGCCGCCCGCGATCGGCTCCGTGCTGCTATTTTACATGGGCGGGCCAATTAAGGCCCACCCAGCATGACATGCGCCCCGTATCGCTCAGCGCTACCCGTGCAGGCGGGGGGAAGAGGGAGAGTCATGCACGTGAAAGAGCACAGGAATTTGCTTGAGGTATGGAGCTGCCTCAGGGAGATTCAGGACATACTGAGAATTTTTAATAAATTAAGTGAAAAATTATTTTACATGTGACAGTGTCACATGAGCTGGGACATGTTTATGAAATGTGAAAATTTTATTTATTAATTTAATAAAACCTTCATGAAACCTCATCCCGCCCACGGATGAGGTTTAATGATAAAGGTTAAGGCCGCTTGGGCTCTTCGCCTGCCAGCCAACCTTCAGGTTGGACAGGCATCTGGCAACTGCAGAAGATGCAACATCTGCCCCTTTACTTCCCCTCTCCTCACCGTCCAAGGGCCCAAACACTCATTTCAAGTGAAGCAGCATTTCACTTGCACTTCCCTCAAATTCATCCATTGCATTCGCTACTCCCAATGCGGTTTCCTCTACATTGGAGAGACCAAACGCAGACTGGGTGACCGCTTTGCGGAACACCTTCGGTCTGTCCGCAAGCATGACCCAGACCTCCCTGTCGCTTGCCATTTCAACACTCCACCCTGCTCTCATGACCACATGTCCGTCCTTGGTCTGCTGCAATGTTCCAGTGAAGCTCAACACAAACTGGAGGAACAGCACCTCATCTTCCAACTAGGCACTTTACAGCCTTCCGGACTGAATATTGAGTTCAACAATTTTAGATCATGAACTCTCTCCTCCATCCCCACCCCCTTTCTGATCCCCTTTTTTCCAATAATTTATATAGATTTTTCTTTTCCCACCTATTTCCATTATTTTTAAATGTATTTCCATCCATTGTTTTATCTCTACCTTTTAGCCTATTTCGATCCCTTCACCCCACCTCACCCCCACTAGGGCTATCTGTACCTTGCTCGTCCTACTTTCTACCCTTAATGTCACTTATTAGCACATTTCTTAGCTAATATCACCACCGTTAACACCTCTTTGTCCTTTTGTCTATGACATCTTTTGGCAATCTCCACCTATCACTGGCCCTCTATCCAGCTCTACCTGTCCCACCCCCCCCCCCCCCCCCCCTTAAACCAGCTTACATTTCACCTCTCTTCTATTTTTCCTTAGTTGTGTTGAAGAGTCATACGGACTCGAAACGTTAACTGTGTTCCTCTCCGCAGATGCTGTCAGACCTGCTGAGTTTTTCCAGGGGTATTTTTATTTTTGTTTTGGATTTCCAGCATCCGCAGTTTTTTGCTTTTATCCCTGTTAATTATCCACGTTGGTTTTTAAATGGCCTTAGCAGGCCTTTGACAGTTCGGCGGAGGTGCAGCCGCCTCCAGCGCGCGCCCGCCGAACAGAAGATCTGAATGACATGCAGTGACATCGGGATGCATGCCCGACGTCACCGCGCATCATTTTATGCGTCGGCAAGTGGGGTCCTCCCTCCCACGCCGATGTGAAAATTCTCCCTTGGATGTGAGCTTTGTATAGCTTTGGCAAAAATTCCACCCCTTTATATTCTAGCCCAAAGGCTAACATTCCAGTTATCTTTTTGATTTTTTTTTGTATCTGACGGCTAGTGATTTAATGATTTCAGTGATCTGTGCACATGGACCCCCTTGGAGCCGGAGTCTGACCCGGGCCCGGAGCGCCCTAGCCCAGCTCAGTGAGGTGCTGGAGGCCGAGCTGGAGAGTATCCGGGGGGCCGGTACCTGGAAAAACGAGAGAGTCATCACCTGCAAACAGGTAGCGCACATCAGTGTTCAGGGCAGCAGCGGAGCCATTCTGAATTTCTGTGCGAACAACTACCTGGGCCTGCTGAGTCACCCTGAGGTGATACAGTCAGGAATCGAAGCTTTGGATCAGTATGGAGCAGGGCTGAGCTCCGTCCGTTTCATTTGTGGCACCCAGAATCTGCACAAGAACTTAGAGGCCAAGCTCGCAAAGTTCCACCAGAGAGAGGATGCCATTCTGTATGCCAGCTGTTTTGATGCCAATGCTGGGATTTTTGAGGTCCCGTTAACCCCTGAAGATGCCATTCTCTCGGATGAACTCAACCATGCATCGATCATTGATGGAGTTCGGCTGTGCAAGGCCAACAAATACCGCTTCAGACACCTGGACCTCAGTGACCTGGCGGCCAAGTTGAAGGAAGCCCAGAAACACCGGATGCGTCTGATTGTTACCGATGGCGTTTTCTCCATGGATGGTGATGTGGCACCACTGAAAGAGATTTGTGACCTGTCAGAGAAATACAATGCTCTGGACCCCTAAATCCCTTTGGACCTCCCTGCTTCTAGCTTTTCACCATTTAAATAATACTTGGAGCACTCCTTTTTCAGTCCAAAATGTATGAGCTCACACTTGTCTGCATTGAAAACCATTTATCGCAGTTTTGCTCACTGACTTAATCTATCAATGCCTTTATGTAATTTTATACTTCCATCATCACTGCTTATGGTACCACTAATCTTTCTATCATGAGTAAACTTGAACATATAGTTTTCTATTGAGTTAACTAAGTCATTAATAAATATTGTGATTAATTGATGCCCCTTTAGAAAGAGAAATCTATCAGTATGGCTGGGTTTAGGCAGAATATTTCACCATAACCTTGAGATGGGGAGTTTCTTTACAAAGCGTTAAGAAAGCTGGACTAAGTCCTCCAATCCACAATCACCTGGTCCAGCGGTAATAAAGCAAAATAGTTTTTATTCTTGTGGTACCAAGGAAGAGATATGGAGCGATAATAAATGTAAAGAACCCCCCTTTCAAAGGTTTCATATTTCATCACAGCATTTGTATTGTGGAATTACACAGTTCTACAAAATTATTTACCATAGCATTTTTTTCACCCTTTTGTCTAACTGCCTTACCTGATCAACCAGGCATGTTTTATATGCTATAATGACACACTTGCTGAGCTGAAGTAGACTATATAATTGTTGTGTCAAATATTGTGCATTAATTCAGATGACAAAAAATTGTTTTGTGAAATGTAAGTTTAAAGGACATTACCTGCAGCTTAACCCAGCATCCATAGCATCACCAAGTTTTATTGCGCCTATAAGCACAGAAGCAGGCTATTCAGCCCCACTGGTCTCTGCAGGCATTAAAGTTCCACATGAGCCATCACCTACTTTCATCATCACACCCTAGCAGCATAACCTTCTATTCCTTTCTCTCTGATGTGTGTATCTACTTATCCTTAAATGCATCTATGTGATTTACCTCAATTACTCCATGTGGTAGTGAGTGCTACATTCTAACTACTATTTGGGTAAAGAGGTTTCTCCTGATTTCCTCAATAATACTGTTGGGATGAACATGCTATTTATTCATATTGGCCTAATTCTCGGGACACTCATATCCCAATTCCTTTGTAAACTTATTTGTATTTGAATGTACATTTTATTCCAACTCCAATTTTGGTAACACAGCTAGTACAAACTCTGAGTTTGTAAGATGCTTCCCTTTCACATCCAATACCCTCCCAGGGCTCAAAAACCAACTCAATTTTTACCTTTGTTCTTTGCAACAATCTAACATTGCTTGAATTACCCAATTATGTCTTAGTGCATCTTCCACAACTGTGTATATATTTACCATAAAACCTATTTACGGAAGGAGTCAAATCTATCCCAAAAGATCACATGTAGCCTCTTAACTTATACAGGGGAGGAAAAATTGAATTAGGTCCAAAATCAGGCATGGGAGTGCTGATCGGCATGTATACTGTGGTGCTTTATGTATTGGCAGACCTGCTACAGAGCGTCTTGTCACTGTTAAGAAGCATATGGAGGAGTTTGGCTCCAACTTGACACAGGGCTTAACGCAAAGCTTGAAGTCCATCCTTTCCAGAATGGAAGTGGTCACCAACTCCATGGCAGCATTTGATGACTTAACCATAATGCAGCATCAGGTGGCCGATGTATCAGCTTCTATTGCAGCCCAGGCAGAAGCCACCTAATATTTCAGTGCTGCAGGGAAGCTCAGACTGAGGTCATGAGAGCTGTGTTTGTTGCCATGCAGCCTCAGACCGCTGCCATCATGGTTGCCGATACCAGTGCTCAAAAGAACATGCAGGTTCTCACAGAAGTGCAGCAATCTTTCTTCCAACATATTACTACAACTGTTGAGGCACCACCCTGGGTTAGTGGCAGTGGCTCTGTAAAGCACAACAGCATTCATGCTCGCACCACTGCCACTCTGCCCTTGCTATTGCCTTTCAACCAGCCAGCTGGTCCGAAACCGGGCCCACAGGCCCAGAGCTTTTTGAAGTTATCCAGAGTCTCCCCCACTGAAAGTCAGCAGCCTTCTACCAGCCATCCATAGCCTCTAGGGTAGCTCTGCATAGAAGCACTAGGACAGGAAAAGGCACCTGCAAGACAGGCACAGAGGGAATGCACAAGGGTGAATAGTTCAGTTTTGTGTATATTATTGGAAGTGTTGTTGAATAAAGTTGTTATGGAATTTTTTTTGTTGGTGGCATGTATTCCAGGGGTTTGGCCATGAGGACACTGTGATGGCATGTAGCAGATGGATGGAAAGCTGGTGTATCATGGAGCAGCTGTGGTGTGGGGTTGAGATCTCAGGAGAACCAAATTCTGAGTATCATGGATAGCCTGCTGGGCGAAGAGATCCCAGATGCCTCCTCCCTGCCTCCTCTTCCTCCTCCTGAGGTGGTCTCTGAAGGCATGGTGGCAAAGTAAGTGCCATCATGATAGCAAGGTTATGGAGGATGCAGAAGACCACACAACCTTTGAGACTAAGTCTGTTGATTAGTGGAGGGCTCCCCTGAGCAGTTCATGTAATAGAACCATTGCTTCAGGATGCTGATTGTTTGTTCCATGGCATTCCTGGTCGCTTTATTGCTGTCCTTATAGGCATGCTGTCCACATGTAGTCAGTGAGTAGAGGGGATTCATTAGACATGATTTTTCAGGTATCCCGTGTCACCCAGCAGCCAGTCTCTGGTTGTTGGTAGTGGCACAAAAGTGGCAGGTAAACTTGCCTTCTGCAGGATAAATGTGTCATGGCTGCTCCCAGGAGAGTAGGCATTCACCAAGATGACCTTCTGTGCATGGTCACACACCAACTGGATGTTAATAAAGTGATAGTTTGTTAAAATGTGCAATCAGTCGATTGCATCCTACATCATTGAGAAACCCATCAGCCTGGCAAAGCCATGTGCTCTCTACTGCTTCTCTCTGGTCAGTGAAAAGATACTGAAGTACCCTCTCCTTCTATCACTTCATTGATGCAGTGATGGATAGTGAACCATGAGATGTTGATACTGCTGCAGGCTCCTGCCTGGAGGGATCCACTGGTGTAGGAAATTAGGATGACGGAAAATTGACGGTCACAGGCAGCGTAATCCTTGCTCTGCCCTGAGGCTGAAAGTTGGATATTAGGAAATTACAGTTCAGTTATTGCTTCCTTTGTGAAACGAAGATGCTTCACACACTGCTCCTGGTTGAGATGGAGGTAGAAGTGCTTAAAAACCGGTAGTGGGTAGGGATTTCTAGTGAGAGCCCTCCTCCTCCCTCTGTACACAGCTTCCCCTCTCTGCTACCTGTGGTCCATTTCCAAGTCTTAATGCAGCCCAAGAAGGGCCACAACAATAGTCTCCATTACTGAAGCTGACTTCCTCCTAACAGGCCTTGCAGCTCCTCTGACATTCTTGTCAACATTCAGTGCCACTCCCTTGCAAATCCCCCAGAAATTGCATAACTCCTCCAATGACACTTTACTTCCATTAACTCTGCACCACCAAAGGAAAGTCAAAAGCACCTCACCTGAACGTTGAGTGGTTTGCCCTTTAAATAGTACTAGTGGTGTGAGGGGGGGCCTTTGTGCAGATGAATTGGATTGATGTGAGAGAGTGTCAACTGGATCTGTACAGTTCTAAGTAGCAGATTGGGTGCCAAATCAGCATGATCACATCATGATCTACCCGCTCTGCATGATTCCAGCACATGTACGGCACACCTATGTTAGCGCTTTGTCAGCCACAGCATGCTGTGCGGGGCCCACCAGAAATATCTAGCTGGCATTTTTGCAGTTTTGGGCTTTGGTGGTGCTAGCACCTGCGACGCAATGGAACCCAATTCATGGCCTATAGTTCATCTGCTTGTGACAGAAACCTGTCCATTTACATCAAGCTTACATCTCTCAGGACAGGTGAAATACCTACCATGATGCAACAATATACAGAGCCAAACTGGTGACTTGTGCATAAACCATTTAATATTTGTAAGGCAAAATGTTGACAATAGTACACACAACACTTGATCTTCTGACAAGAGCAAGTATGTTGGCAATTATCCTTCAACTGGTTTTATTACATTTTGGGATGCCTGTAAGGTGTGTTTAGGATAAAGAACCACATTCATTCGAAAGCTAGTGACAAAAAGTTCAATTTAATCAAATTTATTACTATTAACCATAGATTATTATAAAGACAAAGTCAAAGAGAGAAGGATAAAAAAACAGAAAAAACAGGTGAAATACATTGTCTGAAAAACAAAGACAAACAAAGAGAATGAAACAGAGTCTTTCAAAATCATTCATGTAACTTAATGCAGCTGATACAGTCATGACAAAGTAGAGGTAGGACTGCTCTTTGGATGCTGTTTGTGGCTGCAGTGTTGTGAACTAACCTCACAATAACATGAGGGCAAGTCATTTACGTGATATCACATAACTTGCAGCACACAATGTGCAGTGCACTGGGAGTGTAGAGTGATTTAAAGACTGCTTGTTGCTCTTAAAGCTGTCCTATTACTGATGGTTACAACAAGCCTGCAAAGCCGAGCAGTTCTATTCTAAGGTGCAGCCTTTGATGTCTTGCTACAATTGAGATTCCATCGGCAAACATGGTCGGTGAAAGATAGGATGGAGCTTTAAAAAACAGTGTGCTTAACTAAAGTAGCGCAAATTACAAAAACTCAAAGCCACATACACTTCTTGCCACAACTACCTGACACACACCTGTTTGAAAAATAGGGACCCAACAGTGCTGACATCCATCACCTGTTTCATATAGTGCTGAGTGAGCGTGGTGTTGTTACGGTATTGATATATCATTATGGAGCCATAATCTTGTTAAAATATTCCTGCATTCTAATGAGTCTAAAACACAGCTGCTGCAAAGTGTTGTGTCATGGTGGCAGAGACACAGTGGCAGACATTTATGGGAATATTTCAGAATACACAGAATACATCCCAACGAGAAAGAAAAATTCTAAGGGGAGGACCCACCATCTGCGGTTAACTAAAAAAGTTAAAGATAGTATCAAATTTAAAGAAAAAGCATATAATTGTGTAAAGATTAGTGGCAGGTCAGAAGATTGGACAGGATATAAAAAGCAGCAAAGAATAACTAAAAGATTGAAAAGGAGGGAAAAATTAGAGTACGAGAGAAAGCTAGTTAGAAGACAGAGAGTAAGAGTTGCTATAGATATTTTAAAAAGAGAAGAGCTAACAAAGTGAGCGTTGGTCCTATAGAAAGTGAGTCTGGGGAATTATTAATGGAAAATAAGGGGATGGCAGATGAATTGAATAGGTATTTTGTATCAGTCTTCACTATGGAGGAATCAAGTAACATCCCAGAAGTAGCTGTAAATCGGGAAATAGAAGGGAGGGATGAACTCAAGAAAATTACATTCACCAAGGAAGTGGTACTGAGAAAGTTGTTGGAACTGCGGGCTGACAAGTTCCTGGGTCCTGATGTGCTTCATCCTAGGGTGTTAAAAGTAGTGAGATCGTTGATGTGTTGGCTTTAATTTTCCAAAATTCCCTAGCTTTGGGGAAGTCCCATTAGATTGAAAAATAGCAATGTAACTCCTTTATTCAAAAAGGGAGGGAGACAGAAAGCAGGAAACTACAGGCCAGTTCACTTAACATCTGTCATAGGGAAAATGTTAGAAGCCATAGTTAAAGATGTTATAGCAGGACACTTAGAAAAATTCAAGGTAATCAGGCAGAGTCAACATGGTTTTGTGAGTGGGAAATCATGTTAAACCAACTTATTGGAGTTCTTTGAAGAGGTAACATGTGATGTAGATAAAGGTGTGTGTACTGTGCTTAGATTTCCAGAAAGCATTTTATAAGGTGCCACATAATAGGTTAGTGTGGAAAACAAAAGCTCATTAGCCTGGATAGAAGACTGGTTAGCTAACAGGAAATGGAGAGCAGGCATAAATGGGTCATTTTCTGGTTGGCAAGATGTAATGGGTGGTGTGCCATAGGGATCAGTGCTGGGGCCACAACTTTTTACAATTTATATAAACGACTTGGGTGAAGGGAATCAAGGTATGGTTGCTAAATCTCCTGATGACAGAAAGATAGGTAAGAAAGTAAATTGTGAAGAGGATGTAAGGAGGCTACAAAGGGATATAGGTGGATTAAGTGAGTAGGCAAAGATCTGGCAAATGCAGCATAATGTGGGAAAATGTGAAATTGTCCATTTTGGCAGGAAGAATAAAAAAGAAGTATTTTGTCTAAGTGGTGAGAAAATGCAGAGCCCTGAGATGCAGAGAGATTTGGGTGTCCTAGTGCATGAATCACAAAAGGTTAGTATGTAGGCACAACAAGTAATTAAGAAAGCTAATAATACTGTTATCACTTATTGTGAGGGGAAATTAATATAAAATACTGTGAATATTATATTGTGTGGCACTACCACCATGGTAAATGGGTTAGATTTCACTCAGATCTAGCAACTTGAGACTGGGCAACCATGAGGTGTTGGGGGTTATCAGCAGCAGCAGCTCAATACTCCATGATCTGTAACCTTTAGGCCCACATATAGCCCATTCTACCAAGCCAGAGGATCAACCCTGGTTCAATGAAGAGTGCAGGAGAGCATGCCACGAGCAGCACCAGGTATACCTAAACTGAGTCGTCAACCTAGTGAAGCTGCAACACAGGACTACTTGCATGCCAAACAGCTTAAGCAGCAAGTGATAGACAGAGTTAAGCGATTCCACAACCAATGGATCAGATTTAAGCTCTGCAGTCCTGCCACATCCAATCGTGAATGGTGGTGGACAATTGAACAATTCGTTGGAGGAGGAGGCTCCACAAATATCCCCATCCTCAATGATGGAAGACCCCAACACATCAGTGCAAAAGATAAGGCTGAAACATTTGCAACAGCCTACAGCCAGAAGTGCCAGGTTATTGATCCATCTCAGCCTCCTCCTGAAGTCCTAGCATCATAGATGCCAGTCTTCAGCCAATTCAATTCACTCTACGTGATATCAAGAAACATCTGAAAGCATTGGATACTGCAATGGCTATGGGCCCTGACAATATTCTGGCAATAGTACTGAAGACTTGTGCTCCATAACTTGTTGCGCCCCTAGCCAAGCTGTTCCAGTACAGCTACAATACTGGCATCTACCTGGCAATGTGGAAAATTGCCGAGGTATGTTCTCAGCAGGACAAATCCAACCCAGCCAATTACTGCCCCATTAGTCTACTCTCGCTCATCAATAAAGTGATGGAAGTGGTCATCAACAGTGCTGTCAAGCGGCACATGCTTAGCAATAACCTGCTCACTGACGCTCAGTTTGGGTTCCGCCAGAGCCACTCAGCTCCTGACCTCATTACAGCCTTGGTTCAAACATGGACAAAAGAGCTAAACTCCAGAGGTGAGGTGAGAGTGACTTCCCTTGACATCAAGGCAGTATTTGACCGAGTGTGGCATCAAGGAGCCCTAGCAAAACTGGAGTCAATGGCAATCAGGGGGAAACTTCTCCGCTGGTTGGAGTCATATCTAGCATACAGGAAGATGGTTGTGGTTGCTGGAGGTCAATCATCTCAATTCCAGGACATCACTGCAGGAGTTCCTCTGGGTAGTGTCCTA
Source organism: Cetorhinus maximus (assembly GCF_964194155.1). Classification (NCBI taxonomy): domain Eukaryota; kingdom Metazoa; phylum Chordata; class Chondrichthyes; order Lamniformes; family Cetorhinidae; genus Cetorhinus; species Cetorhinus maximus. Next base: position 16,430,895 of record NC_135889.1, read on the forward strand.
GGCCCAAGAATCTTCAGCTGCTACATCAATGACCTTCCTTCCATCATAAGGTCAAAAGTGAGGATGTTCGCTGACGCTTGCACAATGTTCAGCACTATTCGTGACTCCTCAGATACTCAAGCAATCCCTGTCCAAATGCAGCAAGACCTGGACAAAATCCAGGCTTGGGCTGACAAGTAGTAAGCAACATTTGCACTACAAAAGTACCAGGCAATGACCATCTCCAACAGGAGAGAATCTAACCATTGTCCCTCGACATTCAATGGCTGAATCCCCCAAGACTATTGACCAGAAACTGAACTGGACTAGCCATATAAATACTGTGGCTACAACAGCAGGTCAGATGCTTGGAACCCTGTAGTGTGTAACTCACCCCCTAACTCCCCAAAGCTAGTCCACCATCTACATGGCACAAGTCAGGAGTGTGATGGAATACTCTCCACTTGTCTGGATGAGTGCAGCTCCAACAACACTCAAGAAGCTTGACACCATCCAGGGCAAAACAGGCTGCTTGATTGGCACCCCATCCATCAATATTCTCTCCCTCCACCACTGATGCATGTGGCAACAGTGTGCACCATCTACATGATGCACTGCAGGAACTCACCTAGGCTCCTTAGGCAGACCCTTCCAAACCCATAACCGCTACCATCTAGAAGGACAAGGGCAGCAGACACATGGGAAGTTCCCCTCCAAGCCACTCAGCATCCTGACTTGGAAATATATTGCCGAGTACCTCCACTGTGGCTGGGTCAAAATCCTGGAACTCTCTCCCTAACAGCATTGTGGGTGTACCTACATCACATGGACTGCAGCTGTTCAAGAAAGCAACTCACCACCACCTTCTCAAGGGCAATTAGGGATGGACAACAAATTCTGGCCAAGCCAGCGATACCTACATCCCATGAATAAATAAATAAATGGTAGGGAAATTATACTTCAGTTATACAGGACGTTAGTGAGACCATGTCTGGAGTACTGTGTACAATATTAGTCTCTGTGGTAATTATGGTTTTATTTAGTGTAATATACCTTTAAGAATAATGCTTATTAAGGAAGATCACATGACCTTTAGGACTCAATAGGAGAGTAGCTTGGGCTACCTCTGTAGTTAGTAGTTAGTAGTTTAGAGATAGAGTTTGAGTTGGAAGCACACGTGTATTTGCAGCTGAGTACCTTTGTGAATAAACTAAAAGTTTCCATCTAAGAAGCGTCTGCTGATCAACTCTATTAATAGTACCAACTCAGCCACCTCTCAGAACAAACTGGCGACGAGGATAAAACAAGTTAACAGAAGAAATCAAGTAAAACAAAATCAGCTTAGTACCTTGCATAGCAATGGAAAGCACAAGTTCCATTTCAATTGATGAAGTGATTCCCTCTCAAAATGCCGCAATTCGGAAGAATTGATCTTTTCGATCCAACTGTGGACAATTGGTCTCGTTGCATTAAACGCCTCACGTTCTTTTCCAAGTGAACGGGATTACGGGGAAGAGAAGAGGCGAGTGATCCTCTAAGTACATGTGGCAATAAAGCCTACACCTTGATTTGAAGTTTGATGGCACCCAGTGCCCCAGATTTGAAAAATTTTGATGAATTGGTGGATCTCGTGAAGGGTCATTATCAACCAAAGCCCTCAGTAATGATGCAAAAGTTCAAGTTTAACTCGAGAAACAGAGCCCCGGGTGAGAAAGTTGCATGCTAAGTAGCAAGTTTGAAGCAGTTAACGGAGCATTGTGAGTTTGGTACATCTCTAAACGACATGCCCAGAGATCGTTTAGTGAATGGCGGTGTGAATGAGGACATGATCCAGAAGAGACTATTGTCTGAAGTGAATTTGGATTTCAAGAAGGCGCTAAAGATAGCATTGGCCAGTGAGAGATTCAAAAGCCATACAGGGCGCGCAAAATGGCACCGTCCTCCACATTGGGCAGGAAACCCCAGCCAAAAAAGGCACGAAAGTGCAAGACTCCGCTGAGAAGTGGGAAACAGCCCCCACTAGCCGAAAAATGAGAAAAAATGACTTAGCAGTGAAAATAAAGAATAATTTCAGTAGAGATGGAAATGATTGGCAGTTTAAAAAAATTGAATGTTATTATTGTCACAGAAATGGACATATAATGAGAGGAAAGATTCAAGCAGGCTTTTAAACAAAAGAAAAAAAGCCCAGTGAGATCCACAATGTAGAAGAGCCTGAAATAACAAATTCAGATATCTACTCGTTGTTTAATCTGAAAGTTGGAAAGACAGAACCAATATTTGTAACAGTGAAAGTAAATGGCAGACCTGTTTGAATGGAAGTGGACACAGGAGCTTCCACTACAGTAACTGGGGAACATACCTTCAGATATCTGAATAATGGTGAACATCAATTAAATTTAGAAGAAACAGCAGCCAAACTAAAAACATACACGGGTGAAGACATTCAAGTCAAAGGCATAAGCAGAGTAACTGTTTATTAGGGAAGACAATCGGCAAAGCTACCAGTGTTAGTACTGAGAGGCAGAGGACCAAGCCTCCTAGGGCAAAACTGGCTGAGGCAAATCAACCTTGATTGGCCACTGAGTTTCCAAAGGAAGCTGGAAGCATTCCTGTTTTGGGAATGGTGTGCGTAAGGGATCAACAGCCTGAAGAAACGTAGGCTGTCTTAAGCCAAAACATGGGAGAACAGCAAAAGGAACTCAAAGAGACCATGCTTAATGACAGCGCTCGAGACGAGGTGAGCAACCTTCGAAGGGAAAAGAAAAAAATAAAAGCAAAAAACTGTGGATGTTGGAAATCCAAAACAAAAACAAAAATAAAAATACCTGGAAAAACTCAGAAGGTCTGACAGCATCTGCGGAGAGGAACACAGTTAACGTTTCAAGTCTGTCTGACTCTTCAACACAACTAAGAAAAAATAGAAGAGGTGAAATATAAGCTGGTTTAAGGGGGGGTGGGACAAGTAGAGCTGGATAGAGGGCCAGTGATAGGTGGATATTGCCAAAAGATGTCATAGACAAAAGGGCAAAGAGGTGTTGACGGTGGTGATATTAGCTAAGAAATGTGCCAATAGGTGACATTAAGGGTAGAAAGCAGGACGAGCAAGGTACAGAAAGCCCTAGTGGGGGTGGGGTGGGGGGAAGGGATCGAAAGGGAGGTCATGCCTGACAAAGTTGTTAGAATTCTTTGAGGAGGTAACGAGCAGGTTAGACAAAGGAGAGTCAATGGATGTTATCTACTTGGACTTCCAGAAGGCCTTTAACAAGGTGCCGCATAGGAGGCTGCTCAGTAAGATAAGAGCCCATGGTGTTAGAGGCAAGTTACTAGCATGGATAGAAGGTTGGCTGTCTGGCAGGAGGCAGAGAGTGGGGATAAGGGCGTCCTTCTCAGGATGGCGGCCGGTGACTAGTGGAGTTCTGCAGGGGTCAATGTTGGGACCACAACTTTTCACTTTATATATTAATGATCTAGATGAAGGAACTGAGGGCATTCTGGCTAGGTTTGCAGATGATACAAAGATAGCTGGAGGGACAGGTAGTATTGAGGAGGTGGGGAGGCTGCAGAAGGATTTAGACAGGTTAGGAGAATGGGCAAAGAAGTGGCAGATGGAATACAATGTGGGGAAGTGTGAGGTCATGCATTTTGGAAGGAAGAATAGAGGCATAGACTATTTTCTAAATGGGGAGAGAATTCGGAAATCTGGAGTGCAAAGGGACTTGGGAGTCTTAGTTCAGGGTTCTCTTAAGGTTAACTTGCAGGTTGAGTCGGTAGTTAGGAAGGCAAATGCAATGTTGGCATTTATTTCGAGAGGACTAGAATATAAAAGCAAGGATGTGCTGCTGAGGCTTTATGAGGCTCTGGTCAGACCACATTTAGAATATTGTGAGCAATTTTGGGCCCCGTATCTAGGAAGGATGTGCTGGCCCTGGAGAGGGTCCAGAGGAGGTTCCAGGGAGGTCTGGGTCATGCTTGCGGACAGACCGAAGGTGTTCCGCAAAGCGGTCACCCAGTCTGCGTTTGGTCTCTCCAATGTCGAGGAAACCACATTGGGAGCAGCGAATGCAGTAGACTAAATTGAGGGAAGTGCAAGTGAAATGCTGCTTCACTTGAAAGGAATGTTTGGGCCCATGGACGGTGAGGAGAGGGGAAGTAAAGGGGCAGGTGTTGCACCTTCTGCGGTTGCATGGGAAGGTGCCGTCGGAGGGGGTTGAGGTGTAGGGGGTGATGGAGGAGTAGACCAGGGTGTCCCGGAGGGAACGATCCCTGTGGAATGCCACCGGGGGGGTTGAAGGAAAGATACGTTTGGTGGTGGCATCATGCTGGAGTGGGCGGAAATGGCAGAGGATGATCCTTTGAATGCGAAGGCTGGTGGAGTGATAAGTGAGGACAAGGGGGACCCTATCATGGTTCTGGGAGGGAGAGGAAGGTGTGAGGGCGGATGCATGGGAGATGGGCCGGACACGGTTGAGGGCCCTGTCAACCACCATGGGTGGAAAACCTCGGTTAAGGAAGAAGGAAGACATGTCAGAGGAACTGTTTTTGAAAGTGGCATCATCAGAACAGATGCGACAGAGGTGAAGGAACTGAGAGAATGGGATGGAGTCCTTACAGGAAGCGGGATGTGAGGAGCTGCAGATGAGGTAGCTTTGGGAGTCGGTAGGCTTGTAATGAATTTTGGTGGACAGTCTATCACCAGAGATTGTGACAGAGAGGTCAAGGAAGGGAAGGGAAGTGTCAGAGATGGACCATGTGAAAATGATGGAGGGGTGGAAATTGGAAGCAAAATTAATAAATTTTTCCAGGTCCAGATGAGAGCATGAAGCAGCACCGAAGCAGTCATTGATGTAACGTAGAAAGAGTTGTGGGAGGGGGCCGGAGTAGGACTGGAACAAGGAATGTTCCACATACCCCATAAAGAGACAGGCATAACTGGGGCCCATGCGGGTACCCATAGCCACACCTTTTATGTGGAGGAAGTGAGAGGAGTTTAAGGAGAAATTGTTCAGTGAGAGAACAAGTTCAGACAGACGGAGGAGAGTAGTGGTGGATGGGGATTGTTTGGGCCTCTGTTCGAGGAAGAAGCAGAGAGCCCTCAGACCATCCCGGTGGGGGATGGAGGTGTAGAGGGATTGGACGTCCATGGTGAAGAGGAGGCGGTTGGGGCCAGGGAACTGGAAATTGTTGATATGATGTAGGGTGTCAGAGGGATCACGGATGTAGGTGGGAAGGGACTGGACAAGGGGAGAGAGAACGGAGTCAAGATAGCAAGAAATGAGTTCCGTGGGGCAGGAACAGGCTGACACGATCAGTCTGCCGGGACAGTCCTGTTTGTGGATTTTGGGTAGGAGGTAGAAGCGGGCCATCCAAGGTTGGGAGACTATGAGGTTGGAAGATTTGGAAGGAAGATTTCCAGAGGAGATGAGGTCAGTAACAGTCCTGGAAACAATGGCTTGATGTTCATTGGTGGGGTCATGGTCCAGGGGGAGGTAGGAGGAAGTGTCTGCGAGTTGACGCTCAGCCTCTGTGAGGTCGAAGTCAGTGCGCCAGACAACAACAGCACCACCCTTGTCAGCAGGTTTGATGACAATGTCAGGGTTTGACCTGAGGCAACGGAGTGCAGCAAGTTCAGAGAGGGACAGGTTAGAGTGGGTGAGAGGAGCAGAGAAATTGAGATGACTGATGTCACGCCGAAAAGAAAACCTGTTGAAAGACCTTAACAGACTACAAAATTCCCTCAGGTCAATGTTTATACCTCTGGAAAAGTATGAAGAGAATCAGAAAGAATTTAGCACTTCTCTGAATAAACTGAAGGATGAGTTGGCAGAGAAGACACAACAATGCTCAATTTTCCAGGAGGCAGCAAACAAATACAAAAAAGAGATGGAAAAGCTGAAAAATCGGCAACATGAAGCCAAAGGGGCTTTGAAAGAAAAAGTCGCAGAACTCTAAGTAGCAGACAGATGATGAAATTGCGGGAAACTCAACTACTGAGCTCAGTCAAGTCGAGCTTGTATGCAAGAGAAGTCTGGCTAATATTGAAGTCAAAAAGAAGGCCGAGATTAAAGTCAGCGCTAGAAAGAAGAAGGTACGCAGAAAGGAGACACAGAAACACAAATAAGACTTTAATCCTGGCAGCATACGATTACACTTTTGTACATAGGCCTGGCAATCAAATCACAAATGCTGATGCACTTAGTCTTTTGCCTTTACAAGTAAATGATGAGCATGTCCCAGTTCCACAGAAACTTGTTTTATTGTTAAACGTCTTAGATTCCTCGCCGGTATACGCTCGACAGATCAGAGACTGGACAAATTGGGACCCAGTCCTATCTCGAGTACGAGAACAAGTGCTTCATGGTTGGTCACAAGAGCCCGTGTCTGATGAAATGAAACCGTACTTCAACAGAAGACATGAAATAATCAGCCAGGATGGCATCTTGTGGGGAGCACGAGTGATAGTGCCTCAAAAGGGAAGGGAGCCACATTTAATTGAATTACAAAGTGCATATCCAGTAATATCCCGAATGAAGACCACAGCACGCAGCTACCTATGCTGGCCTGGGATGAATGGTGAAATAGAGTTTAATGAAAAATTGAATGCAATGTCAGCAACTGCAAAAGTTGCCTTCAACAGCTCCTTTACATCCTTGCCAATAAAACCTTGGGCACAGTTACACATTGACTATGTGGAACTTTTCTTGGGAACAATGTTTCTGCTCATTGTCGATGCCCACTCAAAATGGATGGACATATTTGGACATCAACAGCTACAAATGAGAAGCTACGTCATGGACTACCGGAAGTAATCGTTTCTGATGACGGCATGGCATTTGCGAGTGCTGAGTTTCAATGCTTTATCAGCCTCAACGGTATCACTCATGTAAAAACTTTACTGTACCACCCTTCCTCAAATGGACTGGCCGGAAGGGTGGTTCAAACATTCAAGGCAGGCTTGAAGAAACTAACTAGAGATTCCTTAACAACCAAGTTAGCACACTTTCTTTTTCATTACAGGACCGCCCCTCACAACAACAGGTGTCACACCTGCAGAGTTATTGACGAAACGCCGTCTCAGGACGAGATTGAGCTTAATAATGCAGAATTTAGAGGGGAAGGTGGAAAGGAGTCAGGGAAGCCAGAAAACCAGACACGACTGGCATAGTCGTAAGAGGAAATTTACCGTGGAGAGACGGTATATGTGAAGAACTTTGGAGAAGGACCAAAGTGGTTACCGGGTGAAACAAGTGCAGTGACTGGACCTCTATCTTACCACGTGGAGCTGGAAGGCCAAGTCATACGGAGACATGTGGATAATTTAAGGAAGAGAGAAACAGATCACCAAGAATTAATTCCACCAGTGCTTATGACTGGGTCAGCATTTCCTGTCGAGGATAGTCAACCCAGTACAGACACGTCTGATATTCCTGTAAGAGTTGAGGATACAGAACTGCAAGTGCCCACCGAAGCACCTGATGTTCAGGCAGCTCTGGGAAAGGAGGTTCCTGACAAAGCATCTGAAGCTGTAGAGCTCAGGAAACCCCCAGAAAGACTGGTTTTGTAAATTTCCTACCCAGTGTAAATATTTTGCTGACTTGAGAAAATTGTTCTTATAAATATAAAATGTATATCTGAATAAAGGAGGAGGGATGTGCTAATTATGGTTTTATTTAGTGTGTAATATACCATTAAGAATAATGTTTGTTAAGGAAGGTCACATGATCTTTAGTATCTCCAGTAGTTAGTAGTGTAGAGATAGAGTTTGAGTTGGAAGCACACGTGTCATTACTGCTGAGTACCTTTGTAAATAAACTAAAAGTTTCCACCTAAGAAGTGTCTGCTGATCAACTATCAATAGTACCAACTCGGCCACCACTCACAACAGTCTCCTTATTTAAGGAAAGATGTAAGTGCATTGCAAGCAGTTCAGAGAAGTTATATGAGGCCAATAGCTAGAATGGGAGGGTTGTCTTATGAGGAAAGGTTAGACAAGCTAGGCTTGTATCTGCTAGAGTTTAGAAAAGTAAGAGGCAGCTTGATTGAAACATATGAAATCATGAGGGATCTTGACAATGTGGATGTGGAAAAGATGTTTCCCCTTGTGGGAGAATCTAGAACTAGGCGATCACAGTTTAAAAATAAGGGGTCACCCATTTAAGACAGAGATGAGGAGAATTTTTCCCTCAGAGTGTCGTGAATCTTTTGAATTCTCCTCCTTGAAAGGCAGTGGAAGCAGAGACTTTGAATATTTTAAGGCATGGGTAGATAAATTCTTGATAAGCAAGGAGGTGAAAGGTCATCAGGGATAGGTGGAATGTGGTGCTGAGCTTAAAATAAGAACAGCCACAATCTTATTAAATGGCAGAGCAGATTCAAGGGGCCAAGTGGCCTACTGCTGCTCCTAATTCGTATGTTTGTATGTTTCCCCTCTAATTGCCGTTCATGGTGTGCAACTGGCACACGGCAGAGCTCTGTATCTGATAATATAACCCAGAGGGCAGAATCATCTGGTCCCATTAGCAGCAGGCGTCATGGCAGGCGGGGGAGGGGCAAAAATCAGTTTCATGCCGTCATGAAACCAGTTTATGATCGTCCACTCTACCTGTCAATGGCAGGCCACGTTTCCCACAGCCACATGTCAGGAGCCTAATTACAATACTTTAGCACCTCATTATAAGCCCTGCTCATCAGAATCATCCCCCACCCTGGATCACAACTGTACATGAGCAGCGTACACCTGGCGGGCTGAACTTCAAGGGGAACTTGGAGGTGAGTGCACACAACCTTGCGCAGCACTCACAAGCATCACCCATAGGATACTAAGGAAGAGGCGGCCAGCATTCGGCTGGGGGCACAGGCATATCACTTTTTCTTGACTGGCTTTCAGTGCAGTGCTGGGGCAAGGGCTCCAGTGCAAGGGTCAGGTTGGTTGGGGGGAAGGTAGTACAAACTGAATGAAGTACACAAGCACATTCCAGGGGTGGATAGGGGGCAAGGCAGCACAGACTGAAGGAAGTACATAAACACATGCCGAGGGGGCGTGGGGTGGGGTGAGGCGGGGTGAGGGAAGTGGACAGCCACTTGGAAAAGCTTGTAAAAAGTGAGCATTCTTCCGCAGCTGAGACCATTCGGCTGCAACTCCATTGATGTGCTTGGAGTTGGGCTTCTGAACATTTTCTGTCCATTCAAGCAATGCAAAAGCATGAAAGGGCCACCAAATGCTCCAGAACTTTTCACCCCTCGGGTGAAGACTGCAAATTAATATGCGTTTTATAGGGCATCAGAACAATTGGCTGACTGGGCAAGTTGTAGAATACCCTTGCGAATGATGGCCATGGCGCAGTCACTGGTGGGGTCGCTAAAATCCCCTTGCAATGTCTCCATTAAGTTGTGGACCAGTATCCATCATGGTTCAGGCTACAAGTGCAGCCTTGCAGTGCGGGTTAGGAGAATGCCTGCGTCTGAGCTGAGAGCACAGCATGCAGTCCAGTGGCTGAAGCTGTTGTCAATCAGTCAAGTGTAGTAGGGCAGAGGTGGATGGGATTTCAGACAGCCAATGAGCACATTACCACACTGGCCATCCAAGTGGTGGCTAGCACTCTCCTGCATGTGTAAAGGGGCCTTCAGACTTAACCAAAAGAGGTTTTAGGATACATGTGCTAACTCACGCGACTCTCTCTTTGATCCTGCAGGAGGACAGCATTAGGATCATGGGGTCTGGTGATTAACGGTGTGTCTCATTGCTTACAGAGAGCAGAGAAGAAGAAGAAGAATATGTCAGAGGCGCCTGGCTCGGCAAAGGGAGGAGAACCTCCCTCAAGATGAAGGGGTGGCAGGGCCTGCTGTGCATGCAGCTGAACATCCACAGACAGATGTTGCTCATATGCGCTTTGCTGGATCCAGGGTCTACAGATGGCGCTCATCATTCCTGCAGGTGACTGAGAACCAGTGTCACCGAAGACTGTGCATATCTAGGGAACGGTCGGTCACATATGCCACCTGCTGCAGGATTTGGCACCACAGGGACATGGAGGGCATCCACTGCCAGTGGCCATGAAAGTGACCATGGCACTCAATTTTTATGCCAGTGGCTCCCCTTCCAGGGCTCCACAGGTGACCTGTGCGGGATCTCACAAGCCTCCACGCACAAGTATATCCAGGAGATCATGAGCGCTATCTTCGCGAAAGCACTGAACTTTGTGCATTTTGCCTAGGGTCAGGAAGTAAGAGTGCTGGGATTTGTGCAGATCTCTGGTTTTTCACAGGTGCAGGGTGCCACCGACTGCACTCATGTGGCCCTTAGATCTCCATAGCAACAAGCAGACAATTACGTCAACTGCAAGGGCTTCCACTTGCTGAATGTTGGCATGCGACCACTACATTCTACAGGTCTACGCATGATTCCCAGGGGTAGTCCATGACTTTTACATCCTCAGCAGGTCTCAGATCCCTGACATCTTCCAGGGTCCGCAGAGGCTGCAGGGTTGGCTCCGTGGGGACAAGGGCTACCCATAGCGGACGTGTCTGATGACAGCCATGCGGCGGCCTCAGACTGCAGCAGATCAATGATATAACGAGGTTCATGCCACGACCCAGATTTTGGTGGAAGAAACTATAGGCATTTTGAAAATGATATTCTGGTGCCTCAATGGGTCTGGTGGAACACTGCAATGCAGTCCACTGAAGGTGTCATACATCATCGTCGCTTGCTGCGTGCTGCACAGCCTGGCGATGCAATGGGGGATGATATGGCTGAGACAGAGATGGAAGAGCTGCATGTCTCCACCGGTGAGGTGGACGTCGAAGGAGATGACAGTGATGAGGTCCTCGAAGGCATGGATGCAGGTGATGAGGCCATCGCACCGGCCAGAAAAGGCAGGCACACTCGGGAGGCCCTCATAGCCCCAAGACTACATTCTGGCAGTAATGTCAAGCACCATCAAGATGCAGGCACCACTAATGTGTCCAGTGAGTGTGAAACTCACTTTGGTCCGAAGGTTACACACTGCACAGAGAAGACTCCCTGTACTGAGACACCTGCCTTTATCTTTTGCAGGAACCAAGGTTTCACATCTGAGTGACAAAAACATTGTTCATTATAACAAGGAGCCATAGGCAAGGAGACATTCTTGGGAATTTATTTACAATAGTGAATATTATGTACAAGTGATTAACATCCGTGCCCAGGCTGTGCAACTACATCCTCCACCAGTCTGCAACCACTCCCTTTTATTATGTGCCACCTTGTTCTGCATGAATACAGATGGAGAGAGTATAAGCAGGATACCTGCCAGGCCACATGAGAAGGATGCAAGCAAGGTCACCTGGCTTGGTACCATGGATGGGATGAGGACACAATCCCCAGGGCAGAGTAAGATGTGTGTAAGAGAGTGGATGGTAATGTCCTTTGAAACAGCAGCAAGTGAGATCCCTGTGGATGCGTGATCAGTTTGTGAGTGTGAGAGTTGAGAGTGATGAGAAAAGTGACTTACCCTGATGGAACGGAGGATATCATTCATCCTCTTCCTGCACTGGGTGGCTGTCCTCTTTTGTAGGACATTGGTGTTGATTACTTCAGCACTGCCTCCCATGCTGGTTTGGTGACCTTGCTTGCAGGTCTTCACCCAGAGCTGGGGTAGAGGACTTCATGGCGGGCCTCCACTGCATCCAGTAGGCGCCTGAGGCAAACGTCGCTAAATTTAGGGGGCAGCATGATTCCTCCCTTTGGCAGCCATGACTCTCCCGCAGCTTTCGATCCCTTAGAGAGAGCTAGCTCTGTGCAGGGACACCCTTTTTACATTGGTGAAGCTCATCGTTAGTTGACAATGCTGCATCTATGTCCAGTCTATTAAAGAGCATACTGTTCAAACAGGGTGGCTGTGCATCACTGCTTGACAGCGCCATATTTTTTGGAGAGATGAGTGGCCGCTTAAGCAGACCAGCCCCACAGTTCAGCATGCCTTCCTGCATGTTCTCCTCCAGGCTGTCAGTGAAAGGCAGCAGGTGTTTTTTACCTGAAGATGATATATGAAGGCCTTCCTGCCAGACCAAGGCAACCTGGATGGGGATGGCAGTGGAGGTGAGCAACCATGGGGTCACCCATTGAACCTGGGTCCAGTGCTCTGAACCACAAGGGTGAGTGCCAGTGTTGCATCTTCAACTGGATTCTCTTGTGTGGTCATCAATAATGCATATGTCCGAGTGAGCAGCTATGCCAGAAGAGTGAATGCATGATCTGCCTTAGTACTACAGGGCAACTGAGGCCAAAGCATGTGGAAATTTGCCCTTTATGTGCACTTGGATGCAATGTGTGAATGACAGGCCAGAATGTATATGGGGATGCATGCAGACAAGGTGGCTAGGAGTCACTTGACATGTCACTAACTTCGCACTTTGTCATGCAGGACAAGCAGACTCACAATTCACGAAAGAGCAGACGGACATGTTCCAGACCTGAGGCTCCTCACAGCTGCCGATGAGGAGGTGATGGACATGTGTTATTGTTGTGTGAACCTTGTGCAGATCAAGTTGTCCCCGGCATACTTGCACATTTCTCCATGCCCCATGCATCCATGAAAGGCTCATTTGGATTTATGGCTTCCTCCTCATGCTCCTCTTCGAAAGCTACTGCACAAAGATATACAATGGGAATAGACAATGCACAACAAACAGCGTTTAACACGTAAAAGGTGAAGACAGCATCTCCACCAGTCCTCGTGTATTTCTTCGCACATACTGAAACATATGTCACAACAGATGTACCAGAAAATGCAATTGGAGCTGTGCTCTCACAGTACATTGAAGGTAGCAAACAACCAATCACTTGTGCATCACGCCCGTTGTTGGAAACAGAATGCAAATAATCTACTGGAGAGTGAGAAGTACTAGCTTGGAACTATACTTGTGAAAACTGGCACATGTATCTCTGTGGTAGAAAGTTCGCTCTTCGTACCAATCACTAAGCGCTGACTATGTTGTTAGCCTTGTCAGAATTTGGTCATCAATCTCTGCGTATCTACAGACGGTCAGATCATCTTCATCAGTACAACTTTAAAGTCGAGCATCTCGCAGATTCACACAACCAAATAACTGACATGCTTAGCTGTACTACAATCGCAGACAACATTAGCGATAGCGAAGTCACTGCAACATTGAAGACCACGTGATCACAGTGATTTCACACACAACCATGAATTTTGTTACATGAGAGGAGTTGAAGACAGAATCAGTGAAAGACAACATACTGCAGAAAGTAAGCCAGTACCTAAAAGCCGAGTGGCCTCGTGAAATAGAGGAAGAACTGGTCCCATACTACAGAGTACACAATAAACTCACATTGTTTGATGACAGTTGTATTGCACACAGAATTTGAGTGGTTATCCCGAAAGTGCTACAACAATATGTATTGTATCTTTCTCATAGTGGACATCCAGGTGTTGTTGAGATGAAACAACTATCCCATGAAGCAGTCTGGCAGCCATTAACAGATTGTTGTGTTGAAGAGTTCAATAAAAAATGTGTAACTTGTACACTCAGTGAAAAATCTGTTCAACCGTGTCACACACCTCTTTAACCGACCCCATGGCTAACAAAACCATGGCAACAACTCAAAGTAGATATTTTTGGAAAAAAACAAGCAGCCCCTAGTATTCAATGTTTTTTGCTTGTTGTTCATGATCTGCTGAGCAAATGGCTGAAATCGCTACAACAAATTCCATAACCACCACTTTGGTTATTGACATTCCAGCTAAATTGTTTAAAAAATGCATTTTGCTGGAGACTATCACTATACATAATGGGCCACAGTTTGTTTCCAGTCAGTTCACGGAATTCTTAACAAGCTAATGAATTCACCACCAGCTGACATTGCAATACAATCCGCAATCGAATGATGGCATTGAATGATTCAACGGGGCGATAAAGGACAGCCTGAAAGCTGGTATGTCGCAAGGAAAAATGTTTGAACAATTCATTCATATCCTCCTGCGCATATACCGATCCACCTCACACTCTCTGACCGAAAAGACACTGGGCAAACTTATGCTTAGTTGTAACTTTCACATGCCACAGATCATTCTTAAGCCATCACTGCTATTAAACGAGATAGAGCGAAAGCAGAAGAAATTGCAAAGCGACTAGGTAAAGCAAAAATGTACTTTGACAAGGAAACACAGGCAAGGGAGCCACAATTTGAAGTTGGAGATTGGGTTTGCATCAAATGGCCAAATCACGACCACAGGCTTACATCATCTCTATCAAGATGAAAGCAGATCAAGCAGTTGCTTGTTACAAACTCATATCTGTTGGATGACGACATAAAATGGAACATGAGATGGTTGACAGCAAGTAGACAGGATATTTTGAAGACACATTGAGGATACATTTCCATTTCTGATGAGTGACTATGCTGTTGATCATCTGCATCATCGAGTTGATCACTCGGAACCACCACTTCATAATTGTAATTCTCAGCACTGTCATCAACAACATTCAAAACTCACAGACTATTTCAGTAACTAGAAAAAAGGGACATGCTGAACTCTAAGAAATGACTCGATGTACATATGTTTGTTGTTTAGGTTGGTTCAATTTAAAATAAGGTCCGTTAGTTTTACAAGGGTGAAAATATGTAGTATTCAATTGTGCAATCGGTGTTTGATACATGTGTCTGTTGACTGTTCTATGTACTGCTGGTCAAGCTTGGGTATGGTTACAGAGAAGCAAGAAGCTGTAAAGCTGTAAACCTGAGAGCAGGCATTTTAAAAAGCACTTGAAAATAAAACTCACATTGCAATCATAGAAGCCTGGTGTGTCATCTCTGCATATCCCTGAGGCTTAAAACACAACACTGATTACTCGCATGTGGTCTTTGAACTGTTTGCAGTATTATATCGAGTTTTTTGTTGCTTTACTTGTCCGCAACAGCTATCTAGTCCTGCTGCCTTCTGAGAGTTTGTCTGGTGGGCTTCCTAGCCAGTACATCTCTCCACCTCTGCAACTTGGCCATGAGTTCCTGTGCCATAACAGAACATCTTGGAGCCCACTGTCTCCTATGTTGTGCTATTTTTGTGTCTTTCCCAGGTCAGAATCCATTCTAGAATGACTTCCAGCACCTGTTCTGTCCACAATACACATCCTCTTTAAGCAATGCAGGCTGCCTTGTAATATGAGAAGCTAGCTTTAACTTGACCTAACTTCTTATGATTTTGGACCCCCTCCTGTGGTGTGCAACCACTCAGCAGCACAGTTAGCACTGGCCACATGCTGCAATCATGCAAATTAGCAGGCAGTTGGTATTTTGAGGGGCTGTTGAATTTAGTCCCCTTAGTGTATCCGCAAACCTGGATATACAACTCTGTTCCTTTATCCATGTCATAATAAATATGATGAAGAGTTGAGGCCCCAGAACGGATCACTGGGGAGCAGCACTTCTCACGTCAATGTGAATCTTTATGCCCACTCTGTCTCCTACCTTCCAACCAACTTCAAACTCGAGTCAAAGGGCTGCCTCCTATTCAATGCATTTTCATTTTTGCCAGTAATAATTTGTGTGAAATCTGATTGAATGCCTTCTGGAAGTCCATATAGAAGATAGCATCCATGGGATCTCCCTCATCTACCTTATTAGTGACCTCCTCAAAAAATTCAAATAGCTTAGTCAAACATGACATGTCCTTAACAAAGCTGACTTATCTTTCACCAGTTCTTACTTGTCCAGGTACCCAGTCAATCTATCCCTAATAACAGATTCTAGTAGTGATATTAAAATGACCAGCATGTAGCTGGTTTCTCTTTCACAACCTTTTTAAATAATACCCACTTCTTTTAATCTTCTGGGGTGGAAGTCATCAGGTCCTGAAGATTTATCTGTCCACAGTACCGTTATTTTCTCTATTACTCTGTTTTCTTTACCAATATTGAATACAATAAGTTCCTCTCCTAGATTTAATTTTACTTTCCCTTCTATTAATGGTATCTGATCCTCTTCCTTTACTGTTTAAGTGGATAAAAAGTACTCTAATGAATCTGCTACTATTGTGTTATCTATTACTGAAAAGATAGCATCCTCAGTGTGAAGATGGAATTGCGTCTTCACATAACTGTCTGGTGGGCACTCATACTGATTTTCTGAACAGATGTATCCATGACAAGTGAGAATGAGGTAAAGTAGGTTATTCCCCTCTGCTGGCTCTCTCATCACCTGCCACAAGCCTAATCGGTGTCTATGTCCTCCAGGACTAGACCACTTGAGTTATTGGGTATATTACCAAAACATTGGAGATCTTGCGGTACAGTAGGGAGTGTCACTGCATCTGAGCCAGAACCTCCAGGTTCAAGTCCGACTGCAAGTCTCGATGGCCACGGAAAGTGCATTCATAATGTGGCAGGACAGGTTGAATGTCAACCCGTAAATCCTTCCAAAATATGCCATTGATAGGCAGTAAGAGCAGGAGAGATTTCTGATCAGCCATGTAATGGAAAGAAAATTGGAGCCTCTATCATCACTATTCATAGCTCCAAACTACAATTTGCATCTAAAAGTGAATCTTGCCGCAACAACTCAGGCTCCTGGAAAGGTTGTGGGTGAGGGGCGTTTGTGGTTGGCTGGACAGCTGATGAGGGTCAGATTGATGCCACAGATGAGGCCAGGTAGTAGATTTTGGATCTGCCTCCTTGCCTGACCTACCTGGTGGAGGTCACGGTGCTGTGGGTTGGACCTGCCTTCAGACAGAGGACTGAAGAAGAAGAAAAAGATCAAACCATGCTTGGTGATGCATATGAAGTCACTCATCCAGGGTACATCTGTGTGCTTGCCACACTTAGTGCTTCTTCTAAATAGTGTTCAACATCGAGCTGTGCAGATTCATCAGCTGAGGAAGGCAGTAGATGGTAATAGGTGGCAGTAGGTAGTAATTAGCCTGAGATTAATGCTTATGTATGTTCTTAACCTATGAGTCCAAGTTACCATTTAATGCTTCCAGTGGCACTCCCTCCAGCTGCATACCATTGTGCTCCCACCTCTGGTAGCTCTGAACCGCTGATGGGACAGGGATGATGGAGGAATCTGGGAAATTGGCTGGGATTTATGATTCTTTGAATACAACTTTTGGTGAGCTGTTCTGGAGAATGGCTTTTCAATTTTGGCACTGTTTGCCAGATGTTAGTGAGAAATCATTGCAGGACTGTCTGTGCCTTCATTGCGCTTGATTGGATGCCTAGGTAACAGTCAAGTGCTCTGTCTGATTTTATTCTTGTCATTCCTTGTAGCGGTTTGATACAACAGAGTGGATTTCTAGACTATTTGCTCTGGTGATAAGTCACTCTATCCCTAATAACAGATTCTAGTACTGACATTAGGCTGGCTGGCATGCAGCCAGTTTCCCTCTCCCACCCTTTTTAAATAATACCCACTTATCTTAATTGTGTAGTGTGAAAACCATCAGGACCTGATGATTTATCTGCCCACAGACCTCTTACTTTCTCTATTACCATTTTCTTTACCAATATTGGATACAATAAGTTCCTCTCCTAGACTGAATGTTCATTTTCCTTCTATTAATTGTATCTGATCTTCTTCCTTTACTGTAAAAACGGATCCAAAGTGCTTTAATAAATCTGCTATGACTGTGTTATCTATTACTGAATGGATAGCATCCTCAGTGTGAAGATGGAATTGGGTCATAATGATGCTGTTATGGACATTCTGAGCACAGTTAAGTATCAATCATGTTGGTATAGCTTGGAGCCACATATAGGCCAGCCTAGGTATGGATGATTGGCTTCCTGGCTGACTTCCCATTTTTCGCCCATGGTAAACTTGAGCTCATCTAAAATTCTGTTGCCCAAATCCTAACTCACATTAATTCATGTTCACTCATCACCCCTGTGCTTGCTGACCTACTCACACAGTATCCAGCAATGCCTCAATTTTAAAATTCTCATTCTTGTGTTCAAATCCCTCAGTGGCCTCTCCATTCCCTTTCTCTGTAACCTCTTACAGCCCTGCAACGCTCTGAGATTTGTGTTTTTCCAATTATGGTCTCTTGTGCATCCTTGATTTCCTTTGTTCCACCATTGGTAGCGTGCTTCAGTTGTCTAGGTCCTAAACTTTGGAATTCCATCCTTAAACCTCTCTGCTTCTCTCTCTGTTAAGATGATCCTCAAAGGCTATGTCTTTGGTCAAGCTTTTGGTCATCTGTCTTAATATCCTATGTGGCTCGGTGTCAAATTTTGTCTGATAACTCTCCTGCTTTAGGACATTGTACTGCAGCAGCTCTATAATTCCAAACTGTTGTTGCTAATGGGCACTGGTGAATCCATTGGTTTTCATGATAACCCAGTAGCTTCATGGTCACCATTCCTGATATCAGATTTTTATTCCTATATTTTTAAATTTCAAAATTTGAAACTGACATGGTGGAATTTGAACCCATACTTGAACCAGCTGCCCATGTCCTACTTGGACTAAATCTGTTTACCACAGAATCACAGTGCAGAAGAGGCCCTTCGGCCTATCGAGTCTGCACCGACACGTGAGAAACAGCTGACCTATCTACCTAATCCCATTTACCAGCACTTGGCCCATAGCCTTGAATGTTATGATGTGCCAAGTGCTCATCCAGGTACTTTTTAAAGGATGTGAGGCAATCCGCCTCCACCACCCTACCAGGCAGTGCATTCCAGACTGTTACCGCCCCCTGGGTAAAAGAGTTTTTCCTCACATCCCCCCCTAAACCTCCTGCCCCTCACCTTGAACTTATGTACCCTTGTAACTGACCCTTCAACTAAGGGAACAGCTGCTCTCTATCCACCCTGCCCATGCCCCTCACAATCTTATACACCTCGATCAGGTCACCCCTCAGTCTTTTCTGCTCCACCGAAAACAACCCAAGTCTATCCGACCTCTCTTCATAACTTAAATGTTTCATCCCAGGCATCCTGTGTTTGCAGAGCGGTACAGATTTAAATTTTTTTAAATAACTTCTGTTGTTAATGCTTAGCTTATGATAAAAATTTCCTCACTAGTCACCTCTTGCATTGTCCTATTATCCCCTTAATTGCTAGTTAATGATAGCAGAGCTGTTCCTCGTCATTCTGTAGCAGGCACAGATCAGACAGGCAAAAGATTATCTAATTATATTTCATAAACCAACAACAAAGTACAAGAGCAACTGAAGGCAGGGACCAATTATGTTGTAAAGGAATTCTAAGATGACTATGGGACACCGTTCAGACGTGCCCTTTGAGATGTCTTCTTGTATAGAATCAGCTCCTGTAGGGTAACTGTGTAATCATGAGGCTATTCAATAGATAAACTCTGATTTCTCTCAATATTCAGTCATTTTAACTATATCCTGATCAACAATTAACTATCCTGAAAGATGATTTTGAGTTGTAAGGGCTAGTATGGTAAATTTTCACATGATTAAAGCATCATGACAAGCTTCCTGGGTAGATGAAATTAATGTGACTTGCAATCACTATTGATAAGTTTGAGGAAATTGTTGTACAGGGCTTTCAAGGCCATATATGTTCTGTCAGTTGGTCCCTACACCTGTGGGAACCCTGCCACTCTAAAGAGTTAGGCTGCTCATTCTCCTTATTTCACAGGTTCCGTTGAGTAGGTAGAGATATGTGAGGCCTGCCTGAAAGGTATCTGTAACCTTCCTTATAGTGTACTGCCGAGTGTGAAGCCCTGTTTCAGAAAGTATTTTACTCCTGTATATTTACAGTTACAGTATGTATACGCAGAACACTGTAACTAGTGGAAGGCAATGGCAAACTATTACTGACAACAACTGCCAAGAAAACAGCTCAGATGAAAGATCAGCGAGCAATGATCCAAGGACCTGCCTTGAGGAAGAGCACACATGAATGAATACCGTAACTGTGATAATATGTACTGTATACAGTACTAGGTAGGTACAGAATATTGTACACTATAATATGCAGTTACAGCATACTATATACAGTATCATGCTATAATGGTACATTAAAGAAGCTTTCTTCCGGTCATAAAAATGTAATCTGTCCAATAACATTTTCAAATTTAGTTCCCCTCTGAATGAGGAGGTGATTAGATGTCCTGGTGTTTAAAAGTGTAACTCTTTGAGCATTAAATATCACAGTTTTAACAATTTTAAGCAAGACCCCCATCTTAAAATGCCAAGTTTGCTTGACAATTTGGAACCTCAGCTTTCTCTGTTCAAAGGATGAAGTATAACACAAGCATGATAGTGACACCTGACAGGCGACCCATTTGCTACATACTCCTAGTTGTACTCTGTTTCACAAAAGGCTTGATTTTAACCTAACTTCTCCAGTGGGAATAGGGGAGTTAGGGTTCAGATATACATTTGACATTAATGAAGAGGAAAATTGGACAGAGTGTAAAACAGGTGTCAGACCTGAACTTGATCTGTTCTGCCAAGGCGGGCTATGTTATAATCACGGCAAAACATTTTACCATCCGATACTCAGAAAGAAAAATAGCAAGGAAGACAACAGTGCAAAGGTGAATTCTGATTGTGAGACTTTAGACAAAAAAACTTGGCAACAAGTATAAAAGTGTAAAATAAATTTCCAGGAATAGTTAACATAAGAACACTGATATCAAAGTCAACAAGTACTTTCTCATCCTTTCATCAATAACAGAAGCCAAAAATATGAAAATCACACATTGTATTTCAGTCAACTGCCTCAGTGCAATTTCTGAAAGAAAACAGAACCAACTATATTACAAGCTATAGACCAGAAAGCTACTTTGAGCTTTTGGCAGTAAGTATAAGAGCTCCATTATGGAACAACAGAACTATTATGTGGCAAAGTCAACTCATGCAACAAATGTTTCCTTATAGCTGAGCTGCAGTGAAAATGCTACTATAGTTAACTGTTACTAAAATACTATTGCACCATGATATTCAACAGATTCAGCAGGCATCATTTTGATCATTGGCCTCTGTGACTTTTAGACCTGGGCAGCCACATACAATAACAGCAGTACTGAAAAATGCTTTTAACAACTGAAAAAGGCTATACTAGCAATATACTACCAATCCATGCAGCAAGTGTCAATAAATGTAAAAAACATGGGAAATGAAAGCCAAACCATGAAAATCTTATACAGAACAGGTGATAAATAGCTGTTCATGCTTGCCCAATGTGAAGTGGCTGACCCCACTGTTGTTTCTGAGGTCGCCCTAATTTAAATAGTTGGGGCAAGCTGCAGAAATACCAGTGATTACAAGCTTGCCTGTTCAGTGTTAGGAACTAGTGTGCTGCCGCAGGATATAATGGCTGAAGCAGCTTGCAAGGGCAGGTGTCAGCAAAACAGACATAGAGCTGGATTGGCTTCTAAGAATGCAGGATGGCAGAGCATGTTTTATGAGTTGTCATATTGCTGCTGGATGAGGTTAATTAGAGGAGGAACAGAATGAACCAGTCCCACAAAGATAGTTCCTCAGAGACAGTAGAAGGAGGTGGGCAGGAAAGTTAGTGTTATCACTCTTCTGCCGCGTTAAACTGCTTAAGTTGTAACAATCAATATCCAACAGGCCACAGGGTGCCCTTTAAACCCAGCCTTCATTTCTAAAGTCTTTCTCCGCTCACAGCCTTACATTAATTTATCCCACCAAAAGCCTCACAGGAACTATGGTTTGTGCATTTATCATATGGTTTTTATGAGCACCTGATTTTTCACTGCACATTGTTATGATGAGGTTTCACTTACTCTATGAGTGTCTTGGCAATAGTCAGTATATAGTTTTTCTTGGAAGTATTTATTTACACTATTTACAAAGACCTCACGGTAAGTACATTGTTCTCTGTACACAGACAGTTCTGTGTCTTGGTCTCTTGGAGCCTTTTGGTCATCTGACCCTGATGTCATGCTTAGATTGTCATTAAAATCATGGTCTGATTAACATAGCCGTTAACACTTTATTCTACACAAAGCATGGGAACTAAAGGGAGTTCTTTATTGTTTGTATTCTTTCTCAAGGACCCCTAATACAAGAAGGAGGAGTAAGAGATGTGGCAGCCCCTTGAGTCTCCCACTCCTGATGAGGAAGAAGTTCTGCAAATCCTTGGAGTGGGGGATTGCGTGTAGGCAATGAATGTTACCAGAGGGTGTAAGAGGCCAATTATGCAGCTGCAAGTTTGTCTACTTTTCCTTCTCATTCTGCTATACTTTTCATTACCTATCAATAAACAATATCAGGAAACCCTCACTGCACTAATACTACTGAAAGTAACATATGAACTTTGCTCCTCAGCAACACATCCTACTCACTCTTTCTCTTTCCCCGCCCCTAAATTTACGTGAAGTGTAGCCACAGTGCATCACACCCTGCCATCAGTTCAGAGTACATATTATCATTCACCCTCTTTTGCAAGCAACAGACCAGAAACATCTACCCTGGGAAATTAGAGTGTGAGCTAAATGGATCTACAAAAGGTGATAGACACAGCATGAGTGGGAATTTGCTAGTGGTACGTGACAATGGGGCCAGCATCATTTACCAAAGGTTGAAGAGCCTGAGTATTTATTTTAAAACGATGTTGGCAGACAAATGTATGCTGGAAATACTAAGCAAGTCAGGCAGCATCTGTGGAGAGAGAAGCAGAATTAAAGGGCTTGAATTTCAATTGCCTATGGCAAGATTGACTGCGGGTGCGCTTTGAAAATTGTGTAGGTCTTTAGACACCTCCAGAATGCACTACCGTTTTCAAAGCAGGAGAGTGGTGGGAGCTGGTAACCTGCTCACCTCCAATTAACTTTCTGTTAAGCTCCTTGAAGGGCCAGAAGGCAATTTTCAAATCACAGAGCAGGAACAGTCTAGTGCATGTTAATACACAGCTGTTGGAAGCAATGTGGGGAGCCATAAATGATGCTTCTGCTGAAGTAAAACTGTTGGAAAGAAAGGGGTACTCATAGAGAGTGAGTCTAGTACCTTCTCATTGGCTGTTTGGCCATTTGTGTGCACCATGAGGCTGCTGGTCCTCTGATCTCAGTGCAAGACAACAGCAGGCCCAATCATGGCTGCCATCTGCATTTGAAGACTGTACTCCAGAGTCAGTTCTTGTCTCCAGTCAGCACCCGACACCACTAATGGGCACCAAGCCCGCCTCCAACCCAATGAAGGGATCTGTGTTTTAAAATAGTGTTTCATCAGCAACAAAGACACAGCACAAGGTCAGAAGCTGCAAATGATCTAGGCATTGGGTTCCTGACTATGGATTGAAAAACAAGCAATAGGATTCAAGCACATAAAAATGTGGATGATGGAACAAAAGGGAGGATCACTGATGGGGTGAAAAACAGGAGAAATTAAATGACGAAAGGGTTGGTGGTGCAAGGCCAAAGGGAGTGGTAATGGGACAAGTAATGAAACAAAAGCTGTGTCGAGAGGAGGTGTGAACGACAAACTTGAGAACAGCTGCATCCAAAAGCAGAACAAGAGAAAAGTTAGGAGAAAACCAAAACTTGCAAAGATAAAGGAAATAAAATGGGAACAGAGGTTAATCTAAAATTTTTTAATTTATTTCGATCTATCGTTTTATTTCCACCTTTTAGCCCATTTTGATCCCTTCTCCCCACCCCACCCCCACTAGCGACATCTGCTACTTGCTTGTCCTGCTTTCTACCCTTAATGTCACCATTAGCACATTCCTTAGATAATATCACCACTGTCAACACCCCTTTGTCCTTTTGTCTATGACATCTTTGGCAATCTCTTCTTTGCCTCCACCTATCACTGGCCCTCTATCCAGCTCTACCTGTCCCACCCCCCTCAACCAGCTTATATTTCACCACATTTCTATATTTCTTTAGTTCTGATGAAGAGTCATACGGACTCAAAACGTTAACTGTGTTCCTCTCCGCAGATGCTGTCAGACCTGCTGAGTTTTTCCACCTATTTTTGTTTTTGTTTTAGTCTAAAATTGTTGAACTAAATATTGAATCTGGAAGGCTGCCATGTTACTAGTATTAGACACAGATTCTATGCAGCCATGATCTACAGGAATTTAATTGGATCAGTGAGATCAGTGCAGCCCCATGAGATGTTTGTCTCCAACCCAGCCTCAACATATGGAGGCCAGAATAGATAGCCTTCTCCAAATGGTATACCAGCCTTCTATGATAACTGTCTGAGCATCTATGGAAGTAGAGACTGCTCTTATAACTCCTGCAGTGGCCCTGGATCTTTCATACACCAGAGGGGACCAGCAGTCATGTAAGGACATGCAGCCTGGTATGGAACATGTGGGTGATGGATTCCTCCATTCATTTCATCATTTAAGGCAATCGGCGCTCTACCTCAGTGTCTCCGCATACATTTAATTGTCTGCCAAAACCTTTTAAAATAAATACTCAGACTCGGAGTATTTCCAGCATTTTCTACTTTTATTACAGCAGTAGTGGGTGTTGGAATTAGATGAGAAAAGGGAGAAAATCACCATGACCCCTGCTCTTTAGTGTTATCCAGTGATCTCTCCTTTCAGAGGATCTTTTTTCCTATCCCCCATTGTTCGTATGTTTGCAGATGTTGGGTGAGGTTAAGATTACAATTTGTTGTCATGCTTCAGTTGAATATTTTGCCAACAGTAATTATTTAAGATAGTAAGTTTACTATTTGGTGCCCAATCTTCATCTCTATAGAAGGACTTTGCTGCCTTAGACAGGTACCCCTGTCACCTGCTTAGAAGAGTAGATTACGATCACTCCACATGGGGTTGTGGCTGGGTAACTCTTTTAGTTGCAAACAAATGAATTAAATTAACAAAATCAGGAATAAAGTAAAAGGCAGCAAGTTGCGCTGGGCTTTTTAACTGCCAAGCCTGCAGGGTTAAAATTGGCCCTTTGTCTTAAAGTTACCACTATAGCTGCATTATCTCTCACCAATAAGATAGCTTAGGCTGGGATAAACAGGAAATTGCTTTAAATTAATTGCTGATTACAGTAATTCTTGTAAAGATCATACCACTAAAAGATATCATTCGAGGGTGCTAACAGACGAGTTTGCTTTGGCATGTCAAATTCTTTATGGGCAAAACTCTTCTGGTCAGCAAGCGGGGCCCACTCGCCGATGCATAAAATGACGCGGGGGTACAATGGGCGTGCGTACCGACGTCACCCCGTGTCATTTAGATTTTCAGTTTGGCAGGCGCGCAGCTGAATTGGCTGCATGCCCACCAAACTGTCAACGGCCTATTAAGGCCATTAAAAACTCATTAACATGATTGATGGACCTGCCCGTCCAACCTTAAGGCTGCAGGTCCAACCTTAAGGCTGGTGGGCACGCCAGGAGCCCAGGCGGGCCTCGGAAAAAGCATGAAACCTCATCCACAAATGTTTTAATGAAAGTTACGGACATGTCCCAACTCGTGAGACAGTGTCACATGAGGGTACATGGCAGGGAAATTTTTTAATCACCTTTATTGAACGTTTTACATTGGAGTCAATCTCGCTGAGGCAGCACTCTGCCTCAGGGAGATCTGTGCGCTCTTTTGCGTGGATGCACAAACGAGTGCACTCCCGGCTCAAGGAATCCCCCTCCGCCTGCACAGGGAGCACTTCTGAGTGGACGTCACGCTGGGTGGGCCTTAATTGGCCCGCCCTCGTAAAATGGCGGCACGCCCCAAGCTGGGATGCCGATCGGGAACCCGCCCGCCCGCGCCCGCTCCTGCACTTCCCCCCCACAACGGGGGGAAATGTTGCCCTCTAAGTATTTGACACTAATAGAAGATTTAGATTGTCTGTAGAAGCTTGGCCTTGACAGGGTCATTTATCTAAAACAAGGGGCTGGATTTTATGGCCTCCCCATTGGGCATGTTTTTGGCAAGGGGTAGGGGGGGCCATAAAATATGTCGAGTGGCTAGCCCACTATCATCCAGCCCACACCCGATCTGACTCCTATAATATTGCATAATTAGGTGGGCAGGTGCTGAAATCGTCAGCCCGCCTGCCATATTTAAATGAATAATTAAAATTCAATTAGGCTTGTTAACAAGTCTATTGACCGAGATAATACGCTGCCCATATCATAAAACGGTTGGTGTGGGCAGACAGACGGGAATGGGCAGGCCATTTTTTGTGGCCTGGATGAAAAATGGCAGGAAGGGGGAGGGGCACCTCATTTGGGGGTGCACAGCACGCATCAGGGGCATCTGCTGCCCTGAAGATTTCACCCCCTCCTTCCTTCCTCACCACCTGCCCTCCAAAACCCAACCCCCACTCTCCCCCCCCTCCCTGAGTTCCCGGATCCCTGCCCGCCCTAAAAGCCTGGGACTACTGTGGCAGCCATGGGCCTCCTTCTTGCTCCTTCCTGCAGTCCCAGCAGTACCCACCGCTGAGCTCTGGCACTGCCGGGACTGCTAGAACTGCTGGCCAATCATATTGGTCAGCAGCTCTCAAGGGTGGGATGTCCTCCCACTGTGGGGCGGAAATCGCACTCTTATCTTGTTTAGCCTGCACCCAGCGTGTTATGGTGCTGCTGGCGTGTTGACTGCCAGCCGATTTTCCTTACAGAGGGGCGAGCAGTCCACCACTCTCCCACTAGCCCCCACACCCTGTAAAATGCAGCCTAAGCACTCCTCCTTGTTGGGATCATTATTATCTGGATGGTTGCATACTTTGCAACAAAAAAAATAACAATAAAAGAATCATAAACATTTGTGGAGCAGTTCAGCAGCCTAAAAATAATTTCACAGAGCTGTTTGCTACTTCTAAGTTGCTTACGGAATTTTATAAATTCCCATGACATGGTCTCTTTTATGCAACATTTAGCACATTCTTTATCAAAAGTGGTTTCTCTAGAATTCATTCTGGACACTCCAAGTAATAAGATGACATAAAGGCAGTAAAACTCGCCACATTGTCTGTGCCCAAGAGGGAAAAGGAGAACACACCAGCAAATTGCTTTAAATGTGATCAACTAACGATAAAAGGATGGCATAAAATTCAGAATTATGCATTTGATCAATGCACAAAATAATCAAGTATTTAGTGCACAGGCAATTGCATCTATGGACGGGATTTTCTGGTCTCGCCAGCGATGACTATCATGATGGGCGGCACGGGAAAGTGTGGAAAACGGCCAAAAGTCAGTTTCCACTCCTGACTTTCATGGCGGGTCTAGTAGCCTGCTGTGTCAAGTTGGGAACCGCATTTGAATGCATTCGAATATCATGAATACTCATTAAAAAGGCAGCTCGTCAAAACCACACCCCCACTCCAGATTAAATGGCCAAGCCAGCGGCTAATTAGACTGGCATGATTCACAACTCGATATAAGCAACGTGCATCTGGCGAGCACCACTTCACTTGTGACCCCGAGGTATCTTCACCCACCTTTCATTGCACTGCACTTGTGCTGCTCCGACTCTGTGCCAAGGCTGCACATGCAAGTCCTGTGGGAACTCAAAGGGGAGTCAGAGCCAAGGCTTACTAGGAGATGCCAACGGGAAGGCAGTCGGTGGGGGCGGAAGGTGCTGGTTGACAAAGGTTTGACTGGTGGGGTGGTGGTGATGCGATAAGATGGAGACAGGGAAGGTGCTGGAGGGCAAAGGCTTGAATGAAGGGCGGGGGTGGATGAGGCAAGAGATAGGCAAGGGAAAGTGCTGGAGGGAAAAATCTTGACTGGTGGTAGGGGGATGAGACAAGACAGAGGCAAGGGAAAGTGCTGGAGGGCAAAGGCGTGACGGGGGTGGGGGGATGAGACAAGACAGAGGCAAGGGAAGGGGCTGGGGGGAAAAATCTTGACTGGGGATGAGACAAGACAGAGGCAAGGCAAGCGGCTAGAGGGCAAATGCTTGACTGAGGATGATGACTGGGGAAGAGAGCACAGAGTCACATGACTAGGGGGTGGTGGGTGGGTAGTGATCAGGGCCTGAAAGCTGAGGCAGTCCTGGGTAGTTGCGCAACAAGTAGTCGGGGCCACAAAGCAAAGTCAGTCCTGCGAATCTGCGCCATAATTTAGAGGGCTGTGCTTGGCATGCCTGTCCTGGTCCCAGTCCAGGGAGGAAATGGGCCTATCAGTCCTGTGTCAGTCATGCCCAGCATGGTGTGCAAGGTGTGGTTAGCCCCTCACACATGTCAGTCCTGGGGTTTGGTGGCTTGATGGCTGTAGCTGGCACAGTCACAGTAGGGGAGGCATCTGCAGCTTGCTGATGGGGAACATGTAATGTAGAGTGGGGGAACTTGATGGTCTCATGGTGGGGGGAGTCTCTGTAAGTCACAGTATAATGGGCCTCAAGATGGGGAGGGGTCAGGTCTACATGAGGCATCAGGGCATCACATCAAACGGTTCAGTTGTGGAGGACAGGGATATAAACCATTATAATGATGGGTTCAAAGATTAAAGGGGGTGGAAGGAGAGTGATTGGAGTGAAGGAAACCGGGAAGCCTGAACCTGATGCTCCTCCAGCATGATGGGGAGATTTCGATGGTCACAGGATGGTGGGGGCATGGGCGGTGATGGATGGAGGCGGGTGAGCAGTTGGTTGTGCTCAAAGCTGGTCTGGTAGCGATATTTCAGCACCACCACTGAGGGCACTCAGGGCTTGAGGGAGGAGTCGACTACTGCACTTGTGGGCTGATTGAAGGAATATCCAATGAATTTCCGCTTAACCAAATTGAGAGGGAGGCACAGCTGAGACATGTTAGGAATAGTCAAATGCCAAATTAGGGAATGTGGTGCCTGAAGTCATGTTGTGCATTCTTGCAAGAGTATAAACCCGATTGGGTCCATTGTAGGATTGGCTTGCAAAGCTCTTTGTCCCTCTAAGGGGAAATCATGAGTGTCAGAAAGAACCACCTAAAAAAGAGTCATGGATCAAAATGCATATTCCTAATGGTCCTAAGACCTCTAGGCCTTACAGCTGGTAGCTTGCAATTTTGAAGCCCTCATCCCCCACAATACTCTCATAACATGAGTGCAAGTTGAGGCTGTTACGTAATGCTAAGGATACAGCCTGACGTTTCTCTCGTCTGGCAAAACTCAGTCAGATCCAAGCTGCTTTGTCAAAACCCTGTCATGTGTGTGTCTTTTAGGCGGGGTGGGGGTGAGGGTGGAGGTTGGCAGGGTGAGTCCCCTACCAGTGCTCCAAAAGGCTGTAATAGTGCTCCAAGAGACTCAGTGGCGATGTAATGGCTGGGATGAAAGTGACCCAAGTGCTCCACAATGACTCCCTAGTTAGCAACTGGAAGGTCTTAAATTGCAGGCTTCTGTTCACAAGAGCACGAGCACCTCATGAATGGAGCAGGCAATGTTGCCTTCATCCTGGCATTCAGGCAATGAAGAAGGAGGAGACCAACAGGCTGGGCTAAGGAAAGAGCCTCACCCTGAAGAGCAAGGGCCAACAGGGCCCCCTCAAGACCCAGAAGCAGAAGCTGACAGAGCCAATTAGCAGGGGTCTCTGGCAAGACCATGGGAGTACAGAAGACACCTCTCAGACCTCCAGATACGCAAGAGACAGCGCCGTAGATGCCTTCACATGTCTAGAGGTGTGGTGTTTCACATCTGACACATTCTCCGGGAGGAGTTGATGCCATAGGGACTTTTTCTTTTGTTTTTATTCATTCATGGGGTGTGGGTATCGCTGGCTAGGCAAGCATTTATTGCCCATTCCTAATTGCCCTTGAGAAGGTGGTGGTGAGCTGCCTTCTTGAACTGCTGCAGTCCATGTGGTGTAGGTGCACCCACAGTGCTGTTA
Source organism: Cetorhinus maximus (assembly GCF_964194155.1). Classification (NCBI taxonomy): domain Eukaryota; kingdom Metazoa; phylum Chordata; class Chondrichthyes; order Lamniformes; family Cetorhinidae; genus Cetorhinus; species Cetorhinus maximus. The sequence goes on from NC_135889.1 coordinate 16,460,589, forward strand.
GGGAGGGAGTTCCAGGATTTTGACCCAGGGACAGAGAAGGAACAGTGATATATTTCCTAGCCAGAAAGGTGAGTGGCTTGGAAGGGAACTGCCAGGTGGCGGTGTTCCCATGTATCTGCTGCCCTTGTCCTTCTAGATGGTAGTAGTCGAAGGTTTGAATGGTGCTGTCTAAGGAGCCTTGGTGAGTTCCTGCAATGTGTCTTGTAGATGGTACACGTTGCTGCCACTGTACATTGGTGGTGGAGGGAGCGAATGTTTGTGGATGAGGTGCCAATCAAGCAGGCTGCTTTGTCCAGGATGGTATCAAGCTTCTTGAGTGTTGTTGGAGCTGCAGTCATCCAGGCAAGTGAAGAGTATTCCATCACACTCCTGACTTGTGCCTTGTAGATGGTATACAGGCTTTGTGGGGGTCAGGAGGTGAGTTATTCATTGCAGGATTCCTAGCCTCTGGACTGCTTTTGTAGCCACAGTATTTATATGGATAGTCCAGTTCAGCTTCTGGTCAGTGGTAACCCTCAGGATGTTGATGGTGGGGGATTCAACAATGGTAATGCCATTGAATGTCAAGGGACAATGGTTAGATTCTCTCTTGTTGGAGATAGTCATTGCCTGGACTTGTGTGGTGCAAATGTTACTCCCTCTTGTTAGCCCAAGTATTGTCCAGGTCTTGATGCATTTAGTACCTGAGGAGTCTCGAATAGTGCTGAACATTGTGCAATCATTAGCGAACATTCCCACTTCTGACCTTATGATGGAAGGAATGTCGTTGATGAAGCAGCTGAAGATGTTTGGGCCCAGGGCACTACCCTGAGAAACTCCTGCAGTGATGTCCTGGAGCTGAGATGACTGACCTCAAACAACCACAACCATCTTCCTTTCTGCTAGATATGACTCCAACCCTGATTCCCATTGACTCCAGTTGTGCAAGGGCTCCTTGATGCTACACTCGGTCAAATGCTGCTTTGATGTCAGGAACAGTCACTCTCACCATACCTCTGGAGCTCAGCTCTTTTGGTAGAACCCAAATTGAGCGTCAGTGAGCACATTATTGTTAAGCAAGTGCTGCTTGATAGCACTGTTGATGACCCCTTACATATGAATATACAAACAAGTGGCCTGTTCAAGCCTGCTCTGCCATTTAATAAGATCATGGCTGATCTGACAGTAACCTCAAATTTGCATCCCACCTACACCCGATAACCTATTACTCCCTTGCTTCAAGAATCTATCCATCTCTGCCTTAAAAATATTCAAAGACTCTACTTCCACCACCTTTTCAGAAAGTGAGTTCTAAAGACTCAAGGCATTCTCAGAGAAAAAAAAAATTATCTTATCTCCGTTTTAAATGGGTGACCCCTTATTTTTAAACCGTCACCTCTAGTTCTTGATTCTCCCACAAGAGGAAACATCCTCTCCACATCCACCCTGTCAAGTCCCCTCAGGCTCTTATATGTTTCAACCAAGTCGCCTCTTACTTATCTAAACTCCAGCAGATACAACATAAGAACATAAGAAATAGGAACAGTAGTAGACCATTCGGCCCCTTGAACCTGCTCTGCTGTTCAATAAGATCATGGCCGATCTTTTTGTGTTTTGATTTCCACGTTCCCATCTAACCCCTATAACCTTTGATTTCCTTGCCTAATAATAATCTATCTATCTCTGCCTTAAAAATATTCAATGCCCCAGCCTCCACCACCTTCTGAGGCAGAGAGTTCCAAAGTCATACAACTCTGAGAGAAAAAATTTCCCCTCATCTCTGTCCTAAAAGGGTGTCCCCTAATTTTAAAACAGTGTCCCCTAGTTCTGGACGCACCCACAAGAGGGAACATTCTTTCGACGTCCACCTTGTCAAGGCCGTTCAGGATCTTATATACTTCAATCAAATCGCCCCTCGCTCTTCTAAACTCCAGTGGAAACAAGCCCAGTCTGTCCAACCCTTCCTTATAAGACAACCCACTCATTCCATGTATCAATCCAGTAAACCTCCTTTGAACCGCCTCCAATGCATTTACATCCTTCCTTAAATATGGAGACCAAAACTCCACACACTATTCAAGGTGTGGTCTCACCAATGCCCTGTATAACTGAAGCATAACATCCTTACTTTTATGTTCAATCCCTCTCGTAATAAAAGATAGAATTCCATTCGCCTTCTTAGTTACTTGCTGTGCCTGCATACTAACTTTTTGTGACTCATGTACTAGAACGCTTAGTTTGCATCTGCACCTCAGAATTATGCAGCCATTTTCCATTTAAGTAATACTCTGCTTTTTTGTTCTTCCTGCCAAAGTGAACAACTTCACATTTTGCCACATTAAAGTCCATTTACCAGATCTTTGCCCTATCTATATCTATCTGCTACCTCCTCATTTCCTCTTCACAACATATTTTCCTACTTATCTTTGTGTCATCTGCAAATTTAGCTACCATGTCTTCACTCCCCTCATCCAAGTCATTGATGTAAATCGTAAAAAGTTGAGGCCCCAGCACAGACCCCTGTGGGACTCTACTCATCACATCCTGCCAATCAGAACAAAGACCCATTTATGCATACTCTCTGCTTTCTGTCAGCCAGCCAAACTTCTATCTATGCGAATATGTTACCCCCTACACCATGCGTTTTTATTTTCTGTAGTAATCTTTGATGTGGCACCTTGTCAAATGCCTTCTGGAAGCCTTCTACAAGCTTAGCCTGTCCAACCTATCTGCATAAGACAATCTGCCTATTCCAGGTATTAGTCTGGTAAACCTTCTCTGAACTGCTTACAACACATTTATCTCCTTCCTTAAATAAGGTGACCAATACTGTACACAGTACTCCAGATGTAGTGCTCTAGTGCTCTGTATAACTGAAGCATAACCTACCTACTTTTGTATTCAATTCCCTTCACAATAAATGATAGCATTCTATTAGCTTTCCCACCTACTTGCTGTACCTGTATACTAACTTTTGCGATTCACGCACTAAGACATCCAGATCCCTCTGCACCTCAGAGCTCTGTAATCTCTCACCATTTAGATAATATGTCTCTCTTATATTCTTCCTGCCAAAATGGGCCATTTCACATTTGCCCACATTATACTCCATTTGCCAGATCTTTGCACACTCACTTAACCTATCAATATCTTTTTGTAGCCTCCTCATGTCCTCTACACAAATTATTTTCCTACCTATCTTTGTGTCATCAGCAAGTTTGGCAACCATCCCATCCATCCCTTCATCCAAGCCATTCATATAAATTGTAAACAGTTAGGCCCCAGCACTGATCCCTGTGGCACACCACTCATTACATCTTGCCAACTTGAAAAAGACCCATTTATGTTAATCTCTGCTTTCTGTTAGACAGCCAATCTTCTATACATGCCAATATTATACCCCCTGTACTATGAGCTTTTATTTTCCACAACAACCTTTGATGTGGTACTTTATGAAATGCCTTCTGGAAATCTAAGTACAGTACATCCACCAGTTCCCTTTTATCTAAAGCACATGTTACTTCCTCAAAGAACTCCATTAAGTTGGTTAAACATGATTTCCTCTTCACAAAATCATGTTGATCTTGCCTGATTACCTTGAACTTATCCAAGTGCCCTGCTACAGCTTCTTTAATAATAGCTTCCAACATTTTCCCTATGACAGATGTTAAGCTAACTAACCTCTAGTTTCCTGCTTTCTGTCTCCCTCCCTTTTCGAATAATGGAGTTACATTTGCTATCTTCTAATCTAATGGAACCTTTCTCGAATCTAGGGAGTTTCAGAAAATTAATACCAATGCATCAACTATAGCACTAGCCACTTCTTCTAAGAACTGAGGATGAAGTCCGTCAGGGCCCGATCACTTGTCAGCCTGCAACTCCAACAATTTACTCAGTACCACTTCTCTGGTGATTGTAATTTTCCTGAGTTCCTCCCTTCCTTCCATTTTCTGATTTATAGCTGATTCTGGGATGTTACTTATATACTCTAGACTGATGCAAAATGCCTGTTCAATTCATCTGCCATTTCTTTGTTTTCCATTATCAATTCTCCAGCCTCACTTTCTGAAAACCAACGCTCACTTTGTTAACCCATTTCTTTTTAAAATATTTATAGAAACTCTAACTATTGGTGTTTATATTTATGGCTAGCTTTCTCTCGTACTCTAATTTTTCTCTCCTTATTAATCTTTTAGTCATCCTTTGCTGTTCCTTATATTCTGCCCAATCTTCTGGCCTTTCACCTCTCTTTGCAGAATTATATACTTTTTCTTTACGTTTGATACTATCTTTAACCTTTCTAGTTAACCACAACGGGTCCTTCTGTCCCTTGGACTTTTTCTTACTTGTTGGAATGTATCTATTCTCTGTATTTTGAAGTATCCTCTTAAATGTTTGCCACAGCATCTCTATTGACCTATCCCTAAACCTAATTTGCCAATTCACTTTAGCCAGCTCTGCTTTCATGCCCTCATAATTGGCCTTATTTAAGTTTAAAAACATAGTCTCGGGCCCACTCCTCTCTTCCCCAAAATGGATGTAAAGTTCAAGCATGTTCTGGTCACTGCTACCTAGGGTGCCTTCACTATGAGATCATTAATTAATCCTGTCTCATTGCATAATACCAGGTCTAGTATAGCCTGCTCTCTGGTTGGCTCCAGAACATGCTATTCTAAGAAACTATCACGGAAACAGTCTATGAACTTCTTATCTAGGCTACTTCTGCCTATCCGAATTTTCCAGTCTGTATGTAGATTAAAATCTCCCATGATTATCGCTGTGCCTTTTGAGACAATCTCCCGTTATTTCTTCTTTTATGTTCCATTCTGCCATGTGGTTACTATTAGGGGGCCTGTACATGGCTCCTACTAGTGACTTCTTGTCTTTACCATTTCTCATCTCTACCCAAAAACGTTTCCACATCCTGGTTTCCTGAACTTGGGTTATCCCGCTCTATATTGCTAATACCATCATTAACTAATAGGGCCACCCTTCCACCTTTTCCTCACTTCCTGTGCTTCCTAAATGTCCTGTACCCTTTAATAATCAGTTCCCAATCCATGTCCTCCTGCATCCATGCCTCTGTAATGGCTATCAAATCATACTTATTTATTTCTTTGTGCACTCTGAGTTTTTAGAGTCTTTAGTTTTATCCCTTTATTCTTTTTACAACCTCTAGCCTCATCTGTTGATTTACTATTAGATTTGTACTCTCTATCCCTTCCTGTCATAGTCTGTTTTTCATTTTCCGTAATAATATCTCTTTTGCCTTACCCCTACTCTTTGATTTACCACAACTTCCCAAATTTGTACCATTGCCCCCGCTACTTAGTTTAAAACTCTCTCTATTTCCTTAGTTATGCGGTTTGCAAGAACACCGGTCCCAGCAGGTTCAGGTGTAGACCATCCCAACGGTACAGATCCCACTTTCTCCAGTATTGGTGCCAGTGCCTCACGAACCGGAACCCACTTTTCCCACACCAGGCTTTGAGCCACACATTCATCTCCCTAATCTGATTTTTCCTATGCCAATTTGTACGTGGCACAGGTAATCAGAGATTATGACCTTTGAGGTTCTGCTTCTTAATTTGGTGCCTAGGTTCTCATACTGACTATGTAGAATCTCCTTCTTTGTCCTGCCTATGTCATTGGTACCAACATGGACTACGACAACTAGGTCATCCCCCTCCCACTGCAAGTTTCTTTCCAGCCCTGATGTCCCGAACCCTGGCACCGAGCAGGCAACACGGTCGTCTGGACTCATGCTGTTTGCTGCAGAGAATGGTGTCAATACCTCTGACTATACTATCCCCTATTACCATGACATTCCTTGATACTCCCCCCACTTGAATAGCTTCCTGTAGCAAAGTGCCATGGCCAGTTAGCTCAACCACCCTGAAGCCCGCACTCTCATCCAAACAAGCTGACAAAACCTCAAACCTGTTGGACAATTGCAAGGGCCGAGGCTCCTGGACTCATGCCCTCTGAGTCCCCTTATCTGCCTCACTTGCAGTCACACCCTCCTGTCCCTGACCACTGACCAATCAGAAGACTCCATCCTAAGGGGCGTGACCACCTCCTGGAATAAAGTCCAGGTAACTTTCGCCCCTCCCTGATATGCTGCAGTGTCTGCAGCTCGGCCTCCAGCTCAATAACTCGGAGCTGAAGTTCCTGCAGCTGCAACCACTTACTGCGGTGTGTTTGTACTGGGTCACACCAGTATCCAGAAGCTCCCGCATCCTGCAATCACAGCGCATCACCTGCCCTGCCATCTCCAATATGTGTTACTTAATTAATTGCTAAATAATTAATTATAATTAATAAAGATTACACTTCCCACTAGGTTTTGGCACTGCCAGTAAAGTTTACAATACTGATAAAACAATATAGTACTCATAATACTGATAAAATTAATAATAACAGTTACTGGTTAACCTGCTCCTTCTGCTGCACCAAAGTGGAAATCAAATACTGGAGGCTGAAAAATAATAGAAGGCAAAAAAGCACCTCCTCCACGCCCTTCACTGAACTCCCCACTCAGCACACTTTACTTCTTGTAGTAAACCTTACCTAAAGCACCTCTTTACCCCTATGCACCAAATTCCCACTTTGAACCAAATTCCCAAATATATTCACTCGGTCTCTGTCTCACTCAGGCCGAAGTCTCCCATTTGTAACTGTGTGCCTCTTACTTCCATCACTTTACTGATGATCGAATGTAGACCTAATTGGCTGGGTTGGATTTGTCCTGCTTTTCATGTGTTGGACTTACCCTGGCAATCTTCCTCATAACCGGGTAGATGTCAGTGTAGTAGCTGTACTGGAACAGCTTGGCTAGGGGTGTGGCAAGTTCTGGAGCATAAGTCTTCAGTACTATTGCTGGAAAATTGTAAGGGGCCATTACCTTTGCCGTCCAGTGCCATCAGCTGTTTCTTGACATCACGTGGAGTGAATAAAATTGGCTAAAGACTGGCATCTGTGATACTGGGAATCTCCGGAGGAGGCTGAGATGGATCATCCACTCAGTACTTCTGGCTGAAGATTGTTGCAAATGTTTCAGCCTTATCTTTTGCACTGATGTTCTTGGATCACCCATCACTGAGGATGAGGATATTTGTGGAACCGGATATTTGTGGAACCTCCTCCTCCAGTGAATTGTTTGATTATCCACCTACCAATACTGTCATGGACAGATGCATCTATGGCAGGCAGGTTGGTGAGGATGAGGTCAAGTATGTTTTTCCCTCTTGTTGGTTCCCTCACCACCTGTCGCAGACACAGTCTAGCAGCTATGTCCTTTAGGATTCACCCAGCTCAATCTGTATTGATGCCACCGAGCCATTCTGGTGATGGACATTGAAGTCCCCCACCCAGAGTACATTCTGCACTCTTGCCACCTCCAAATGGTGCTCAACATGGAGGAGTACTGATTCATCAGCTGAGGGGGTGCTTGGGTGGGAGGGCGGTGATGGGGGTCATACATGGTAATCCACAGGAGGTTTCCTTTCCCTTCTTTGACCTGATGCCATGAGACTTCATGTGGTCCAGAGTCAATGTTGAGAGCAACTCCCTCCTGACTGTATACCACTGTGCCACCACCTCTGCTGGGTCTGTCCTGCTGGTGGGACAGGACATAACCAGGGATGGTGATGGTGGTGTCTGGAACATTATCTGTAAAGTATGATTCCGTGAGTATGAATATGTCTGGCTGTTGCTTGACTAGTCTGTGAGGCAGTTCTCCCAATTTTGGCACTATTCCCAGATGTTAGCAAGGAGGACTTTGCAGGGTCAACAGGGTTTGCCGTTGTCATTTCTGGTGCCTAGGTAGTTGCTGGATGGTCCATCAAGTTTCATTTCTTTTAGACTTTTTAGCGGCTTGCTAGGCAATTTTCAGAGGGCTTTTAAGAGTCAACCACATTGCTGTGGGTTGTTATGACTGGTCCCCGTGTAAGGTCTGCCAATTTGTTAACTTCCTGAATGGGACCCCAATTTTGTTAAGCTCTCAGGTGAGGAGGAATGAGTGGCTCCCCTTCTTTATTCAACCCCCTTGGTTGGTCACAACAAGGTTAATTCAAAAGGGATCTCTTCCCCCATGGAAAATTTTTCCCAGTGCAAATGTATTTTTAGAAGGAGCCAATTTAACCAGGTTTTCTTGAGTCAAAGAAAGAGCAACTTTATTAGTTACTAAAAACCCAAGAAAAATAATAAAAACACAATACACATACACACAGACCAGAAATGAGAAGTTAAGAGTCCAAAAATAGAAGTTAAAAAATATATATGAATCAGTCTTTGGCTTGTCCGTGAGGCATAGATGGCAATAAATTGCCACTGTTAAGTTGGGTGATTCTGGTAGAGCTGACCTTGGGGGTTTAGTAGTTGGTTTGGAGACACTTTGTTCTGCAGGTTGGCTGAAGAAGCTGTCTTTTTTCCTTTTTGATTGTGGCTTTGTTGAGCCTTGCCTCCAACAACAGAGAGAGAGAGAAAGACTTTGCCTGCAGCTGTAGGGGTGACTAGTTGGTCTTCTTGTGCTGTCACACTCGCACACTATCACTGCTCTGTAGCTAGCTTTTTAACCCAATTTTCCCCATGTATTCCTGTCAAGGAAAAAAACCATGTCTTGCCCCCAGAGTCTGTTTTCTTTAACCTTCGACCATTTCACACATTCTGAGATATGAATCAACAGGAGATGGATTTTAGATGCCCGCTGAGACGTGGTAATCAGTATTTTGTCTCTGCAACCACAGTAGGTTAAAGTTCAGTCTTCTGCATCTTTCCTATTTCCCTTTTAAGCCTCTCTTCTTGAAGAAGCCCATAACACCTTTTCAGGTGCAACATTCCATGTTCTCTCCGGACAGTATAATCCATGTAGGAATTTTCCAGAAAGTGGTCACTTTACATTATCAACCATCTTTTGCTCAATGTCCTCAATGTATTTCTTTAAAAACACATAAGTTTTCCTTAAAAAGTTCAATATGCCCAAATTAATTTGTGGCTGTAATCATTTTTTTATGACAGGGTCTGGAGTCACATGCAGGCCAAACCAGGTAAGGATGGCAGATTTCCTTCCATAAAGGGCATTAGTGAACCAGGTGGGTTTTTAACAACAATCAGTAATGACTTAATGGTCATCATTCCACTTATAATTCCAGGTTTTTATTGAATTCAAATTTCACCATCTGCCGTGGTGGGATTTGAACCCCAGTCCCCAGAGCATTACCTGTGTCTCTGGATTACTAGCCCAGCTCCACCAGCACCTCCCCTGGGTGTCCACCCATTGCCAGTGCCTCTAAAAGTGACTGCCGCTCTAAACTTCTTCACGAGTGGCTCATTCCAGGGCTCCACTGGGGATTTCTGCAGGATTTCTCAAGCAACTGCTCACAAATGCATTCGAGGGGTTATGGATGCCCTATTTAGCAAGGTGCACTATTACATCCAGTACACCTTAGATGAAGCCACCCAGGCTGCCAGAACAGTGGGATTTGCAGCACTCTCCAGATTCCCACACGTCCAGGAGCCATCGACTGCGCTCATGTAGCTTTAAGAGTTATCTGAGATCAGCCACTACAATTCGTCAACAGGAAAGGGTTCCACTCTCTCAATGTGCAGCTGGTCTGCAACCACCAGAAGTTGATAATGCAGGTATGTGTGAGATACCCTGGAAGGTCCCATGACTCATACATCTTGAGTCACTTGCAGGTGCCACAGATCTTTGAGAGCCCTCAGCCCATCCAGGGTTGGTTCCTCAGTGACAAAGCCTAACCGAAAAATACCTGGTTGATGAGCCGGTTCGTCGGTCATAAAAGGCTCAGAGGAGATGTAAAAGGAGGAGAGGTAAAAGCTGCTCATTCTGTAACACACTCACTGATTGAGCAGATCATTGGCATGTTGAAGACATGTTTTTAATGTCTGGACAGGTCAGGCGGCACTTTCCAGTACTCTCCCTAGAGGGTCTCCTGTATCAGATGTGCCTTGGCCAACCACGAGTTTTTTTAGAGGCAGAGGCTTCATTCATGTCAATCCTGCACAGAGAACGGTTAGGCACTGTAATGAGATGGTTCAATACACAATAGAGCCGAGGCAGACAATGGGACATCTGGGAAGGGGTGGGAGGGGTCATCTGTGCCACTTGACTGACCATGGAGCGTATCATCAGATAGAAGAGGCATACACAACATGAGAAGTGGAATGAGTCAAAATCTACCTACATGTGTGCAAATTCTATACAGATTGTGGACACACCTGCTACCATTGTGCTTAGTATTTCTTAATTTTTCTTACCCTACCACTACGTCTAGGTGCTTCCCAACACCTACAACAAAGGTGGAGGCAGCCTGCTGATTGCTATGCCCTGTTGTCTTTGATGACCTTGATGGGCGTCCTCTGGAAGACTGAGGCCTGGAGGATCCCAGCCAGCTTTGGGTCTCCTATTGAGGGGTAGGTGCACTCTCCTCAGCCTGTGGAATCGCAGATGATGGAGTTACAGGCAGAGGGGATTGGGGTCGGCTGGACACTCTCTGATTCATCTTAGTGGATGGCTCTGGGGTGTCCAGCTGTGGGTCATTGTCCCTCTTGGTGCCTGAGAGCCCCTGCCTGGCTCCTTGAGAAGAAGAGGCATCTAGGCTGAGGTCAAGTTACCCTGCCCGCCTCTCGCTTAGCCACTGATGGACCCCACCTGTGGCTACAGTGATGGAGTGCAGGTCCTGGCACATATCAGGCACAATGCCTTGGACAAAATGTCTCTATGGTGGCTGCCACCCTACCAGCACTGACCTTGGTGTACTGGCATGTTGGCGCAACAACATCAGACTGAAGGTGGACGGACTCCTCCATCATTCATTGTAATCACATGAGGCATCTGACAATCCTGCCTGACGTTCCCGTGTCTGTCTGTGCGCTGCAACATGTGTGTGAGGGCCAAGTCCACAGGCTTGTCATCTGACTCGGACGCTGCAGGAGTCTGGCCTCCAGCAGTCCTCGAGTGACGGTGTCCTTAGATATCCCTGCCTCTGCCTGCTGTGGGCCTGAATCTGTGCTGTGCTCACCAGATTGTGACTCCGAGCCTCCTCTACAGCTAGGTTCCACTGAGGAACGGTGGAAGGTGCGGGTGAACACTGTGATGTCTCTACATCTATTGGTCCTCGGGATTCTCATCTGAGGTGGTATGGGGGCTGGGGCCAATGGGCTAGCTGCCGGTGGGTCTCTTCCTTTTGCTGCTAGTGCCTGTCAAAAAGAGAAGAGGTAATGGGTGATTGGATGCATAGTCAACAACATTACAAAGTACTCACAATTTCGTCATGTAACCGATGAGCTGTTGATAGGTCCTCATTGGCTTGGGAGATGCCGGTCTCACCTTTGTTGTAGGTATGCTCCCAGTCCTTGCTGGCCAGATCTGCAGCATGCTCTTCATAGATGGTGAAGGCCCTGAGCTCAGGCATATCCCCTCTGGTCTAGGATCTCTCCTTTTTGTTGTGTGCGATCTTTTCCTGCATAAAGACAAATGGAAAGACTGTGAGCAGGATGGATGCCAAGGCAGATGATAAGGGTATAAGGATAAAAACAAAAAACAGTTCTGCTGAAGGGTCATGAGGACTCGAAACGTCAACTCTTTTCTTCTCCGCCGATGCTGCCAGACCTGCTGAGTTTTTCCAGGTAATTCTGTTTTTGTTTAGGGTATAAGGATGCCTGACTTCTGTGTGTACTGAGTGGACCTGTGTAAGTGTTAAGAATGCGAGCTGTGCAGGATGTGAGAAGAGATGAAGATGTCAAAGTGTGTGTGAGAGAGTTAGTGGTGATGTCCCTTGTGCTGGTAGTGTATGAGATCCCTGTGGACTGTAACCTAGCGAATGCCTGATGGGTTTGTGACAGTGTGAGTTGAGAGTGAGGAGAAGGTTGACTTACCCTGGCGGAGCGGATGAGATCATTCATCCTCTTCCTGCACTGGATGACAGTTCTTCTCTGAGGACTATTGGCGCTGACCACTCTGGCGATCTCCTCTCAAGCTGGCATGGTGAGATTGGTGGGCCTCCTTCTGCCATCATGGGGGTAAAGACTGACCCGGCGTGCCTCCACAGTATCCAAAAGTGCACCCAACACATTGTCGCTGAATTTGGGGGCAGTAGGCTTCTTCCCTTTCGCTATGACTAGTCCTGGGATGCAGAGAGCAAATGATGTGTGCAGGTGCAGTTTAAATATGACGCTCAGAAAGATGATCCGATGAGGACTGGGCAGTGCAGGCAAATCCCAGCCTGTCCTGCCATGAGATATTACATGCTTGACGTTCATTCATATATAATGAACTGAAAAGCAAACAATCTGGCACAGAAACCCACCACACCGGCCAGCAGGAAACGTACTGCTTTTCAGGCCTACTGCTACACTTAATCTTGAGGCCGGAAAATTCCACCCTATATTTTTGTGATTTAAAGGACATTTAATGTAGCTGATGCTGTATTTTGACTTCCTTCCCTGTATCCACACACACCACATTTGTGAATTTTTTGCAGAAGCTCTTATGAATTTGTCACCTCCAGACTATACATTTCAGATGCTTTCGTGGCCGGATTCTAATTCTCCAAGCTATTTAAACACATTTGGTTCATCCAAAACTCTGCTGCCCAAATCACATCGTGTGCCAAGTCCCACTCACCCATCATTCCCATGCTAACTTTATGAAGTGCTCCTCCTGGCTTCAAAAGAAGACAGTGGGACACTGACAACCTGAGCTCACCCCCTTCAGCTTTATCTACCCTACCCCAGGATTACTTGTAGCCATCACGGAATCACAGATAACTGAAAATTTGTCAGGCACCAATCAGCGAGCTTCCAATTTGGCACCAGCTGCTCACCACTTCCTAGGTTTGCCAGCTCTGATTGGACACATTCTTGGAGGTTTTATCACACAACCTCCCACCTCCTACCACCCTGCCCAGTTAAACAATATTTTTGCTGCATTTCCAATATTTTTATAACTAATAAATAAAAATGTTGATAGGTAATGAAAAGTCAAACAATGTTTCCAATCCCCCAAAGGCTTTTCTACCAAATTGCTCACAGTAGTGCTGGCAACACTACCACTTCTATTCAAAAGACACCCAATGCTGAAGCCGACTTGGGTTTATGACCAGAATGGTCCTTGCAAATTTCTCTCTTTGTTTATCAATCCCATTCACAACCTGATATTTAGCCAGTTCTTTCTGAGGGATTTTGTCTACGTTGCATTGAATTATTTTGTAGGCAGTTTGTTTTAAATATTGTACTAGACAAAAATAATTTCTGCTAATGACTTGTCTTGTTTGAGGGTAATTTGAAAGATGGGCTTTATCCCCTCTACTTTAAACTTCAAGCACATGAGCTTGCTTATAGCTCAATTTGCAATTTGTTATCATTTTATGTAACTAAACTGCTCTGGTACAATCAATCTTGTCTGGACTAAGCTGTAACTAGAATGATCACCAGAGATTTCCCTGGAGTTTGTTGAAACAATAGTAAATTGGGGTTCAAAAGCTCAAAAAACAGCAAAGGTCACCAAATTATACTAAAGTTAGGTTGCCTAAACGAAAAGCCAATCCAAAGTAATTTGAATTGATAAATGCATTCATTCAATACATTTCCTTTTATAAAAACATTTAAATTCCTTCTTGTTTTAAATCCAGAGCTGCACATTTCTCACCCGATCTTCTGTTCCGGGCCTGGTGAGAAATGTGCAGTGCAGCAGCTCCGGAGACCTTTCAATGCAGGGCGTCAACATTGGGAGAAGTAAAGCCATGCCTCCTTTCAACGATAGCTGCCACAAACCAGGTAAGTTTAAAGGTCCCACCCAATTTGAGATGCCAGGAAGAAGGTAAGTGTGTGTGTAAGGTAAGTGGGTGAGAAGGTTAGGGTGGTCGGTGGAGGGGGACAGGGTCATGTGGTTGGGGGTCAGAGGGTGGAAGCGTTGGGAGGGTAGTCAGGGGGTGGAGGGTAGTTGAGGACATGGGGGGTTTGTTGCGGGGTGGGGAGTTGGGGGGTAATCATGGGTTTGGGAGTAGTTGGGGGTAGCTGAGGGGATGGGGTAGGCAGGAGTTAGTCAGGGGGTGGTCAATGTGTAAGGAGGGTAATTGGGGGGACGTCGGGAGGGTAGTCGGGGGTGATGGGGTAGTCGGGAGATTGGCGGGTAGTCGGCGGGGTGGGGTGCGACATCGGAGATAGCTCAATGACATGTTGCGGCATCATTTGGTTTGTGGCGTACACGGCAACGCTATTCAGCGCCGTTTACTTGCAGAAGTTAGTACTGATTTGAAGTGCACTGTGGAAATAGTGCTAGCAATATAGAGTGCTGAGAGGGACTCGCAAGTTTGTCAGAGTGTGCAACATGTTGCTGTTCTTCAGTTGGGGCGGGAACCTACTGCCGGGCATGATGCAAAAACCAGAGAGACAGCCACGAAGCGGGAGACAGTCTCTACTGCTCGAAAAACGAAAAGGCATACTGGAAGCACCTCACCAGTGATTCAGAAATTAATTTATTACCGATGAAGGGGCAACCATGTACTGGAAGCCTGCAGATTTAAGGAGGCAGAATGCCCCCGCTGCCACAAAAAAGGACATGTCGTAAAGCAATGAAGGCCAAAATCGAGACAGCCAATCAGGCAGCAGACCAAGATGATTGAAGTGCACAATATAGCTGAATCGGAAGCTGCTGATGCTTATATCTATTCCCTATACATAAGAACATAAGATAAAGGAGCAGGAGTAGACCATTCGGCCCTTCGAGCCTGCTCCGCCATCCAATAAGATTATAGCTGATCTTTTTGTGTTTCGAATTCCACATTCCCATCTATCCCCGATAACTTTTGATTCCCTTGTTTAACAAGAATCTATCTACCTCTGGCTCAAAAGTATTCAACGACCCCAACTTCACCGGGTTGGGTGGGGAGGTTTGGGGTTCAGGAGGGTAGTCAGGGGGTTGAGAAGGAGTTGCGGTGTGTGGGGGGGTGGTCGAGGGTGTATTCGGTGGCGGGGGGTGGGATTCAGTAGGGCATTGGGTGGGGCGTTAGTAGTATAGTTACCCAGGAGTTAGAAGTAGTTTAAATCCTTCTAATTTTGCACGCGTAACTATTCTGCTAAGAGAGTTGGAACCATCTAAAGGGCAGAATCGTCCCAGATTTGCACTAAGTGCGGTAGAGGGTGGGAAAAGCAACATTTTACCTGCCAGCTGCAATGGCGGCTTCTCACACCTGGCACTGATGACCACGAGTGTTGGCCAAGGCAAGGTAGGCAAACAAGCCTGAAAGCCAATGAAATACATTTTCCTCCATTCACTGATGCTTGAAAATGCTGGCAAATTATGAGAATCCACCAGTGTGCCCTTTAGTAGTTTCTTTACTGCCTTTTGAAGAGAAGCGTGAGGGGAGCCGGGAGTTGAAGAGAAGCGCGACAGAAGTCGGAAGTTGAAGAGGAGCGTGAGAGGAGTTGGGAGTTGAAAAGTAGCGCGAAAGGAGTCGGGAGTTGAAAAGGAGCTGGGAGAGCAGAGGTGACTGAGGGAATTCGGTGAGGAGGGAATGAGGTGATCCTTTGAGTACCGTGAGTGCGGTCTGGTAAGTATTTACTACTTTTATCACTTATAGTTCTTAAGTTCTTATTTTGTGGTTCATCATTTGTAAGGGCTATATTATGTAACAACAAGGAGCAGGGAAGAAGGGACCTTGAGTAATTGATCTTATTTAATATTAAGTATCTTCCAAAAGGTTTAATTTAATTTAAAGGGGTAAGTCATGGCAGGAGAGCTCAAAGCCATGGTGTGCTCCTCCTGCTCTATGTGGGAAGCCGGGAACATTTCCAGTGCCCGGGGCCAGCATGTGTGCAGGAAGTGTCTCCAGCTGCAGTTCCTGGAATCCCAGATTTTGGAGCTGGAGCGGCGGCTGGGGGACACTGTGGAGCAACCGCGAGGTGGAGAACATCATGGATAGCACGTATAGAGAGGTGGTCACACTGCAGGCTAAGAGTCCACGGGCAGGAAGGGGATGGGTGACCACCAGGCAGAGCAAGAGGACTAGGCAGGCAGTGCAGGAATCTCCTGTGGCTATTACCCTGCAAAAAACAAATATACCGCTTTGGATACTGTTGAGGGGAATGGCCTCTCAGGGGAAAGCAGCAACAGCCAAATTCGTTGCTCTGCTGCACAGGGGAGGACTAAAAAGTGTGGGAATGCAATAGTTATAGGGGATTCAATTGTAAGGTGTTTCTGTGGCCGCAAACGAGACTCCAGGATGGTATGTTGCTTCCCTGGTGCTAGGGTCAAGGATGTCTCAGAGCATCTACAGGACATTCTGAAAGGGGAGGGTGAATAGCCAGTGGTCATGGTGCATATTGGTACAAACGACATAGGTAAAAAAAAGGGATGAGGTCCTAAAAGCAGAATATAGGGAGTTAGGAAGTAAGTTGAAAAGCAGGACCTCAAAGGTAGTGATCTCAGGATTACTACCAGTGCCACATGCTATTCAGAGTAGAAATCGCAGGATACATTGAATGAATACATGGCTGAAGAGATGGTGTGAGGGGGAGGGTTTCAGATTTCTGGGACATTGGGACCAATTCTGGGGGAAGTGGGACCAGTACAAACTGGACGGCTTATGCCTGGGCAGGACCAGGACTGATGTCCTAGGGGGAATATTTGCTGGAGTGGTTGGGGAGGGTTTAAACTAAAATGGAAGGAGGATGGGAACCTATGCAAGGAGTCAGAGGAGGGGCAATCAAGGACAAGAACAAAAGATAGAAAGGGGAATAAGAAAAGTGATAGGCAGAGAAATCAAGGGCAAGAATCAAACAGGGCCTCAGTGAAAAATAGTGGGAACAGGACAAGTAATGTTAAAAAGACAGCCTTAAGGCTTTGTGCCTTAATGCAAGGAGCATTCACAATAAAGTGAATGAATTAACCGCGCAAATAGATGTAAACAGGTATGATATAGTCGGGATTACGGAAACATGGCTACAGGGTGACCAGGAGTGAGAACTGAACATCCAGGGGTATTCAATATTAGGAAGGACAGACAAAAAGGAAAAGGCGGTGGAGTTGCATTGCTGGTTAAAGAGGAAATTAACGCAATAGTGAGGAAAGATATTAGCTCTGACGATGTAGAATCTGTATGGGTAGAGCTGAGAAACATTTACGGGCAAAAAACGTTAGTGGGGGTTGTATATAGACCCCCAAACTGTAGTGGTAGTGTTGGGAATGCCATTAAACAGGAAATTAGAGCTGTATGTAATAAAGGAATACCTGTAATTATGGCTGACTTTAATCTGCATATAGATGGACAAATCAAATTCGTCACAATACCAGAGAGGAGGAATTCCTGGATTGTATACGGGATGGTTTTCTGGACCAATACATTGAGGAACCAACTAGACAACAGGCCATCCTAGACTGGGTATTTTGTAATGAGAAAGGAATAATTGGCAATCTAATTGTTTGAGGCCCCTTGGGGATGAGCGATCATAATATGATAGAATTCTTCATCAAGATGGAGAGTGACATAGTTGACTCTCAGACTAGGGTCCTGAGTCTTAATGAGGAAACTACGATGGTATGAGGCACGAGTTGGCTATGATGGATTGGGAAACGTTACTCAAAGGGATGATGGTGGATAGGCAATGGCAAACATTCAAAGAGCGCATGGGTGAACTGCAACAATTGTTTATTCCTGTATGATGCAAAAGGGAAACAGGAAAGGTGGCCAAACCATGGTTTACAAGGGAAATTAGAGATAGCATTAGATCCAAGGAAGAGGCATACAAACTGGCCAGAATAAACAACAGACCTGAGGATTGGGAGCACTTTAGAATTCAGCAAAGGAGGACCAAGGGATTGATTAAGAAGGGGAAAATAGAGTACAAGAGTAAGCTTGCGGGGAACATAAAAACTAACTGTAAATGTTTCTACAGGTATGTGAAGAGAAAAAGATTGGTGAAGACAAATGTAGGTCGCTTGCAGTCAGAAACAGGGAAATTTATAATGGGGAACAAATAAATGGCTGAGCAACTAAGCACATACTTGGTTCTGTCTTCACAAAGGAGGACACAATAACATACCAGAAATGTTGGAGAACACAGGGTTTAGTGAGAGGGAGGAACTGAAAGAAATCGGCGTTAGTAGGGAAATGGTGGGATTGAAGGCCGATAAATCCCCAGGGCCTGATAATCTACGTTCCAGGGTACTTAAGGAAGTGGCCCAAAAAATAGTGGATGAATTGTTGGTCATCTTCCGAGATTCTATAGACTCTGGAACAGTTCCTACAGATTGGAGGGTAGCTAATGTAACCTCACTATTTAAAAGGAGAGGTAGAAAGAAAGCAGGGAATTATAGACCAGTCAGCCTGATGTCAGTCGTGGGGAAAATTCTACAGTCCATTATAAAAGATTTAATAGCTGAGCACTTGGAAAACAGTGGCAGAATCAGACAGAGTCAGCATGGATTTACGAAAGGGAATTCATGCTTGACAAATCTATTGGAATTTTTCAAGGATGTAACTCGTAGAGTTGATGAGGGGAAGCCAGTGGATGTGGTTCATTTGGACTTTCAGAAGGCTTTCGACAAAGTCCCACATAAGAGATTGGCGTGTAAAATTAAAGCGCATGGGATTGAGGGTAGTGTATTGAGATGGATAGAAAACTGGTTGGCAGACAGGGAACAAAGAGTAGGAATAAATAGGTCTTTTTCCGAATGGCAGGCAGTGACTAGTGGGGTACCGCAGGGATCGGTGCTGGGACCCCAGCTATTCATAATATATATTAATGATTTAGATGAGGGCACTAAATGTAATATCTCCAAATTTGCAGATGACACAAAGCTGGGAGGGAGGGTGAGCTGTGAGGAGGATGCAGAAATGCTTCAGTGTGATTTGGACAAACTGAGTGAGTGGGCAAATGCATGGCAGATGCGGTATAATGTGGGTAAATGTGAGGTTATCCATTTTGGTAGCAAAAACAGAAAGGCAGGTTATTATCTGATTGGCTATAAACTGAGAGAGGGGAATGAGCAACGAGACCTGGGTTGCCTCGTACACCAGTTGCTGAAGGTAAGCATGCAGATGCAGCAGGTGGTAAAGAAGGCAAATGGTTTGTTGGCCTTCATAGCGAGAGGATTCGAGTACAGGAGCAGGGATGTCTTGCTGCAATTATACAGGGCCTTTGTGAGACCACAACTGGAATATTGTGTGCAGTTTTGGTCTCCTTATCTGAGGAAGGATGTTCTTGCTATAGAGGGAGTGTAGCAAAGGTTTACCAGACTTATTCCTGGGATGGCGGGACTGACATATGAGGAGAGATTGAGTTGGTTAGGATTATATTCACTGGAGTTCAGAAGAGTGAGGGGGGATCTCATAGAAACCTATAAAATTCTAACAGGACTAGACAGGGTAGATGCAGGATGGATGTTCCCGATGGTGGGGGAGTCCAGAACCAGGGGTCACAGTCTGAGGATATGGGGTAGACCATTTAAGACTGAGATGAGGAGAAATTTCTTCACCCAGAGAGTGGTGAGCCTGTGGAATTTGCTACCACAGGAAGTAGTTGAGGCTAAAACATTGTATGTTTTCAAGAAGGAGTTAGATATAGCTCTTGGGGCGAAAGGGATCATAGGATATGAAGAGAAAGCAGGAGCAGGCTATTGAGTTGGATGATCAGCCATGATCATAATGAATGGCGGAACAGGCCCAAAGGGCCAAATGGCCTACTCCTGCTCCTATTTTCTGTGTTTCTATGTTTTTGACCTGTCCTTTCATGACAATGAAATTTAAAATCGTCACTTATTTTTAAAGGTAGCATGGCAGACCCAGGTACATGCTACACTGGACTTAATTCACTCACCAGAAAGTCATCCCAGTTCACTTCACTCAACAAGTCTGAATGGAGCATATGTTTAACAATTAATTTTTAGTGATAGACAGAAAAATTAATTTTCTTTGCTATGGTACACTATTTTTGTACTGATTGTAGGTAAAGCCTTTCCTACTGCTTTTAGGGGTCACATGATTGTACTTACAAATCGGCCCTAAGTGTGGGTAATCTTAGGGGTGGAGCTTTCTAATCAAGGACCTGGTTCAAACATGTAGCTTCTGAAAGAGCTCTGTAAATAAACTTATCAGTTTCAAGTAAGAAACCTTTCCAGTATATCAAGTTTATTACAATTGGTGACGAGGATAAATAGCTCTGACCCTGCATCTTGACTAGTGAATGTGAGTACATCAATTCTTAAGGAAAGAAAGAAAAGTAAACTCACCAGTCATGCCAATCTTTGGCAGAATCAACCCTTATGACCCGTCCATGGAAGAATGGAGCTAGTACATAGAGCGCCTAGGTTTTTATTTCATTGCAAATGAAATAGCAGTGCAGAAGCAGAAAGCAATTCTTTTAAGTGTCTGCGGGAGCAAGACATATGAGCAAGTTATGACTACAGACTACTCATCTGTAGTCTGGCAGCCCCGAACGCGCCCAATTGTAAATCTTTTGATGAGCTGGTAGGCCTCGTGAAGGCACATTTTCAGCTGAAGCCATCAATAATTCTACAGATTTAAGTTCAACTCCAGAGTAAGGGCCCCAGGTGAGTCAATCACATCTTATATCGCAAAGTTGAAACAGTTGACTAAGCACTGCGACTTCGGAGATACACTCAATGACATGTTGCGAGATCATTTGGTTTGTGGGATACACGGCAACGCTATTCAGCGCCGTTTACTTGCAGAAGTCAAAATTGATCTGAAGCACGCCATGGAAATAGCGGTAGCAATAGAGAGGGCTGAGAGGGACTCGCAGGCTTTGCAGAGTGTGCAGCATGTTGCCGTTCCTCAGTTGGGGTGGGAGCCTACCGCCGGGCGTGGTGTGTAATCCAGAGAGACAGCCGTGAAGCGGGAGACAGTCTCTACTGCTCGAAAAACGAAAAGGCGTACTGGAAGCATCTCAACGGCGATTCAGAAATTAATTTATTACCGATGAGGGGGTAACCATGTATCGGAAACCTGCAGATTTAAGAAGGCAGAATACCAACACTGCCACAAAAAAGGACATGTAGTAAAGCAATGCAGGCCAAAATCGGGACAGCCAATCAGACAGCAGACCAAGATGATTGAAGTGCACAATATAGCTGAACCAGAAGCTGCTGATGCTGATATCTATTCCCTATACATTAAAACATAAGAAAAAGGAACAGGGGTAGACCATTCAGCCCTTCGAGCCTGCTCTGCTGTTCAATAAGATCATAGCTGATCTTTTTGTGTTTCGAATTCCACATTCCCATCTATCCCCAATAACTTTTGATTCCCTTGCTTAACAAGAATCTGTCTACCTCTGCCTTAAAAATATTCAACAACCCCGCCTCCACCGCCTCTGAAACAGTGAGATCCAAAGTCGCACAGCTACCTGAGAGAAAAAAATTCTCCTCGTCTCTGTCCTAAAAGGGTGACCCTTAATTTTAAAACAGTGGCCCCTAGTTCTGGACTCACCCACAAGAGGAAACATCCTTTCGACGTCCACCTTGTCAAGGCCATTCAGGATCTTGTATTCTTCAATCAAATCACCCCTCGCTCTTTTAAACCCCAGTGGAAACAAGCGCAGTCTGTTTCCTCATAAGATAACCCACTCATTCAAGGTATCAATCTAGCAAACCTCCTTTGAACTGCCTCCAATGCATTTACATCCTTCCTCAAATAAGGAGACTAAAGCTGCACACAATATTTGAGGTGCGGTCTCGCCAATGTCCTGTATAACTGAAGCATAACATCCCTAATTTTATATTCAATCCCTCTTGTAAAAAAGGAGAGCATTCCATTAGCCTTCTTAATTACTTGCTGTTACTGCCTGCCTGCTAACTTTTTGTGACTCATGCACTAAAGCACCTAGATCCTTCTGCACCTCTGAATTATGCAGCTGTTCTCTATTTAAATTATATTCAGCTTCTTTGTCCTTCCTGCCAAACTGAATTAGACAAATATCCAATCTCGACGATTGAAGATCTGTATGCTAAGCTTGCCAGAGGAAAATCCTACATTAAACTGGACATGAGCCATGTATACCAACAGCTAGAGCTTGACAGCACATCTCGAGGGTATGTAACTATCAACACGCATAAGGGTCTGTTCCAAAATACATGCCTACCCTTCAGTGTATCATCTGCCTGTGTGATTTTCCAAAGAACCATGGAAAGCCTACTATAAGGACTTCCTTGAGTTGTGGTGTACCTGGATGATGTCCTGGTCGCAGGATCAATGGAAGCCGAACATTTGGCCAACCTAGAAGATGTTTTAAGGAGATTTCTGGAGGCTGGTGCACCATAGGAAAAAGAGAAGTGTTCTTTCCAAGCGACTGAAGTCACTAATGTGGGTCATCAAGTGGATACCCAAGTAGAGCAGAAAGCCCTCTCCTACCAGTATCACTGAAGTCAAGACTTTTTTGGGCATGATAAATTATTACTGTCGCTTCTTGCCAAATTTTCCTACAGTGTTAGTCACTTTAAAGTTATGGTGAAGAACAACCACAGATGTTCATGGAAGGCTCACGAAGAAGAAGCCTTCATAAAAGTCCGGAAACTTTTACACTCATAATGTCTGCTAGTACATTATGACCCATCAAAAGAATTAATATTAACACATGATGCATCTCCCTATGGTGTGGGAGTGGTATTGTCACACAAGAAGGAAAATGGTTCCAAAAGGCCAATAGGATATGACTCCAGAACGCTCTCTGCAGCCGAGAAGGGTTACTCACAACTTGAAAAGGAAGGTTTATCTGTAATATTTGGAGTAAAGAAATTCCATCAATATCTGCATGGTCGACATTTCACCATAGTGTCGGATCATAAGCCACTAATGGGTTTACTTATTGAAGATAAAGCAATTGCGCCAATAGCCTCAGCCAGGATTCAACGGTGGGCTTTGATTTTGTCGACGTATGAGTACAGCTTTATGCACCGTCCTGCTGTGCATATTGCAAATGCAGATGCACTCAATTGTCTTCCATTACCAGAAAGCATTGTACATGCTCCAGTGACACAAGAAGTTGCACTTGTGTTAAATTTCTTGGACTCTTAACCGGTCTGTGGAGCAAATAAAGAATTGGACAAACGGGATCCAGTTTTAACAAAAGTCCGAGACCAGGTATTGCAAGGATGGTCGAGTGCACCAGCCTCTGAAGAGATAAGGCCATTCCATGTCTGTAAAACTGAGTTAAGTTGTCAAAATGGAAACTTGTTGTGTAGATCAAGAGTCATCGTCCCTACACAAGGAAGGGAATCACTCTTGAAGAGCTTCACAGTGCACCTCCAGGCATTTCAAAGATGAAGATGCTTGCACAAAGCTATGTCTGGTGGCCAGGTATTGACAGTGATATAGAAAAAAATGGTTCAACACTGTCTCCAGTGAAAGCAACAACAGAAGAACTGTTTCAGCTCCACTGTATCCGTGGAAGTAGCCTGGCCAACCCTGGGTTAGACTGCATATAGACTATGTAGGTCCATTTTTAGGTACCATGTTTTTATTGATCATCGATGCGAGCTCTAAGTGGATGGATGTGTATTAAGTTAGATCACTGACATCGTGTACAACTATTGAAAAGCTGTGTCAATGTTTTAGTACACATGAAACAAAAACAAAAATACCTGGAAAAACTCAGCAGGTCTGACAGCATCTGCGGAGTGGAATACAGTTGACGTTTCGAGTCTGTATGACTCTTCAACTGTATTCCTCTCCGCAGTTGCTGTCAGACCTGCTGAGTTTTTCCAGGTATCTTTGTTTTTGTTTCAGGTTTCTAGCATCCACAGTATTTTGCTTTTATTTTAGTACACATGGCCTATCAGAAGTCATTGTTTCAGAGAATGGTACTGCCTTCCCTAGTATGGAATTCCAGCGATTCATGAGTTTAAATTGAATTAAACATATTAAAATAGCAGAATATCATCCCTCATCCTAAGGGTTGGCAGAAAGAGCAGTGCAAGCTTTCAAATCAGGAATCAAGAAACTATCTGAAGGAACATTAGAAACTTGAATTTCACGTTTTCTTCTCAATTATCGTACAACTCCTCATGCAACTATGGGTTCAATACCATCTGAATTACTGATGAAATGCCACCTTCATACAGGGTTAATTCTGGTGTTTCCAAACTCAGAGAGGAAGGTAGAGAAGAACCAGAGTAGTCAAAAAAGTGAATCATGATAGTCATAGCAAAGCTCAAAGATTTACTGCAGGAGATACAATTTTTGCGCAAAATTTTGGAAACAGTCCTAGTTGGATTTCTGGTAAAGTTATCTCTGAAACTGGACCTTTGTCATACCAAGTGGAAGTGGAAGACTGGACTGTTTGAAAGTATGTGGATCATCTAAGGAGTAGAGAGACACTCCAACAACCAGTTATTCCACCTGCAATTGATGTCGAACCTTTAATCCCTGGGGTGACAGATTGAAATAAAATAGACAGAATTACCTAATTCTGAGCTGCCATTGTCTAAGGAAGTCCCTGATACTGCAATTCCTGATCATGTCGATCCAGTGGGAGAATCTCAAGTTGTAGAGCTACGTCGCTCTAACCGAATTAGAAAACCACCTCAGAGACTTAATCTATAATCGCATGACTTGTGTATTTATGTATGTGTTGTGGATTAAGATATTCTTGCAAATAAAAAATGTAAAAAAAAAACTAAATGTAGTAATTGTAGGTAAAACCTTTCCTACTGCTTTTAGGGATCACGTGATTGTACTGATGAATCAGCCCTAAATGTGGGTAATCATAGGGGCGGAGCTTTCTAGTCGTGGACCTGGTTCAAGCATGTAGATTCTACAAGAGCTCTGTAAATTAAGTTATCTGTTTCAAGTAAGAAACCTTTCCAGTACATTAAGTTTATTACAATTTTATTTCCTTTTTCTTGTTAGGCATATTGAGGGTTAAACTCAGCATTATCTGACCTGATTGAAAATACATCTGAGCAGGATCAGAGATGATGAAGTAGATTTTCAACCATTGATCTCAATGGAAATGAAAAATTGGGCGATCTCTACAAAAGGTAGTTTTCTCGGCAGTTAGTTGAAAATTTATTTGCGCTATCTATAGGTTGCTCCCACTGGATAAAAAATGATTTAATATGCTAATGTATGTTTGCTGTTATTCTGTGCAGTAGCATCCCTGATGGCAACCTGGATAAGTATAAATGTCAGTCATGAGCTTCAAAGGGTGCAATAGATTAACTCAACTGCCAAACATCCTTTGTATTTGACATCCTGTGGATCTTATTCAAATGTACATGTAGATCTTTCATGGCATTGTTCACAATTGCAGGAGTAGCATTTAGTAAGGTAGCATAGTTGTTATATTACTGGACGAGTAATCCTGAGGCTTGGAGTAAAGATCCAGAGAGTTGTGAGTTCACATTCCAATATGGCAGCTGGGAAATTTAAATTCAGTTAACTAAATAAACCTGGATTAAAAAACTAGTATCAGTAATGGTGACCATGAAACTACCGATTCTTGTAAAAACCCATTTAGGCTCACTTATGTCCTTCAAGGAAGGAAATCTACTGTCCTTACCTGGTTTGGCTTATATGTCACTCCAGACTCATAACACTGCTGTTGACTCTTAACTGTGTTTTGAAATGGCCAAGAAAACCACTCAGTTGTATTTCAAAGGCAGCTAATGACCAACTCCTCAAGGGTAATAATGGATAGGCAGCAATTGCTGATCCTGCCAACGATGGCCACATCCCGTGAATGACTAAAAAAACTTTCAGTCTTAGCTATCTCCTTTTTTACAAAATAACTTTTTAGAAGGTTTTATTGAAGAACTACAAAGGGAAACAAAATAAACATATTGTAGTAGTAACTTATTTTAGAATACTTATTTTATTGAAAAGAATAAATTGACATTTGCTTTGGTGATTTTAGGATTCCATTGTCCAGCATAGATGCAAGAAAGAGTCTTGGACTTGGACCGGACTAAATTAATTCTTTGTTAATTCCTGGATGCAGTTCATAGCCAAATAGTGGCTGGTGGGTGGGTGTCGATGGCCTAATCAATAGCGGTGAATGTTTGGAGCTGGAAGAGAAGCCAATCATGGAATGGAGCTAGGGCTGAAGAGAGAGAAAAAGCAACCTTGTTTCCTCCTTCCCCAGCAGCTCTGTCCTGCTCCATTCAAAACTAAACATGTAAAAGATTGGCAGAGGCTAGAGTGGCAGGTATTGGAGTGGGGCAGTGAGTAAGTCAGTGCAGGAAGCAGCAGGCATGGGAGTGGGTAGGGTAGGAGGTCAGAGCTGGGAACAGCAGGTATGAGAATTGGGTAGAGTGAAGAGGTCAGAGTTGGAGCAGCAAATATGGGAATCGAGCAGGATGGGGAGGACAAAGCTGGGAGCAGATAGGACAATAGAAATAGAAGCCTGGGGGAACATGAATGGACTAGGAGCTCAAAGCTGGAACCTGAAACCTAGAAAAACAGACTGGATGGAACAAGTTTGAGCTTCTGGTGAAATATAGCGCAAGATTGTTTTTGGGAGCAGAAAGCACAGGAAAGGGCAGGAAGTCAATTAAACAATTCCTTCATTTTGACTGAGATCAGAGACTAAAGAAACTGACACAGAATTACAGTTAGAGACTGAGTGAAGTCAGAATTTGGGAAGCCAAAAATGTGGATCACATCTTTAGAGACAGGAGACCACACTCGGAAGGCAATGGCTGGACAGGAATCCCTCCAGATATTGGATGCAGATGCTAAAAAATTGTTTGCAGGGCTCAAACTTAAAGTGCCACAGGTGAGTGGAACACAATATGATGAGGTGCAAAGACGTAAAGAAAAGTATTAAAAGCAGCATGGGTTCTGTGGGCAAAGGTACTGATGGACTTTATAGGCAGAAAACGAGAACACCTAAAACTAGGGTAATAAAGAATTGCAGTTGGACTTGAACTACTCCCACCACAGCACAAACTTATGGCAGGAACCTAGCAACTACAATATGATAGAAAATAACACTTTGCCATTATGAGGCATTAACAGAGACCTTTTCCATTATAACATTTTGAAATGAGAGCCTAGATTTCCTGCTTTAGTGAGATTGGACACAACTTTGGCTTAATGCGATTTCAGCATAGCACAAAGGTGCAATTCTGACTCTAGCTGATTAACTGACCTTGGGATGATATGCAGAATTTGGATGGGCTGAGGTTAAAGTGGGGCACTGGGCAGAAGTGTTGACCCCTAACCCTGCAGAGGCAATTAAGGAAAGTCCAGGTTAAAAACATTATATCCATATTTGTGAACATGCTATTACGTCCTGTAGTAAAAGCAAAATACTGCAGATGCTGGAAACCTGAAATAAAAACAGAAAATGATGGAAAAACTCAGCTAGTCTGGCAGCATCTGTTGCGAGAGAGATAGAGTTAATGTTTCGAGTCTGTTGACTCTACTTCAGAGACTCTTCTGGAGAAGAAGTTATACAAACTCGAAACATTAAATCTGTTTCTCTCTCCACAGATGCTGCCAGATCTGCTGAGATTTTCCAGTATTTTCTGTTTCTATTATATCCTGTGTCTGACAAATATGAAAAAAAAATGGCCTTAAAATAAAATTATTTGACTTTGAAGATTCACTCATTTTTCACTTGGGTTGCTTAGAATTAACACTTTTCACTGTTTTGTGATTCTTTGGAATAAAAAAGTTTGATGGTGATTATCTTTCACATGGACTATGTGGACGGAATTTTATATAACTGACACAGGTTCGGCCCACTGGTTGGAGAACTGATGAGAAAACTGCGTCACGTCTGAGGGGAAAGCACGACTGGAATAAGTGCCATCAGCCACTTAACGGTCAGCATAGGGCCTTCATTGGGATTCAAGACCCTTGGGGTGAAAATCCCGCCCTCCAAGAACTGCTGGCCAACCTGTTCAAGAGTTTAAGAGTTTAAGCGTCTGTATAACATAAAGGTGGTTTAATAATCCTCCCAGATCTCGTATTAGTAGTACCTTCATGAGAACTAGACTTATCGCTTGGGTGTTCTTGACTTGTTGATGTTTTGGTATCTTGTGTACTGTCAGAGTGCTGATTGTTTTCATGGTGGTCTTCCACAATTTCACTCTCTAAGTTCATTTTTTCATGTATTCTGGACACAGTTGGACTGCCAGGTGTTATAAAGTTGTACAATTCCCTTAGCTGGCTTCTGTTTCTTCTTACTATTGCCGTGTTGTGACTTCATAGGATCTAGGCTCATTGCAAACTTTGGATACTTCTGCAGATAACCAAGTTCCCTGGGTAGGATGTATGACTCGAACCTTTTGTCCTACATATAGACTAGGCATAAAAACAAAAAACTACTGCGGATGCTGGAAATCCAAAACAAAAACAGAATTACCTGGAAAAACTCAGCAGGCCTGGCAGCATCGGCGGAGAAGAAAAGAGCTGACGCCTCGAGTCCTCATGACCCTTGAAGGCCTGCTGAGTTTTTCCATCTAGACTAGGCAGTTCCGCAACTTCAGGTCAATCGTACACTGTCTTCACTCTCCCTTGTTTATCGAGAAGTTTCTCCTGCACTTCTGAGAAATGGAACAGGTGATGGCCTGACAAGGTTTTCCTAACCAGCCTTCCGAACATGATTTCCACTGGTCGTGGTAAGCCCATGTCTAGAGGTGTTGCTTTTAAACATAGCATGGCAATACAAAGATCTTGTTTGTTTCCCTGCATTTTATGATTAATGAATGATTCTCATGGCGAGACCATTGGATCTGGGATAATGAGGCGAGGCTGTCACATGGTTTATGACTCATGTAACACACATGTGGCCTGCCGGTTTACTGTGATCTCTTCAGGCATACTGAAAATGCTGAAAATTGAACTCATTGTCACGTAAGGTATCCTTCAATTGTCTGATGATTGGAAACTTAGAAAAGTAGTTAGTGACTAGGAGAAAGCTGTTGTCATGGATGGTGAATAAATATATTGTGATTTTAGACCACGGATACAATGGATGAGAGTATAAAGGTTCTTGCATTGATGTGACTGATGTCTCTGGCATGCATCACACATCCACACTGTCTTCTCGATATTGTTGTTGATCCCAGGCCCATACACAGTATACTTTGCCAGGTGCCTTGTTTGCTCTGTGTCCATATGCCCCTGGTGTAACTGTTCCATTATGTCCTGGTGAAGAGCGCCTGTTTTCCCATGAAAATCATGACTCTTGATATACCTAGTTCATCTCTGTACGGCCAAAAACATCCAAGGGTGTCTGGTACTTCTTGTATCATTTCAGGCCAAACTTTACAATGACTTTCCTAACTGCCTTCAGTTGTGGATTATTTGCTGTTTCCACCTGAAGTTGATTGCACTTATGTTGACCAAAATTGATCAGACTGACCTTGACTACATCTTCTACATCAATGTCTACATTGTCTACTTGTAGGTCTAGCAAGGCATCCGCAGCTTTTTTCGGATTGGGCAACTTACTCAACGGGCAGAATTTAGCCCTCGATGGGCGAGTGTGCCCCACCAGCTCGGCAGCGGGCGAGCAGCTGATCCCCGCCGCCGAAACGGGGCCCGCCACCATTTTGAGTGGGCGGGCCAATTAAGGCCTGCCCAGCGGGCTGCCCAACAGGAAGCGCTATGCGCTTCCTGTGTGGGGGGGGGGGAGGTAATCCCCAACTGTCAATGTGAGCTGTTTTGCGCATGCGTGCGAAAGAGCACACTGCTCCCTGAGGTAAAGTGCTGTCTCAGGGAGTTTACTGACAGGTAAGAAAAGTCAAAAAGTAGAGAAATATTAAAATTATTAACATGTCCCCCTCATGTGACAATGTCACACGAGATGGGACATGTTAATAAGAAACACATAAAGTATATTACATTTTTAAAAAACGGACATGAAACTTCATCCTGCCAGTGGATGAAGTTTCATGAATAATCTGGAGCCCGCTGGGGCTCCTGGCCTGCCCACCAGCCTTAAGCTTGGACAGGCAGGGTCTTTAACAAGGTTAATTAGCCTGTCAATGGCCTTAATTGGCCATTGACAGGTCGGCGGGCGGACAGCTGATTTTGCTGTCCGCCCGCCTTCCTGAGATTTAAATGGACCGGGATGATGTCAGGGGTTCCTCCCGAAGTCATCCCCTGTCATTTTCCCCTCAGCAAGTGGGCCCCGCCCCCAAATCGCCGAGGGGAAAATCCTTCAGAATGCGTTTGAAGTAACCATTTTGCTACCAGATTTGTAACGGGCTTCAAAGTCATAGCCCTTTATTTTTATCAGAAGTCGTTGTAGTCTGGGTGGTGCACTTGTCAGTGGCTTGCACCAAATAATTTCCGATGGTTTGTGGCCAGTTTCCACAATTAATCGCTTACCAAATAGGTACATGTGGAGCCTTGTGATACCAGATACCAGGGTGACTGTCTCAGGCTCTGTGTTCGAATAATTGGATTGTACTTGTGATAGGCTTCTGGAACCAAACAAAATTGTTTTGCCATCTTGTATAATGCACGCTCCAAACCCCTTTCATGATGCGTCAACCTCCAAGATCGTCTCCTTTCAGGAGTGTAGTATTGTAGAATACATGTCCCTCCTTACATGTGACTCGAACACATGTTGATGGTCCTCCTGAGCAGGAGCTTAGCAGCTCTCTGAGTGATGATGCTCCATTAGCAAAGTTGGTTATATATCGTGTTAAGAAGTTGAAAAATCTGAGCTACTTCTGCAAGTCCTCTTTGTCCAGGGAAACAGGTGTGTCTCGTACACTTTCAAGCTTGCCTGGTTCAGGATGGATCCCAGAACTTGAATAGATAGAACCAAAATCTGACCTCCATTCATCTGGCATTTCTTGCTTTTGAAGATGGATGTTGAAGGACTCTTCATGACTAGCTGCTGACATAGTGAGTGTAGATTTCAGTCATGCTCTTCTTTGGTTTTACCCATCATCACAATAGCATCAGTGATGCATATGCATCCACGGATATTTTCTGTAATTCTGTTCATATGCTGCTGGAACAGATCCAGGTTGCTGGATAAACCAAAGGGTAATCTCCGGAAGCAGTAGCTTCCAAATGTTGACTTGAAAGTAGTGATTTCTTGAGATCCCTCTGCCAAATGAACCGACCAATATCCATGTTTGATATCCAACTGGAAAAAAACTCTGCTCCTGTGAATTTGGTATTCAATTGCTCTAATGTTGGAATCTTGTGTGGGCACCTCTTAGGAGCGAAATTTAGACGTTTTGGGTCTAGGCATTCCCAGATTGTGCCATCTTTTTTCAGTGCACACATTATGGAACTGCACCAGTTGGAGTACTGATGCACACGACGGATAATGCCAGTATGCCAATGCTAGCCAACTCATTCTTTAGCTTCTCCTGTATGTGCACATTGCACTTTCTAGGAGGGTTGATCGATGGAATTGCATCTTCTCTGAGTTATAGTGCACCTCTGAAGTTGTCTATGGTGCCGAATCCGTCTGCGTATATCTCTTGTAGGTCATGGGCTGATTCAATGTGATTATTCTTGGCATCTTCTGCTGCAAGTGGTATCTTGGTGATCCCATGTATGGTCACAATGTTGAGTTCCGTTAATGCCAGTAACTCTGCTACAGCTGGTCCGCTCATGTACACCAGGTAGAATACTTGTGCTTTCCATGCAGACTTGCCATAGCTGCATTTCAGAGTCAATGTGCTTATGCAATGAATGGGTGACCCATTGTATGCAGTTAGTTTGTACGTCGTAGGTGGTATCATTGACTTTCAATGAACCAGATAAATGCCCTTCAGGACTCTGACTGTTAAGACATTTGTGCTTGCTCCCATGTTGACTTTGGCTGTGAGCGTGTGTTGCAGCTTTTCTTTGGGCATATGATGTTCATAGTAATAAAAGCCTCTAACCATCTGACTTCATCCACACATTCGGTCACATTCACAATATGGAAAGCCTGTTCATCTTCCAGTTGAAGATCTTTCCACTTTGTATCCTCACTCTGGTCTGTCTTGCCACTAATCTTGTGTGTGTGCTTGTGCTTATGTGGGTCTTGGCACACTCCCTGTTGTGCTGTCATTGCACTGCACATACTTTTTGTTTGGCTGCATCTTATCTCTGGTCGCACGTCCGGAACAAGATAGGCAAGCTGGAATGCAGGACAGCTTCACAGTAGGTACAGCAGACTACATTTCCCACACGACTTGTTTGCTTTCTGCATCCTAACTACCGCATCAATACTGGTAGTTGCACCTAATGCTTGCAGATGTTGTTGTCCAGCTACAATTACTTCATATTCTCTGCCATCTTTTGGCAGTGTGTCAATATCCTTTCTTTCACTCCAGAAAGCTTCAATTGGCTGGAAGTTATAACTAGCTCCATTATTCATTCAGACAGTTCAGCTTCTGAGAAATCACAGTCCTTGCTCTTATCATGGCACCTGCTGAAGAACCTATCAACTGATTCTTGTGGCTGTCATCTGTAAGCCATCAGCTCTAAACAATGTATTCCAAAGTTCACCGTTACATGAAGCTGATCCTTCAGCATGTTCCACAGCTTGGCAGGATCCTCAGACAGGCCTGAAGTGTTGACTCTGTGCAGCCCCTCATTTCCAATGGCTGTCATTATTTTCATTGCTTATTTATCTGGTACTATGACAGAAAATCTAAGAAGCGTCACTCCACCCTTTGTTTAAGAAGTTTAAATTCAGACAGGACATAAGACCATAAGACATAGGAGCAGAAATTAGGCCATTCGGCCCAATTAGTCTGCTCCGCCATTCAATCATGGCTGATAAGTTTGTAGCCGCCAATTAATGCTGGGGAATTTAGTTGCCATCTCCCTGATGTTTCCTGTATTTTATGAATGCTGCTGATATGTAGGAGATCTGTAGCTTTTCTACTCCATGGGGAGGTTCAGCCATTTGGCTGCTGTGTGTTTTTTTTGGCTGGGGCTTAGGTTTTTTCTGTTTCAAGCGCTTACTGTCTTTTGTGCGGGAATGGCACCTAAGGACATCATAGTGGCCGTGCAGCTTGAACCTTCTGACTCAAAATTGATTGCTTGGTTCAAAAGAGATTGTCCAGTTCAACACTGATCCGGCTATCCACAAATCAGGTATTCACTGCTCTGTGTAACGCTGTCTGTAGAGGGAGTCTGCTCCTGGGGGTCTCCAATGCCTATACAACCTTTGTACAACACAAAATCCTGTTAGTGGCTTTTCCCGTGATCTTCAATCTTCATCATTCTGATTAAGAGGAATCATTGCTGCTCACTATGCTGTATTTCAATGTCTGCTTAATACAAACTTACCCATCTCACACAGGACTGGTGAACTACACATAGGTTTGGTTTATTTGAAGATGTAGTACAGGATTGCTTAGCAGACAGATTTACTATTCAACAAGAACGTAAAGCTGCAATTCCTTCATACCACATGCTGCTAGCTAAAATGAAAGTCCCTCTGAACAATGTCTGCTGGTCACACGGTGTTTACACCCTGGCTACTTACACATTAGCTGTCTTAAAGTGATATCATAACTGCCTTCAACTTAATCATGGGAGGTTTTCTCATCATCAGGAGACTGACATGCAGTGTCTCTGGTGACTAAGTGGGCCCAGCCGCCACTTCTCTCACAATGAAAGGCTGCATTAAATTCAGCCCTATGCTTTTCAAGCAATTCACCTCTCTGGAACACTTTTGCTAACTATTTACAAACATGATCAGGGATTAGAAATTAGATGTGATTAATACACAACATTGCTTTATTAAAATTTCAACTTTTTCTTTAAAGTATTTTTCTAAACAGATGTTTATCAGTAATTTCTTTTTTGCAATGATCATCCATAAACATGTCTATTTTATTCATTTGTTCATTACTGGCAAAGATAAAATTTATTGCTGATCCCTAATTGCCATTGAGAAGGCGGTAATGGGTTTCCTTCTTGAACCACTTGAGTTCTTGTGTAGGTACATCAACAGTGATGTTGGCGAGGGAGTTCCAAGATTTTGACCCTGTGACAGTGAAGGAATAGCGATATAGTTCCAAGTCAGGATGGTGTGTATCCTGGAGAGAAACTTGCAGGTGGTGGTGTTCCTATGCATCTACTGCCTTTGTTCTTCCAGGCAGTATAGATTGTGGGTTTGGAAGTTGCTGTCATATATCTTATAGATGGCACACAATGCATGGGTGGTACACAAAGTGGACGCCTAATGTAATTGATGGGACGCCAATCAATTTATGCTAGTGATCTGTGGATCTGACTAATCAGTTAGCCAGAAAAAAGGACGTCAAAGAGCTATCTAATTGACAAATATTGCAAAGTAACACTGCAGGTACCTTTAGCTCTAAATCTCGATCCATAAAAGCATCAAACAACTTTAATTAGAACACTGCACTGACAAAAACAATTAGTAGTTAATTTGATCATTCTTATCAATCATAACCTAGATTTTGTGGAGCAGCCCAGGAGATCTAGAACTAAGGAACCGCCTGCTGCAGCCACTATGGAGGGAATGTGTCAAAAACCCCTCCCATCTTTCACATTTGTTTCTGCTACAAGACTTCTAATCAGAAAACACTTCCATATGATATTCATCGAATAAGTTACCTGCATCAATCTGGTTATTAGTCTTAATTTTGTTTTTTAGACTTAAAAATAAAATAAACTACATTATAATGAAATTCTAAGTGAAATGGAATTCTTAAACAGGATTACAATTCAGGAATTTCTTTTGCTAACTATACAAGCAAAGCCAGACAAACTGCAAAGAATTAATGACTGGATAATCTGTTTTAGTAGGTGGTGGTTGAGAGATAAATATTAGCCATATGCTTCTGCTCTCCTGTGAACAATGTTTTACTTGCAGGACTGGGGTTTCAGTACATGACCTTCTGACTCTGAGGCAAAACTACTACCGCTTATCAAGGCTAGTAACTCTCTCTTCCTTCCAGCTGGATATAACCTTCAGATAGTATAGCCTGAAAATAGATTTCCCTATTAATCAGTTTCAATCTATTTTTTCAATAAATTTGTCATAATTACATTGGCATCATCTTTCATCAAGGACACGGAGCAACCAGTGGCATAAAATCTCACTGGTGTGCCTCAGGAATCAGTGCTAGGGCCTCAACTTTTTACAAATTATATAACTGACTTGGATGAAGGGACCAAAGGAATGGTTGTTAAATTTGCTGATGGCACAAAGGTAGGAAAGTAAATTGTGAAGCGGACATAAGGAGGCTACAAAGTGACATAGGTAGGTTAAATGAGAGGGGAAAGATCTGGCAAATGGAGTATAATATGGGCAAATGTGAAATTATTCATTTGGCAGGAAGAATAAAAAAGAAGCTTATTATGTAAATGGTGGAGATTGCAGAGCTCTGAAACTCCGAAAGATCTGTGCATGAATCACAAAAGGTTAGTATGCAGGTACAGCAGGTAATTAGGAAAACTAATAGGGTGTTATCATTTATTGTGAGAGGACTTGATTACAAAAGTAGAGAGGTTATGCTTCAGTTGTACAGGGCATTGGTGAGACCACATCTGGAGTATTGTGTACTGTACTGGTCTCCTTATTTAAAGAAAGATGTAAATGTATTAGAAGCAGTTCAAAGAAGGTTTACCAGACTAACACCAGGAATGGGTGGGTTGTCTTATGGGGAAAGGCTAGACAGGTTAGGCTTGTGTCCACTGGAATTTAGAAGATTAAGAGGAGACTTAATTGGAACCTTTAAGATCTTGAGGGATCTTGACAGGGTGGATGTGGAGAGGATGTTTCGTCTTGTGGGAGAATCTAGAACTAGGGGTCACTGTTTAAAAATAAGGGATCACTCATTTAAGATAGGGATGAGGAGAATTTTTTTCTCTCAGAGGGTGTGAGTCTTTGGAGCTCTTCCTCAAATGGAGGTGGAAGCAGAGTCTTTGAACATTTTTAAGGTGGAGCTCGATAGGTTTTTGATTAACAAGGGGGTGGAAGGTTATCGGGGGTAGGCAGAAATGTGGGGTTGAGGTTACATGAAGATCAGCCATGATCTTATTAAATGACAGAACAGACTCGAGGGGCCGAATGACCTACTCCTTCTCCTAATTAGTATGTTCGTATGTAAAATAAAAACCCATGAAAATTTCAACAGTATATTTATATATGTGACATGAGATACTGAGGAGATGCTAATAGGCCACTTTAAGGTTGCAATCTAATCTTAGCATTCAGATATAAAAACAGAGGATGCTGAAAATACTACACTAAAGGGCCACCCCTGACACCGGAGGACCATCATGCTCCCCAAGCGCCTGCATCACGCCCACTCTCTGAAGCAGGCACCAGCACAGATACCAGCACCTCGATAGGCAATAGTTCGGCAGATAAGATCTCAATGCACATTGGTGAGAGCACCGGTAGTCGGAGGGCTGCTGGGGACCAGGACAATGCTCAGTCGAAGGCTGATGATGGGCCTCTGGAGTCGTCCATTAGGCAGCAGATGCTGGACATCCAGCGGGGTGTGTAGGAGGACCTGACGGAGATCCAAGAGGATATGTGTTGTGTTCTCCATTGCGGAGGAGTCCTTGCAGAGCATCAGCACTGCATTGCCCCTCATGGCCGAGAGCAATGCCTCCTCCATGGAGAGAGTGGTGACTCTCATGGAGAGGCTGCTCCAGGAGCAGAATCAGGGGTTGCGCTCGGACCTGTAAGCCTTCACACAAGCACTGACCTCAGCTGATCAGTGTCCATGTGCGAGATAGGTGGGGCACCCGGTATCCCAACTAGGTGCCCGTCCATCAATGATGAGCAGGGAGGTCTAGAGCAACCTCTTGTTGACGCACAAGCTGCTTGTCGTCGCTGTGGGCTCCTCTCAGGGCACTTTGGATAAAGGCAGCAGCTCCTCCGCCACTCTGCCAGTGACCGTGGCATCTGATGAGGCTGCGATGACTGGGGAGATGTCAGCTGTGGCACTGGCCGCTCCCTCCCAGGCAGGGCCAGCATGGGCTCCACTGGCCAGAGGACAACTGCCAAGGTCATCAAGACCAAAAGGACAGCAGAGTCAGCAGGCTGTCTCCAATGCCGGTGCCAGCTACCTAGACATAGCACCGGTAAACATAAATTTAAAGCACCTTAAGCACAAGAGGGACTGCGCACAGGTGATCTTTTGTTACCCTTTTTTTTTCTTTTTCAATGTCGTGACTACCAACACCAGTTTCTTTCTGTTCAAGACTATGTGAGTTCAAACATAAAATTAAATTTGCTTTTGTGTTATTGGCCTGAGTATGCTTCATTTATTTTGTAGGTGCAGGGTAGGCCCGTATGTAATGCTGGACATGAGTTGGTAAAATCTTTATTGCACAGGCACTGAGTGTATATTGGGGGCCAAGGAAAGGGTGATTTGTGCGATCCACAATGGATGAGGCAGCCCTGGCATGAGGTGGTAGTTCTTATTTGGCGGCCTAGCTGAAGGAGCGATCGATCAAGGCGTCCCTGTTGTCCCTGCCTTCCTGAAGGTTACCGAGATCTGGCTTCACACCCTCAGCATTCTCCTCACCATGCTCCTCTTCTGGCTCACTATTGGATTCATCCTCTGTGGCCTGTGCAGCTGCGTCAAGATCCTCTTCCTCCAGCGGGTCCCCTCTTGCCAGTGCCAGATTGTGGAGAGCGCAGCATGCAACCAATATCAGTGACACCTGCTCTGGGGGGGTATTGAAGTGCACCCCCTGAATGGTCCAGGCATCGGAAGAGCATCTTGAGAAGACCTATGGCTTTCTCTACCACCGCCGTTGTGGAGGCATGACTCCTGTTGTACTGCTGCTCCACCTCTGTCCTTGGGTGGCGGCGAGATGTCATGAGCCACCTTTTCAAGGGATAGCCCTTGTCACCCAGAAGCCATCCATCCAGTCGGGATGGAGCACTGAAGATCTTGGGAGTGTTTCAGGATGCACGCATCATGGGAGCTGCCAGGGTATGTTGCACAGACTTGCAGAATCTGCATCTTGTGGTCACACACTATCTGCACATTTATGGAGTGGAATCCCTTCCTGTTGACAAAGGGACCCAGCTCACCCGCTGGAGCCTTGATGGTCACATGTGTGCAGTCGATGGCACCCTGGGCACGAGGGAACCCAGCAATCGCGGCAAAGCCTCTGGCTCGCTCAGCCTGGCTGGCCTCATCCATACGGAAATGAAGAAAGGTCAATACCCGCCTGACAGAGCTTCCGTCACCAGCTTGACGCAACTGTGGACAGCTGATTGGGAGACTCTACACAGATTCCCCACTGAGCCCTGGAAAGAGCAGGAGGCATACAAGTTGAGGGCCACAGTGACCTACAAAGCCACTGGCCTGGGGTGTCCACCCACACAGTCGGAGCTGATCTCAGGCCCGATCATCTGGCCAATGGAGGTCATGGTCTCCCTTGAAAGGTGAAGCCTCCTTCGGCATTGCACCTTGGACATATTGAGTTAGCTGCATCGCCGCCTGTAAACCCTGGCAGCAGGATTGTGGCATGTTATGCAGCCCCTTCTGCCTTGGACTTCCTGCTGGCCCTGTGCCCCTTGTGCCTGCGCCTCTCCTCCCACAGGTCGTTCCCCTGGAAACTGCATTGGGACACCTGTCCTCCTCTCCCTTCTGCCGCTCTCTTCCTCCTCAGACGAGGTGCCTCCAGTGGAGACCAAAATCCCCATTACCAGGGTAAGGGAACACTGTCTGATACTTGTAAGGGTCCACACAGTCCGAATCCTCAGGGGACCTGGGAGATGCCAATTAATGCAGAAATGAAGGCTGGAAATGCTAAGAATGAAGCCCTGATCAGAGAATAAGCTGCCAAGTCTCAATAAGCCACCAGCAGCAAACTACCTCCAAAACTCCTCACTACTTACATTGACAATGCTGCTGACCCTTCTTATCTCGCCCGTAGATGAGGTTTTGCAAATTGTGCCCTGCCAATTTTGCCTGTTCGACAAGCAAAAAATCACACGGGCGACGTTAAATCGCCATCAATTAGATTGTTAAGAGCCTTAACTGGCCTGTTAATTAATGGTGGGTGCTGCTCTGGCTCCCCCGCATGCCCGCCTAGCAAAATATCAGACGAATGCGTGATGACATCAGGATGCTCGCCCGACATCGTCGCACGTCATTTTATGCTCGAGCAGGTCAGGTCCTCGCCCGCGTGCTCAGCAATAAATTTTGCCCATTATCAACACGCTAGGAAAGTATAATTAACACTATAAATGGTACAACACACAAAAGCTTTTGACTTTGGCCAGAGTAAATGGATTAGAACTATGTACTTACAACTCTTCCTAATGCGTCCTCTCATGAGTATCTGTCTGTATCAGTAATCCCATGGTCACCGTAGGTAATAGATAGTGTAAAATGATTAAAAAGTATTAAACTGACATCTGCCTCATTGAGTTCTAGTTTTCAAGCTTGTCTGGATACTGATTATTCCATAAAATCCGATGTAAATTTAGCCTATTGGGGGAAGAATCCTAAAACTAGTTTATGATTTAAACACAATATTAAGTTTTCTCTTCTGAGAATAAAGTACTTAGTAGCCTGAATTTTCTGGCACCATTCCAGTGTCTCAAGTCCAATACACTTGTTAGTGACTCTTATGGCAGTGAGTGCCACTTTTTATTGAGTACAATAAATTATCTTACATTGCCTGTTAGGTGTTAGTTATGGCTCAATCATACACCCTCAGCCTGAACTGGAGTTATATGGGTAATATTGGCTTGGGCTGGTAATTTGCTGATGATATTAACCTGCATTCGTTCCAGCAATGTACGCAGCATGTAAACTTCATGCTGCCTTCTAATTTAAATGCTAGTGGTGTGCAGCCCAGCACAGTGCTAAGAGGTTACAAGCCTCAGCAGGCCACCCAAGCACTGCTTAAAGCCAGTCTACACCTGTTAAGGGGGAGATGCCTTTTGGCTGGAGCAGCTGTTGGAACTTTTTCAAGAAGAGACTCTGAACACAAGAAATAAAAATGGTGTAACAGGCCAGAAAGCATGTTCTCTGGTTCTCCAATGTAGCACAGGAGGCCTTGGTGCATTGGTGGACAGAGGCAGAAAGGTTTTAGTCCCTCAGAGGGCCTGGAGAACCTCT
Source organism: Cetorhinus maximus (assembly GCF_964194155.1). NCBI lineage: Eukaryota > Metazoa > Chordata > Chondrichthyes > Lamniformes > Cetorhinidae > Cetorhinus > Cetorhinus maximus. The sequence goes on from NC_135889.1 coordinate 16,500,604, forward strand.
GGTGTAGTAATTATGGTTTTATTTAGTGTGTAATGTGCCTTTCAGAATAATAATTGTAAAGGAAGATCACATGATCTGCAGTTGCCAATAGGAGAGTAGCTCAGTCTACTCCACTGTGAAAGTACATCATTGTCTTTGAGGATGAATTGAGGAAAATCCAGGGCCCGCAGACCAAGATTCATGTGGATCCAGAAGCAACACCTCAGTCAGTGTAGAGATGGAGTTCGAGTTGAAAGCACACATGTGTTGTTGCTGCTGAGTATATTGCAAATGAACTTAATGTTTCCACCCAAGAAGTGTCTGCAGATCAACTCTATCATTAATAGTACAACTCAGCCACCCTACAACAAACTGGTGATGAGGATAAAACAGGATTGAGCAGAAGAAATCAAGTCAGGAATAAATCGACATTGTACCTTGCCCAATGATTATAAGTAGCAAGCTCTGTTAGAATTGAAGAAGTTATCCCCTCTCAAAATGCCACAATTGGGAGGATAGATCCTTTTGAACCTGCCACAGACGATTGGTCTCAATGCATAGGACACCTCAGGTTCTTTTTTCAAGCAAACAAGATTACAGGGAAAGAGAAGGGGCGAATGATCCTATTGAATACTTGTGGGAGCAAAACCCACAGCTTGATTTGAAGTTTGAAGGCACTCAGTGCCACAGATTTGAAGCATTTCAATGAATTGGTAGTCCTCGTGAAGAGGCACTTTCAACCCAAGCCCTCAGTCAAGGTGCAGAGGTTCAGGTTTAATTTGAGAAATAGAGCCCCGGGTGAGACAATTGCATGCTACGTGGCAAATTTGAAGCAGCTAACAGAACATTGTGAGTTCGGTATGACTCTGAACGACCTGCTCAGAGATTGTTTAGTGTGTGGTGTGAAAGATGACTGTATTCAGAAAAGATTATTGTCCGAAGTGAATCTGGATTTCAAGAAGGTGCTAGAGATAACGCTGGCCGTGGAAAGCACAGTAAGAGATTCAAAAGCAATACAGGGTATGCAAAATGGCGTCGTCCTCCACATCAGGCAGGAAACCTCAGCCGAAAATGGTGTGAAAAAGCAAGACTCTGCCGAGAAGAGGGAAACAACTCGTGCTAGCTGAAGAATAAAGAAAAATAACTTAGCAGTGAAATCAAAGAATAATTTTAATAGTGGTGGAAACAATCAGTCTTTTAGCGATTGGCAGTTTAAAAAAATTGAATACTACTATTGTCAGAGAAATGGACATATAATGAAGCAATGCAAGGAAAGATTCAAAAATAAAAACAAAAAACTGTGGATGCTGGAAATCCAAAACAAAAACAGAATTACCTGGAAAAACTCAGCAGGTCTGGCAGCATCGGCGGAGAAGAAAAGAGTTGACGTTTCGAGTCCTTATGACCCTTCAACAGAACTGAGTAATATTAGGAGAGGGGTGAAATATAAGCTGGTTTAAGGTGGGGGGGTGGGGGGAGAGAAGTTGTGGGAGGGGGTTGTTGTAGGGACAAGCAAGCAGTGATAGGAGCAGATAATCAAAAGATGTCACAGACAAAGGAACAAAGAGGTGTTGAAGGTGGTGATATTATCTAAACGAATGTGCTAATTAAGAATGGATGGCAGGACACTCAAGGTACAGCTCTAGTGGGGGTGGGGTGGAAAGACTAACAGGGCATTAAAGGTATAGATTTAAAAATAATGGAAATAGGTGGGAAAAGAAAAATCTACATAAATTATTGGAAAAAACAAAAGGGAGGGGGAAGAAACGGAAAGGGGGTGGGGATGGAGGAGGGAGTTCAAGATCTAAAGTTGTTGAATTCAATATTCAGTCCAGAAGGCTGTAAAGTGCCTAGTCGGAAGATGAGGTGCTGTTCCTCCAGTTTGCGTTGGGCTTCACTGGAACAATGCAGCAAGCCAAGGACATTGGCTTGTAAACAAAAGAAGAAGCCCAATGAAATCTACAATGTAGAAGAGCCTGAAACAACAAATTCAGACATTTACTCATTGTTTAATCTGAAAGTTGGAAAGACAGAACTAATATTTGTCGCAGTGAATGTAAATGGCAAACCTGTTAGAATGGAAGTGGACACAGGAGCTTCCACTATAGTAATTGGGGAACATACCTTCAGATATTTGAATAATGGTAAACATCAATAAAGTGTAGAAGAAACAGCCACCAAGCTAAAAACATGTACGTGTGAAGACATTCAAGTAAAAGGCATAAGCCGAGTAACTATTCATTATGGAAGCCAATCGGCAAATCTACCCTTGATGGTGGTAGCAGGTGAAGGGCCAAGCCTCCTTGGGCAGGATTGGTTAAAGGAGATTAAGTTTGAATGGGCTGAAATTTTCCAGTTGAGAGCAAGTGAGCTACCAGAGCTACTTAGAAAGTACACCATTGTCTTTAAGGACCAACTGAGGAAAATCCGGGCCTGCAGGCCAGGATTCATATGGATCTGGAAGCAACCCCTCGCTTCATGAAGGCGAGAACAGTGCCAAATGCTCTGTGAGAAAAGGTCGACACTGAACTGAACAGACTAGAGAAACTGGGCATTATACAATCTGTTCAGTTCTCAGAATGGGCAACACCCATGGTCCCCGTCCTTAAACCCGACCAAAGCGTCCGAATTTGTGGAGACTACAAACTGACGGTTAATAAAGTAGCTAAGCTAGACAGTCATCCCATTCCAAAAAATCGAAGATCTGTATGCCAAGCTGGCAGGAGGAACAATGCAAACAAAGCTTGACATGAGTTGTGCTTATCAACAACTAGAGTTGGATAATGCCTCCCGGGAATTTGTCACAATTAATACCCACAAAGGGTTGTACCAATATACACCATTGCCTTTCGGTGACTCCTCCGCTTGTGCAATCTTTCAGAGAACAATGGAAAGCTTACTGCAGGGACTGCTCAGATTGTAGTCTATTTAGATAATGTATTGGTGACAGGATTAACTGAAAAAGAGCATTTGGCAAACTTAGAAGATGTCTTAAAACATTTCTTGCAAGCTGGAGTGCATTTCAAAAAAGACAAGTGCACAAGTTCCAAGTGAGGGAGGTAATCTATTTGGGTCACCGGGTAGATTCACAGGGCCCCCACCCAGTTGAGGAGAAAGTGAGAGCCATAAGAGAGACACCTGCACCAAAGAACACCTCAGAGCTTAAATCATTCCTAGGAATGATCAACTATTATGCGCGGTTCTTACCCAATTTGTCTGCAGTGCTGGCCCCCCTGCATTCTCTACTCAAAAAGAACCAACACTGGTCTTGGGAGGCGCCCCAGAAATAAGCTTTCATAAAGGTGAAACAATTGTTGCACTCTTCCAATCTATTACTGCATGACCAGACGAATGAATTGGTGCTGACATGTGATGCATGTCCCTACGGAGTGGGAGCAGTGCTCTCTCATTGGATGGACGACGGCACGGAATAGCCAATAGGTTATGTATCAAGAAAGCTAGCCATGGCGGAAAAGGGATACTTGCGGATGGAAAAAGAAGGCCTGTCCATGATATTTGGTGTCAAGAAATTTCACCAGTATGTACACGGCCACCATTTTACAATCATTTCAGACCACAAACCATTGCTAGGATTGTTTAGTGAGGACAGGTCTATACCACCCATAGCCTCAGCAAGAATACAACGATGGGCTTTAGTTCCGGCAGCTTACGAATACACTTTCATATATCGGCCTGGCAATCAAATCGCAAACACCAATGCCCTTAGCCATTTGCCTTTACAAGAAAATAATGAGCACGTCCCAGTTCCACAGGATAAAAGCAAAATACTGCGGATGCTGGAAATCTAAAACAAAAACAGAAATACCTAGAAAAACTCAGCAGATCTGACAGCATCTGCGGAGAGGGAAACAGTTGACGTTTCAAATCCATATGACCCTTCATCAGAACTAAAAACTATAGAAATGAGATGAACTATTTCATCTCATTTCTATATTTTTTAGTTCTGATGAAGGGTTATATGGTCTCAAAACGTCAACTGTATCCCTCTCCGCAGATGCTGTCAGACCTGCTGAGTTTTTCCAGGTATTTCTGTTTTTGTTCCAGTTCCACAGGAACTTGTTTTACTGTTAAATTTCTTAGATTCCTCGCCGGTATGTGCTCTACAGATCAGAGACTGGACAAGTCGGGACCCAGTCCTATCTCAGGTAAGAGAGCAAGTGCTACGTGGTTGGTCACAGGAACCCATATCTAACAAAATGAAACCGTACTTCAACTAAGACATGAAATTAGCAGCCAGGATGGCATTTTATTGTGGGGAGCGTGAGTGACAGTTCCTCAAAAGGGAAGGGAGCCACTTTTAATTGAACTGCACAGTGCCCATCCAGGAATTTCCCGAATGAAGACCATAGCACGCAGCTATCTTTGGTGGCCTGGGATGGATGGCAAAATAGAGAGCTTAGTAAAGCACTGTGTGCAATGTCAGCAACTGCAAAAGTTGCCAGTGACAGCTCTGTTACACCCATGGGTGTGGCCAGGTAGACCCTGGGTGCAGTTACACATTGACTACGTTGGACCTTTCTGCAAACAATGTTTCTGCTCATTGTTGATGCCCATTCAAAATGGTTAGACATATATGAGGTGAAGTCACCAACATCGGCCGCTAAAATTGAGAAACTACGTCAGAGTTTTGCCATTCACGGACTACCAGAAGTAGTTTCCGATAACGGCACGGCATTCACGAGTGCTGAGTTTCAGCGGTTTATCAGCCTAAACGGTATCACTTGTGAAAACTGCACTATACCACCCTTCCTCAAACGGACTGGCCAAAAGGGTGGTTCAAATGTTCAAGGCAGGCATGACAAAGCTAACTGGTGATTCCTTGGCAACCAAGCTAGCACGCTTTCTTTTTCATTACAGGACCACCCCTCATGCAACAACAGGTGTCACGCCTGCGGAATTATTGTTGAAACGCTATCTCAAGGTGAGATTGAGCTTAATAATGCCGAATTTAGACGGGGAGGTGGAAAAGAGTCAGGAAAGTCAGAAAACTAGACACGATTGGCATAGTTGTAAGAGGAAATTTACCATGGGAGAGCCGGTATACATGAAAAATTTCAGAGAAGGATCAAAATGGTTACCAGGTGAAATAAATGCGGTGACTGGACCTCTATCTTACCATGTGGAGGTGGAAGGTCGGAGCACCCATAAACATGTGGACCGTTTAAGGAAGAGAGAAACAAATCATCAAGATATGGTTCCACCAGAGATCATAACTGGGTCTGCGATGCCTGTTGAGGATACTCAACCCAGGACTGACATGTCTGATGTTCCTGGAAGAGTTGAGGATACAGAACTGCAAGTGCCCACTGAAGCACCCGATGATCAGACAACACCAGAAAAGGAGGTTCCTGACAAAGAACCTGAAGTTGTGGAGCTGTGATGTTCCACATATACCAGGAAACCACCTGAAAGACTGAACTTGCAAAGTCATTACCCAGTGTAAATATTGTGTTGTCTTGAAAAATATGTACTTGTAAATATAACATGTATAACCGAGTTAAAGGGGGAGGATTGTAGTAATTATGGTTTTATTTATTGTGTAATGTACCTTTAAGAATAACTTGTTAAGGAAGATCACATGATCTGTAGTAACCAACAGAAGAGTAGCTCAGTCTACCTCAGCAGTCAGTGTAGAGATGGAATTTGAGTTGAAAGCACAAGTGTAGTTGCTGCTGAGTATATTGCAAATAAACTTCTGCCCTCCGACTTAATCGGGGAGGTTTTGCTACCACCGGGAGACTGGCAAGGGGCCCTCCTGTGATTAAGTTGGCCTGGCCGCCATGGTTCCTGCCGCGATGATGTGAATTAAATTCCGCCCTTCAAAGGCAATGGGAGCAGATAGCTGCTGTGGTTAATCCCAGCACTCCACCTCTGAGGTCCCGGATACAATGCTGCAAGAAGTTCAATGTCCTCATATGAGTGGTCAAGGTGAGCGAATGCATCTTGACATGCCGTTATCTTTAACAAATGAACTGCTCCATTCAACATATTCCCTTCACTCACCTACCTGCAATCTCTACGGATAGCCTCATCTCAACCTCACATGCTTAGCACTGCTGCTAGCCTCAAATTCACATCTCAAGGCTTGCACAGCCTGCCAGCTATTCAACTGCAGTAAACACATCACCCAACCACATTGCACCACATTCACCGACAAGTGCCCTCTCTCTCATGCAGGATAAGGTGGCCTGTAATCAGGCAGTAGCACTCTCGGCAGGGGACAGGCACAGCTACGTGCCCTCAATAATTATGCATCCATGACTGAGGCTGTGACTAGCGGCAGGGCTGAAATCATAGTGGATGACACTACCTTACCTATTTAATCCACCTTCTCACATCCCACTTCATCCTCATGCCACACTCTCTTGTGATTTACAAGCTGACAGTGGCTTAAGCATGCACCTCCTGCTTTCCCCAACTTCCCCCATCCCAATCCTACCCTTGTGCCTTTATCCTTTCCGATAAACAAGAACAGCCACCTGGTCAACAATTGGTGCAGAAGCCTGAATTCTTAAAGGAACAAAAAACAGTTGGAGAAGAAACACTTGTCACTCGATTTCACATTCACAGGCACCGTCTCAGATAATGGTACTGTGCAAATTTTAGAAGATTGTTTAGATATAGGTGGGATCTGCACGTGGTCAGTCACCTGGCACAAATGGCTTGTAGCCAGGCCTATTGGAAAGGGATTACACAGGTATCTGCTCCCTGGAGGGTGAGGTTACACTGGAGATTTGCTGCAGAGGGCTCAGAGGAGGACTTTGATGCGATGGCGCACATATAAATGCTGATAGTAGAGTGGGGGGAGGTGGTGGTGAGGAGGGAGGAGGACCTCTGTGTAAGGTCCTCCTGGACCTGGCCAAAGTGGCTATTTACAGGTCCAGGCAGTTGTCTGGCCCGACTGTCTAGCCCTCTACCGCGGCTATGTTTGTGACCCTGGAGAGAGAGCGTGCAGTGTCCACTGGTACGCTTGAGGCCTTCCATGACCAGCGGGCACGTTTAGAGAAGAGAATATTAAGGGCAGAAGAAGTATGCACCAGGTCCCACTTACCAAGGCTGCTGCTCTTCTTACTGAGGAAAAGTAGAAAATGAAAGGATCCCTCTTTTCCTCTCTGACCAAACTCCAATTTAAGCACTCCAATGAAGCCCAAAGCAGCACTCCAGTGCAGACGTGCATAAATATAGATTAATTAAGGAAAGCTTGCACAGATTTGTTAAGGGAAACCATGTTTAACCAACTTGATTGAGTTTTTTGATGAGGTAACAAAGAGAGTAGATAACGTTAATGTGATGTACATGGACTTCCAAAAGGCATTTGATAGGGTGCCACAGAAAAGACTTGTCAACAAAGTTAGAGCCCATGGAATAAAAGGGACAGCAGTATGGATATGAAATTGACCGAGTGACAGGAAACAGAGTAGTTGTGAATAGTAGTTGTTATCTGGAGGAAGATATGTAGCGTGGTTCCCCAAATATCGGTGTTAGGACCCCTGCTTTTCTTGATCTATATTGAGCTAGACTTGGGTTTACAGGACACAATTTCAAAATTTGCAGGTGACACAAAACTTGGAAGTACTGTGAACTGCGAGGAGGATAGTGATAAACTTCAAAAAGTCATTGACAGGATGGTGGAATGGGCAAACATGTGGCAAATGAAACTTAATGCAGATAAGTGTGAAGCGATTCATTTTAGTATGAAGAATGAGGAAAGGCAATATAAAATAATTGGTGCAATTTTAAAGGCAGAGTAGGAACAGAGGGACATTTGGTGTATGGGAACAAATCACTGAGGGCAGCAAGGCAGATTGACAAATTGGTTAATAAGCACATGGGATCCTGGGCTTTATAAATAAAGGCATAGGGTATAAAAACAAGGAAGTTATGATAAACCTGTATGAAACACTGGTTCAGCCTCACCTGGAATACTGGGTTCATTTCTGGGCACCATACTTTAGAAAGGATGTGAAGGCATTAGAGAGAATGCAGAAAAGATTCAAGAAAATAGTTCCAGGGATGAGGGACTTCAGCTACATGGATAAGTTGGAGAAGCTGGGCTGCTCCCCTTGAAGAAGAGAAGATTAAAAGGACACTTGACAGAAGTGTTAAAAATCATGAGGGGTCTGGACAGAGTAGATAGGGAGAAACTGTTCCCTTTAGCAGAAGGATACAGAACCATAGGACAATGATTTAGATGAATGGCAGCAGAAGCAATTGCAACATGAAGGAGAACCTTTTTACACAGCAAGTGGTTGGTATCTGGGATGCACTGCTTGATTGTAATGTGGTGGGCACAGATTCAATCAAGGCCTTCAAAAGAGAATTGAATAATTATCTGAAGAGAAAAACATTTGCAGAGCTCCAGGAAAGGCGAGGTGTGGGATTAGGTGAGTTGGTTTTGTAGGGAGCTGGAACAGACATTATAGGCCGAATGGCCTCCTTCTGTGCTGTAACTATTCTATGATTCTTTAAGAAGAAGCAGCTAACTAAGACAGATGCAGTAAGTGCAAAGGTCAGGTTGCAGAGTGCTTATTGACTATCCATCACCTGAAAGGTGATCTACAGGGACTATAGTATAGTAATATCAGCAAGGGATTTTGAATGTTATTGGTAGCTTTCAGGCCCCAATAAGAAGTGATCACGTGCAGTTTTGTTTTAAAACTGAGAAACAAGACCTCACATATCATTGAAGTTGGAAGAAGTAAAGGAAATGATCTCTGCTATGGACCAGTTAGAATGAAAGGCCTGCTGCTGCACAGCAAATTCTATGGGCAGAAACTTTGGCTTGGCGAGCGGGGGTGGGGCCCGCTCGCTGTGGCATAAAATGACTCAGAGTGATGTCAGGCGTGCATCCCGGCGTCACTGCGCGTCATTTAGATTTTCAGTTTGGTGGGCGTGCAGCCGACTCGGCTGCGCCCCGGCCGAACTGTCAAAGGCCTATTAAGGCCTGTTAAAAAGCAATTAAGGCAATCAGCTGAGCTGCCTGCCCAACCTTAAGGTTGGCGGGCAGGCGAAGAGCCCAGGCGGCCTTCGTATTTTTCGTGGAACCTCATCCAAGGGCGGGATGAGGTTTCATGAATGACTTAAAATATTCAGAAAAATTTTCATTAAAATTGATGCACATGTCCCAGCTCATGTGACAGTTTCACATGAGGCGACATGTCATAAAATTTTTTTCAACACTTTATTAAACTGTTTAAACTTAAAACTAATCTGGGGTGCCTCAGGGAGATTTCTGCGTTCTTTGGCGCGCATGCGTGAAAGAGCACGCTCCTGACTCAGTCAACCCGCCCGCACAGGGAGCGCACAGCACTTCCGGGAGCGCGTCACGCTGGGCAGGCCTTAATTAGCCTGCCCAGGTAAAATGGCAGTGTCCAGCTGATCAGGGGCGTTGATCAGCTGCGCGCCAGCCCACGCCTGCCCCTGCACAACCCCCCCCACCCCGACGGGGAGCAAATTCTCCCTGATGTAGATAAGTCAGTCAGTAGTAATTAGATGATGCCAGATGAATTCTTAGAAGGCTGAAGACTATAGTAGAAAGGAAAGATTAAGAGAGGTATGGAATTCAGTAAATTCTGGAGAAGAAGCAGCAAGGGGTAGGTGCTTATAACCAGTCTTAAAATAGTGAGAATGAGAAGAAGCATGTAGGAATGAGAAACAATCTCTTGGGAAGAAAAAACATAGGACATTTTAGAGAAGTAAGGAAAGAGTGAGAGAAAAGAGAATACAACGGGCAGTTTGGAGACTGAAGATGTAAGGGAGAACGAGCTTTCTGATATCCATCAGTCCAAAATGCTAGAAGAGTCATCCCAATAAGGGAGCAGTGTTCAAAGTCCTGAATTTGGAAGAAAAAAAAGAGGTTGGCGTGAAACAGTAAACCGAGTTTCTTGGAGATTGAATTAACAAAGGAGGAAATGTAGGAGTTTTATTTGAGGCCAGTTCAAGTAGTGAGGTCAAAAATGTCAATTCATGTTAAGAGACTGAGGGAGAGTCATCAAATGTGTGAAGCTTATGGTCAGAATTTTCCGGCTCCATTGGCGTTCGGCGTCATGGCGGGACGGGACGGGGATGAGTGGGGGGGGGTGGTTGGGGCAATGTGGGAAGAAGGTCAAAAATCAATTTCATGCTGTTGTGAAACCAGCTTGCAGTCATCCGCTCCACATCGGGAACCTAATTTCAATACTTTAGCATCTCATTATAAGCCTTGCTCGCTGGAATCATCACCCCACACTGGATCATCTGGGCATGCCGACGTGTTTCACAACTGTACATAAATGATGTGCACCCGGTGAGCTGCACTTTGAGCTGCCTACCTTGCTTTGGGCAGCACTCGGGGTCATCAGTGCCAGGCATCGCAGGCAGCACCACATCAGGCCATCTGTAATCTATGGCTGCAGAGCTAGCACTTGCTTGGGGAAAGGGGAGAAGTGGCCTCAGGCAGGGGAAAAGGCTGCAGGGCAAGAGCTGTACTGAAGAAAGGGAGTATCCCAGGGTGTGTGTGAAGGCATAGGTTGATCTGTGCAAGTGGCCTCAAGATGGTGAGGGCTGAGAAATCAGTGCGCAGAGGAGATGAGGCCAGATGGTGATGTGAGGGTGTGTGCGAGTGAGTGGTGATGACCCTTGAGATGGCAGTGAGTGAGATGCCAGTGAATGTGTGATGGCCTTGTGAGTGTGTGAGTTTAGAGTGATAAGATGGTTGCCCTACCCTGGCAGCATGGATGGGATCATTCATCTCTTTACTGCACTGGATGACTGACCTCTTGTTTGCAGCATTGGCACTGAGCAACTCTGCAACCGCCCCCCTCCCCTCCAAGCTGGAGCGGTGAGACTGATGGGCCTCCTGTGGCCAGAGCGGGGGTAGAGGACATGGCAGGGGGACTCCACAGTGTCCAGAAAGCAGCCAGGGATGCATCACTGAATTGAGGGGGCTGTACCCTTCTTGGCTTTTGCGGCCATGTCTTTACCGGTGCCCTCCTAGGCTGCAAGTATTGAGAAGCGTGCGCCCAGCTGCAGTTTAAATTTGGCGCCTTGCGTGAGGAAGTGGCGAGGTAATGGCGTGGCGGGCAAATCGGAGGCCGCCCGCCAGCATGATGGCATGTTTCCTGTGGCTCCATAATGAGATGAGCTGGGACTGGGACGATACGGTGTGAAAACCCACCATTGCAATGAGTGGGTAAAACGATTATTTTCCCGCCCGCCACCACACTTTATGCAAATCTGGGCCAATTCCGCCCTATGAGTGTAAACACACATGGATATATGTATTAAACACTCTTAGAATCAAAATTATAATTCTATTGTTTGTTTATTGAGAAGTCAGGATTTGTGTAAACATATTAATATTTAGAATAATAAGAAACCTCTTTCTGTTGCTCAGGATGATCAAGAAACAATAGTTTGTAACAAATGTTGTTAACTCTTGCTATTGCCAGTTAGTATTAACCTAATAGAAACCCAAGTTTCAAATTACATTAATAATAGCAGTTTCTGCACTCTCACAGTAAATTCACTCAAGATTATGAATGGGAAAATGTACATTTTAAATGGAAGTATTTAGTTATTTCTTCTAACGTATAGACCTGCCAAATCTCTGTAAAGTAATTGGCTGGATGATACTCCAATGGTGGAAGCTAATCAAGTTTCTGGGCTTTTTTTTTGACCGGTTCTAAAATAGCATTTGTGTGAGATAATTTATTCTGTTGATACTGAAGCAACATTTTAAAAAAGATCCTACATTTTTTAACCTCAACACTTATCCAGGCATTTTTGACTCTTCTTCCCCAAATGGCTCAGTAAATAAAAACACTTCTGGCATATCACCAAACCGTACAGATAAGAGGGTCTCGGATATGAATTCCTAATCTGCACGTGCTGTGCTGATTGGAGCAGGGTTAGCAGATAGGGCACTACAATTGGCCTCAACGTCCCTGAGCAAAGGAGAGGAAATATCAGGCAGGGTTTGTACTTTCCAATGACCTTTCCTGGTAGGCAGAAGTGGGCTCAGCATTGATGGCTTTCACAGTCAATTAGCTGGTCAAGGCTGGCACAGAATGTAGCAAGTTAACTAACATACCATAGGCTGCCAACATCCATTGAACTATACTGGCAGCACCTTCAGGAGAGGTCCAGGGGGAGAAAAAAAAAGTCATGGTTATTTATTGCATCATTTTAACTTTCTATTATGAGCATTTTTAAAAATTACTCCTTTATATAATTTCCTCACATTCCAGTGATTAATTTCTGTTTCATAACTAGCAAAAGCCAAGGCACAGTCTGTTACTATGCATTGGCTTGTAGTCTTCTTCTGTCTTTTTTAATTCTTTCATGGGATGTGAGCATCACTGGCAAGACCAGCATTTGTTGTTCATGACTAATTGCCCTTGTCTGTTTGGTTTTTTTTTTAAACACAATTCACTTCTCTTTACAATCTGTAGTCAAGAATTTTTAATCAGTTTTTTTTTCTTTCATGGGAAGCGAGAGTTGCTAATAAGGCCAACATTTGTTGTCCATTACTAATTGTCCTTGAGCTGAATGGCTTGCTAGGCCATTTCAGAGGGCAGTTAATAGTCAACCACATTGTTGTGCATCTGGAGTCACATTTAGGCCAGGCCAGGTAAGGATGGGAGATTTCCTATTGGGATATTAGTGAACTAGACGGGTTTTTATGACAATTGATGATAGTTTCATGGTTACCATTACTGAAATTAGCACAATATTCCAGATTTATTAATTGAATTTAAATTCCACCAGCTGCCATGGTGGGATTTGAGCCTATTGTCCTGGGCCTCTGGATTACTAGCCCAGTGACATTACCACTCCGTAACCATCGTCCATTGGTGTTCATTTATTAACAACAATTTGCATTTATATAGTGCCTTTAACTTAGTAAAACATACCAAGGCGCTTCACAGGAGCAAAACATTTCACAGAGTCAAACAAAACAACATTAGAATGGGTGACCAAAGCTTGGTAAAGAGGGAGGTTTTAAGGAGCATCTAAAGAAGGAGGTGGAGAAACAGAGGGGTTTTAGAAGGGAATTTCAAAGCAAAGGCTAAGCGGAAGGCACAGCCTTCCATTTTAAAGTCATAGAGGTTTACAGCACAGAAAAAAGGCCCTTCAGCCCATCGAGTCTGTGCCAGTCAAACAAGTACCTAACTATTCTAATCCCATTTTCCAGCACTAGGCCCATAGCCTTGTATGCCATTGCATCGCAAGTGCACATCCAAATACTTCTTAAATGTAATGAGGGTTTCTGCCTCTACTACCCTTTCAGGGAGTGAGTTCCAGATTCCTACCACCCTCTGGATGAAAAAATTCTTCCTCACATCCCCTCTAAATCTCTTGCCCCTTACCTTAAATCTATGCCCCCAGGTTATTGATCCCTTCACTGAGGGGAAAAGTTCCTTCCTGTCTACCCTATCTATTTTGAGGGGAAAGAAGTCAGTGATATGTAAGAGGCAGGAACTGGAGGAATTCAGAGATTTTGGAGGATTGAGGAAGTTCTTCTTAGGCAATCCCTTGGAATCGAGGACAAATTGCTTCCATTCCAGTTCAATAGGTTGTGAAATGGCTAATAAGTCCAATGCATGATCTACAGATTCTACCACATATGGGCCAAGTGGTGCTTGGAGGGCTGGGTAGGTGAGTTGCTGGGAAGTTTCTGCACTCTCTCCGACACCTCGCCTTCACCTCTGCGTGTTCCTGATGATGTGTCTTGATGTGTTTGGTGCCTTCCTGAATGGACCTCCTCTATTTGTTTGTGGTCACAAGCCAGGGACTCGCATTAGTCGGCAGGGATGTTTGACCTCTTCAGGGATGCTTTGAGGACATCCTTTAAGCATTTCTTTGGAAGTTACAGAGATAGGGAGGGACAAGGCCATGGAAGGATTTGAATATTTTTAAGATTTTTAAATTTGAAGCGTTGGCGGAGCCAATGTAGTTCAGCAAACACAGAGGTGATGGATGAATGAGATTTTATGTGTTAACCATATCAACACCACAGTATGAATACATAAAAATGATGGTAGATATCCAGGTCTTATTCAGCAGCTGCTTGCTGTGCCTCAAGGTCTGGCAAATTGCTTGCACTAATTGCTCCGCTATTCCCAGAAATGATATGTCCCTGAAAAACTAATGACTGGAGCATTTGTAAACTTGCAGTTGTACTAACATCCAGAGCACAAACAAATCACATGGATTTGTGATTTCTCTACCCTTTAGGCCCATACCCTATTATAGATACATGTAAGATAAAACCGAGCTCTAGCTTTCCACAAAAAAACTCCCTATGATGTTGCAACTACAAAACTAAAAGACAAAATGTTTATATTGTCTCAAATAATTCAGTAGGCTTATTTTTCACTACACCCCCAAGTAAAAATGTCTAGTCCAATTTATAGAGTCCATTTTAAGAGTTATAATATCACGGTCTCATATAGGCCAAAGCTGGGTGACATCATCCATTACAAAATGCTCATTCCTTTTTTACTGTTTTATTTTTATTCAGTTTTTGAAACAAAAAAGGTGACAAAAATTGTATCCAAGTTTGCTAATGATACAAAGTCAGGCAGGAAAGAAAGACACAGAGAGGACGCAAAGATTTATAGGTAGGATGAATGAATGAATGGACAAGAAGGTGGCAGATGGAACATAATAAGGGGAAGTGTGAAATTATCTGCTTTGGTAGGAAGAATAGAAAAACAGAATTTTTTAAAAGGTGAGAGATTAGTAAATGTTTGCATTCAGAGGGATTTACGTGTCCTTCTACACGAATCACAGAAAGTTAAAATTCAGGTGCAGCAAGCGATAAGGAAGGTAAATGGCATGTTAGCCTATTGCAAAAGGATTGGAGTACTTTGGTAATAAGCTTTTGCTGCAAAGATATAGGGCTTTGGTAAAACTAATGCTCCTACTAAGTTGCGGGTAGCAACCTGGAAGGTACCTTCATTACAAAAGTGATTACACTTCCAAAGCATTTCATTGGCTGTAAAGCACTTTGAGATGTCCTAAAATCATAAAAAGCACTATAAAAATGTAAGTTGTTCATTACTGCTTGGGAGCTTAGTATATGCAAAATGGTTAGATGTTTGTTGCTAACAAAGTTGCTGTACTTCAAGTAATTCACAATATATGAAATGCATTGAGATGTGTTAATCCTATGAAAATAAAACTGCTGAGTATTAAATTATTCAATTAACGCAGTGTTCATTGCAATTGTATCCACTACAATTTTCCCCATGTAGTAGCTCCTGAACATATGCAGCCTTAAGCTAGAGACTCGACATTCATTTGCAAGAATTTTATTACCTCAGTGTCTTTGTCTTCCTGGTTCCCAGTTAGCTGTGTATTCCTTTGTTGACAGGTTTAAAACTTTTTGCATCCCATCTCCATGACCTTCCTGGCAGCCTTGCTTGCAACCCCATCCCGGCCTGCCTCGCTCCCCCACGCTGGCCTTGCCAGCCTTGACTCCCCACTGGTCTCACCACCACGTTCCCCTCCCTTGACTCCCCCACCTCCAGCCTCATTCCTCCCCCCGAACCTTGATCCCTCCTCCCCCACCACAGGCCTTTCCCGCCTTGCCTCCCTCGAGCCTTGCTCCCACCCTGGTGTCGCCAGTCTTGCCTTCCACCCCGGCCTTGCCAGCCTTGGCCGCCACCCCTTCCAGCCTTGCCCGTTGCCCCCTCTGGCCTTGCCCCACCAGCCCCCCACAACAACAACTAGCCTCACCAGTCTCACTCCTCCTCTTGCCCTCAGGCATTGCTCCCCCAGCCTCAACCCCCAACCCTCCCGAATCCCAGCCTCCGGCCTTGCAAGCCTTGCCCCCCCAGCCCCTGGCCTCATCTCGGCCCTCTCCCCCTCCTCCCCCAGCCTCACTCCCTGCAACCCCCCCAAGCCCCAACTGCCCACTCTATCCCTGCCCTGGGCTCAGCAGCCTTGCTCACCAGCGCCGCTCGCCTTCCACTTCTCGCTGCTCTTCTAATCACAGGCTGTTTCTCTCTCGTGTTTGCTGCTGATAGGCTGCCTATCAGCGGCAATGCAGGAGAGAAGCAGCCTGTGATTGGAGGAGTAGCTCCTCACCGATTCTGTCACGTCCGCATCGGGAGCCAACTTTTGTCTGATTGGTCGCCCCGTGACAGAACTTTTCAAGGCATCTGGGGGCTATTAGAGGTGATTTTTGAACATTTGTAGATGCTGTGACACTGTTTCTCCTGGTTGTAGAGCCTGGAACTAAGGGACATAGTTTCAGGATAAGGGGTCAGCCATTTAGGACTGAAATGAAGAGAAATTTCTTCATTCAGAGGGTTGTGATGCTTCAAAATTCTGCACCCCAGAGGTCAGTGGACACTCAGTCATTTAATAATGCAAGACTGAGTTTGACAGGTTTTTGGGCAGGAATCAAGGACCATGGAGATAGTGTGGCAATGTGAAGGTTAGGTAGATCTGTCATGATCTTATTAAATGACAGAGTAGATATTCAATGGGCTATATGACCCACTGCTGCTCTTAGTTCTTTTGTTTTTATTTACTTTTCCTTTAACATGGCCTTTTGCTTTTCTTTCTCATACACAGATAATTGTATTAGGCAATGGTGTGTAATGCTGCCAAAATGGCTTCCTCAGTATAATCTAGAAACAATATTTGAGTGAAGAAACTCCTGTTCTTCTGTTCCACATTCAGCTAATGTGGCAACTTCACATTTCTTCCCTTTTTCATCCCAAAGGGAAGCAATGCAAGCATAAGACATGACACAAGCACATATAATTCGCATTCTTCTCTTAATCTGACAAATGAGGAAATCTTGGGACAGTTATACTACGGTGCCTAATGCCACCAAGCAACTTTATAAATTACAGAAAACAAGCGTGTGCTCAGTCAACCAAATGCAAGTGCATGCATTTGCGTTACTCAATGTACTCCAGTGAGCTACAAATTTGCCAGCAAAATAGGCAAGCTGCCAATCAATTTCCTGGCTGTTAAGCCCTATGTTATACACTCTGGCTCTGTTTTACCAAGTACTTATTTCAGCTATACCATCCAAGGAATTGGAAGATGAAACTACAACAGCTGTTTAACAGTATCTTCAAATTAAGCCTCATATTGCTGCAGATGCAGATGCATGAAACATTAAAAACTGCATAATTCTCCCAAGGGATACATTGGGTGCAGTTTTCCAATGCCTAACCACCACCACAACTCCATTTTCAAATAATGGAAGGGACCCCTTCATGAATAATGGAAATTGGGTGATAATTGAGATTCCCCAAATGTCAATTAAACATGTGCCATACATGATTTCCACATTGACCCCCATGTATGAAAATTCATACAAAATAATCAACAAAAACAGCTATGTAAAGTAAAGGAGAACGAATAGCAGACAAAACATGTAGTTTTAATGTCTTCAACAAACTCTGTCCAATTCAAATTCTGGTGGATAATAGCAGAAGTAATGAAGGTTTCAATAGAAATGATTTCTGCGAGTGCATTCAAGGCTGTTACAAGTTTGCAGAGTTTAGATGACTGTTCAAACCGTTTGGGCTTTATTCTTGCCCTTTAGATGGCCTCTAAACATACAACCAGCCTTTGTTTTTGCTTCTAAAAATACGCACTGTTTCAATTTCATGTGCATTTTCCAGCTTTAATTCTTTTTATTGTCAATAGCAACCATCAGTATGTTCCAATTCATTGATACGTCACAACAGTCAGGAAGCAGGACTAATGATTGTGCTGTAATTACTACAAATTTAGAAAAAAACATCCACAGTTGGCTACTGGGAGAATATGATCAATGTATAATTCTGCTTTTTCCCCCAGAAGGGAATTGTTGCAAGATAAACTATTCCAGAATTAACAGAGGGGAAACATTTGGGTCAGGTAAACTATTTCTAGAGCTTTGTTGGTATTCTTTTATTCATGTACTATGTTCACTTTGAAGACCCTGTGTTTCAGATATGCTTCTGAACAATGCTTGACAATTAGAGGTGCATTGATTGGAGTTTCCACATCAAGCAATTTTTATTGAAACATCCTGTGTGAAAACTTCAAAGAGTTTTTCAGTAAAATAGAAACCAGCTTCTCTGTTGTTACTGAGAATGCTGCCTCTGTGTTTTCCTGACAATGCAATTTTAAAATTCATCCACTTAGGTTTCTGGTTTTGAAGGTCACTTTCAATTATTGTGCCAACACCTGGCAATTCACGCACTTAATGATATCCATTTATTTCCGCCTTGTCTCATTCAACCAGAAAAAAGGATTAAACCAAAGGGAATAGGAGGGAGGCTCAAAGCATTGGAACTTTCAAAACAAACCCTCTAATCGGAGTCCAAATTTTCTGTTCTTTTTAAAGAAAGCTGTTACTTAACAGGTCTACCAGAAACCAGCTGCTGTATTCCAATAAATCTTCCAAATAAAAAGGAAAATCAATTGGTCTTTAAAGTTGCTTTCTAAGTAAATCATGTGTATATGTTATTAGAAAACATGATTTGGTCCATGTTGGGCACAGACCACAACTTGAACAGAATTAAACTTAAACAGGGTGGGAAGCTGAGAATTTGGTGAGAGTGGACTGTCTGGTAAGTATTAGGTGAGAACGTCAAACTGAAATGTAGGCCCGAATTTTCATATATGGATGGGAAAATGTGACTAGTATACTTTTGCAGCTTCCAAACTGCACACCTGACTTGAATGTGACTTTGCCTGAGATTTTTTTTTTGTTCATGCAGGGTTCAGGTGTGCAGTGCCATTTGTGAGCCACGATGGCATCCGGGAGGAGCGTGGCTACAGAGGTGGGCTGTTTGAAAGACCCACCTCCATTCACACCAGCACAACTCTCACATTGTTTGAAGGCCCCTCCACCTCGCCTCTCACCCAGCAACACTCCACCTATACCCCCATGTCCTCTTAGCCTGCTCATACCACTTTCATGCCCCTGTGGATCACCCATGGCACCTCCATGGCCAATCAGATCCCCATGCCAACTCAATACCCCCTCAGATCCCCATGACACTCCATGCCCCCTCTGATCACCTATGCCATGTCTATGCCCTTCAGGACCCCATGCCACTTCCATTTCCCTCCAGATTACCCATGCCCCTTCAGACCCCCTAAGCAATCTCCATGCCCTCCATGTATCCTTCATAGCCACTTACCCAGTATCCACTGTGTACAGTCCTAAGGAGCCATGCAATTAAAATGGGAATTATTTAAAATGCTGGTGTAAAAAAAGTGATAATGTAATAAAACTCTCATTCAAAGGTCTGTCATTGATACTACAAAATAACTTCTCCACTGAAAAAAAGTTAATTGCTTAAGTGGCCATTAAGTTGTGAAAAAAAACATGCACTCTGAAACCACATCTAAGGTTGACTATGTTATTAGTCTTGTAAAAACTATCGTTTATTCCCCTGAACAGCTGAGCTGAGCACTCCAACAGCTTTTGGAACTCACCCAAGCATTCATAATGGCCACAGATATCAAAACATTATTGCAATTGCAAAAGCCTAAAATTGAAAGAACATTGAAAGGTGTCCTCTCTATTTTAAAGCAGATTGGCTGTCAATCAATGGAGGGGAGCTAATGCTCAGATTTTTTTCTTACCTTTCAAAAGTAGGGGATGATTTTTTTCACAGTCAGAACTGTCTGGACATTTAAATCCCAGGACAGTTTACCAATACATTGTTCCACATTTTTCTATGTATTATGGCTTTCTCCAATAGGCAAAAGTACTGAATGCATGTCAAAATTTACACCATAGTGGTCAATGTAATGGTTACCTTTGCGGACACCATGATGAATCACTGCATTAAACCTACATTACAATATAGCATCTAATAGTGACATTTGAAGGTGTGGAAACATTTTACATTTACCTTTTAATATTGCTCCCAACTCCCCAGTAGGCTTTCCCCATTGAACAAAGAACAAAGAAAAGTACAGCACAGGAACAGGCCCTTCGGCCCTCCAAACCTGCGCCGATCGTATGGCCCGTCAACTAAAACATTTTGCACTTCCGGGGTCCGTATCCTTCTATTCCTATCCTATTCATGTATTTGTCAAGCTGCCTCTTAAACACCACTATCGTATCTGCTTCCATCACCTCCTCTGGCAGCGAATTCCAGACACTCACTACCCTCTGCGTAAAAAAACTTGCCCCGCACATCTCTTCTATAGTTTTCTCCTCTCACCTTAAATCTATGTCCCCTAGTAATTGACTCTTCCACCCTGGGAAAAAGCTTCTGACTATCTACTCTGTCCATGCCACTCATAATTTTGTAAGCTTCTATCAAGTCGCCCCTCAATCTCCGTCGCTCTAGTGAGAACAATCTGAGTTTCTCCAACCTCTCCTCATAGCTAATAACCTCCAGACCAGGCAGCATCCTGGTAAACCTCCTCTGCACCCTCTCCAACGCCTCCATATCCTTCTGGTAATGTGGCGACCAGAATTGCACGCAATATTCCAAGTGTGGCCTAACCAAGGTTCTATATAGCTGCAGCATGACTTCCCAGCTTTTATACTCAATACCCCTTCCAATGAAGGCAAGCATGCCATATGCCTTCCTGACTACCTTATCCACCTGTGTTGCTACTTTCAGTGACCTGTGGACCTGTACACCCAGATCCCTCTGCCCATCAATGCACTTAAGGGTTCTGCCATTTACTGTATAATTCCTGCCTGTATTAGACCTTCCAAAATGCATTACCTCGCATTTGTTCGGATTAAACTCTATCTGCCATTTTTCCGCCTAAGTCTCCAACCGATCTATATCCCGTTGTATCCTTTAACAATCCTCTTCACTATCTGCAACTCCTCCAACCTTAGTGTCATCTGCAAACTTACTAATTAGCCCAGTTACATTTTCCTCCAAATCATTTATGTATACCACAAACAGCAAGGGTCCCAGCACTGATCCCTGTGTAACTCCACTAGTCACAGCTCTCCATTCAGAAAAGTACCCTTCCACTGCTACCCTCTGTCTTCTATGACCAAGCTAATTCTGTATCCAACTTGCCAGCTCACCTCTGATCCCGTGTGACTTTACCTTCTGTACCAGTCTGCCATGAGGGACCTTGTGAAAGGCCTTACTGAAATCCATGTATATAACATCCACTGCCCTTCCATCGTCGATCATCTTTGTCACTTCCTCGAAAAACTCGATCAAGTTAGCGAGACACAACCTCCCCTTCACAAAACCATGCTGCCTCTCACTAATACGCCCATTTGCTTTCAATGTCACGAAGAATCTTCTCCAATAATTTTCCTACCACTGACGTAAGGCTCACCGGCCTATAATTTCCTGGATTATCCCTGCTACCCTTCTTAAACAATGAAACAACATTGGCCATTCTCCAGTCCTCTGGGACCTCACCCGTAGCCAGTGAGGATACAAAGATTTCTGTCAAGGCCCCAGCAATCTCCTCCCTTGCCTCCCTCAGTACTCTGGGGTAGATCCCATTTGGCCCTGGGGACTTATCCACCTTAATATTCTTCAAGACGCCTAACACCTCCTCTTTTTTGATCTCAACATGATCCAGGCTATCTACACACTCTTCCCTAGACAAATCGACCACTAAGTCCTTCTCTTTGGTGAATACTAATGAGAAGTATTCATTTAGTATCTCTCCCATTTCTTCTGGCTCCACACACAGATTCCCACCTCTGTCCCTGAGTGGGCCTATCATTTCCCTGGCTATCCTCTTGCTTTTTACATTTGTATAAAGGGCCTTGGGATTTTCCTTAATCCTGGTTGCTAGTGACTTTTCATGACCCCTTTTAGCCCTCCTGACTCCTTGCTTAAGTTTCTTCCTACTTTCTTTATATTCTCCACGGGCTTCATCTGTTCCCAGCTTTCTAGCCCTTATGAATGTTTCCCTTTTCTTTTTGACTAATCTCACAATATCCTTCGTTATCCAAGGTTCCTGGAACTTGCCATGCTTATCCTTCATCCTAGCAGGAACATGCCGGTCCTGAATTCTTATCAACTGACGTTTGAAAGCCCCCCACATGTCAGTTGTTGATTTGCCCTCAAACATCCGCCTCCAGTCTAGATTCCTCAGTTCCTGCCTAATATTGCTATAATAGCCTTCCCCCAATTAAGCACCTTAACCCGAGGACTCCTGTTATCCTTATCCACCAGTACCTTGAAACTTACTGAATTATGGTCACTTTTCCTGAAATGCTGCCCTACTGAAACTTCGACCACCTGGCTGGGTTCACTCCCTAATACCAGGTCCAGTACTGCCCTTTCCCTCGTTGGACTATCTACATATTGTCTCAGGAAGCCCTCCTGGATGCACCTTACAAATTCTGCACCATCCAAACCCCTAGCACTAAGTGATTCCCAGTCGATATAGGGAAAGTTAAAATCACCCACCACAACAACCCTATTGCTTTTACATCTTTCCAAAATCTGCCTACAAAACTGTTCCTCAATCTCCCACCGGCAATTGGGAGGCCTATAGTAAACCCCCAACATTGTGACTGCACCTTTCCTATTCTGGAGCTGTACCCATATTGCCTCGCTGCATGAACCCAACAAGGTATCCTCCTGTCGTAGAGCTGTGATATTCCCCTTAACCACTGGTCACAAACTCTCCAAGAAGGTGCATTCTTTATAGGATTCCAAAAGCTGTACCAGCACACAAGGATAGTGTGCAGGAGAAAATACAGTTTTCATGTGATCCTCACAATGGGAACACTGACCTCAGAAGATGTGAGTGTGTGTGTTTTGCATCCAAGGCCTTCCCCATCCCTGAAAAAGCCATATAAAAATGGTGTGGGATCAGGAAGGCAGAGGAAAATTGTTTTCCCAGGGGAAAAAAATGAAGTTCAGCCAATTTGCTTCTTTTTCAGGGCTTTGCATTTGTAATAATGTTGTGAAGTCTGCAGCCATTATGAATGCTTGGCTGAGTTCAAAAAAAACTATTGGAGTACTCAGATCAGCTGTCCAAGGGAATGACAATAGTACCTTCATTGGGAGATAAAAGTCTAGCCCTTAGTCTTAACATTTAGAATTTAACTTAGAACTTTAAAAACTGCAAGTTAGTTAACAATTGGCAATTAATAGTTATTAATTAAGTGACTGGGGTAATTACTATGAGGCGGAAGCTGACTGAACAGTTGTAGTTCAAAAGGTGCATAAAACTAGAAGGTATCTGATAAAATAGAGCTAAATCACACATCACGATGTAAAGAGAAAAGAAGCTGAGCATTTGGGGCACAGTGCAGAGGGAGCATCTTTTTACCCTTAATACTTGTAATGGTTTTGTGTATGCTTGAGGCAATAAGTATTTAGAATTTTGTTCAGTGTTTCAGTGCTTAATTTAAGTTAGTGTGTATAAAAATGTTAAAATAAAATAAACAAAACAGTAATTACCTATTAGTAAATACAGACTAAGATAAGGTAAGGACCAAACATAGAGAACTAGGATAATTAAACAGTGTTTGAAAGAATATGAAATGTTATAGTGGCATCCATTTGACTTGGGTAAAGAACTCCCAGACCAGGTGATGTCACAAAACAGTAAGCTGGTAATTGGTTGGTGAGTTATACATTTTTTTGTTCTCTGAGCTAAAGAAATGGTACAACTAGGAAACCATAATTCATATTCCATAAATAATTTAAGCTAGGTAAATTAATTAATTTAAAATTTAAATAAACCAGTGAATTAGTTACATAAACCTCTAATTAAGTATACAAAACAAAGTTAGAAATGGCAAGAGGTATGCTGCTGCAGTACACATTAGTTTCATAGAACCATAGAAATTTATGGCACATTTATTTGGTCCATCGTGTCTGCGCAGACAGGAAAAGAAATAACTAGTCTAATCCCATTTCCACCTCCTGTCTGTTACTTTATAGGCTATGGCACGTAAAGTGCATTTCTAAGTACTTTTTAAACACCAACATTTCAGACATTGAGTTCCAAACCCACACCACCCTCTGGGTCAAAAGGTTTCTCCTCAACTCCCCTCTAGTGCCTCTACCAATTATTTTAATTATGTCCCCTGGTTATTGAGCTCTCTGATAAGAGAAATAGGTCCTTCCTATCCATTTTGTTTAACCCCATTATAATTTATATATCTCAATTAAATCTCCCTTCAGCCTCCTATGTTCCGAAGGAAACAACCTAGCCTACCCAATCTTTTCAGATAACTAAAATTCTCCATTCTTAGCAACACTGTTGTAAATCTCTTCTGTACCATCTCTAGTGCGATCACTCCTTCCTGTAATATGGGGCAGAATTTTCAGGTCGGCGGGTGGCCACAACCAGGGGGCCCGGGGACGGCTGGGAAACGGGCCGCCACCCACAATCGGCCCATGACCGCGATTTCACACCGGTGAGCCAATTAAGGCCCGCCCAGCATGAAATGCAGCTCCCCAATCAGGCAGGGGTGGGTGTTGTCAGCCACCGGGTCCAATGGCAACCTGGCGGCCAGTTTAAAAATGGCACAGGCAGCCCCTTGAAGGCTGCCATGGAAGAACATCTCTTCTGCGTTTTCAGTATTCAAGTTATGGAGTCGTGTGCGGCTGGACACGGCAGGTGGGAGGGCAGGTCAGGTGGGCACTCGGCCCCCTGCTTTCCAGATGAGTACCTCGCGGTTCTCTTGGAGGAGATGGCTGCCAGGAGGGACACCCTTGTCCCCAGAAATGGGAGGAGGAGGCCATCGCACCTCACAAAGAGGGCATGGGAGGAGGTGGCAGCATGGGCTAGCAGCCATGACTTGGTGCAGCGCATATGGATGCAGTGCCGGAAGAGGTTCAATGACCTGCTGCACTCAGGAAGGGTGAATACCATGTTGGCATGGGTCATTGTGCAGAAGTGTTAAGGTGGGCCTCATGGGTGCTAGAGTCTGAGTACCTACTGTCAATGATGTGAAGGTGGCCAAGGAGGTGAGTCCTGGCTGCTTCGACTGAGTGACTTGCGGCTTGAAGGCCATGGCTCGGATGTGCCCTGTGGGGTGTTCCTCAGCTGGGGTTGGCCAGGTTGCAATGGTGCTGCAGGTAGAGAATGGTCTCATCAATGCTCCTCTGTCCTTTCAGGAGAAGACCTCCTGAAGTCCTCCAGCACTACACCCATAGCCAGAGAGGATTGGGAAATGATGTTCCAAGCCTCTGCTATTTCCACCCTTAACAGCCTGTGACACATTTCATCTGGGTTTGGTGATTTATCCATTTTCCTTGTTACTAAATCCCTTAATGGGTGGAATCTTGTGCTCTCACTGGTAGTGAGGTTGGAGGCAGGAAGGGTATGTCATTAGGCGGGATGCTAGTGTACCCAAAACCCGTCGCCTTCAAGCCTCTGACTGAATAAAGTTCTGGGTGCGGAGGCACATGGTCAACCTTCCTGCCCTACCAGCCTTAAGTGGCCAATTAAGGACTATGTGGCATGCACAAGAGTTGCTACCTTGTGAGCAGCTTGTCATCTCTGAGTGGGGGGATTGGGGGGTGGGGAAGGGTGTGGTGGTCCCTCAATCCAAGGCAATCATTGCCTGATCGAGGGACTGGACATTGAGAAGCGTGGCCAACTGAGAGCCAGCCCCATGCCCTTGCTTGCGGCCCCTCTGACCCCTTTCCGTGCAACCTCCACCCTGTGAACCCCCCTAATACATCACTTAGCTTTGTTCTGGATTGCTCCATAATCCTGGGATTCCAGGGGGTGTTCTTCTGGCAGCAGCTACAATCTCCTGTGTGGTGTTGTTGAGCACAAAGCTGCTGGCCTCTGATTGGATGGTAGCTCTCGTTAGGCAAGACATCTGCCCCCAGGGACCTGATTCCAGGGGAAGGCCCCCTGCTGGCCTTGCCACTGTCTGACTGACATGTAGTTCAGCAGCTTTCCCAAAAATAGGAAGCGTGGGTCTCTGACTTTCTAGCTGGCAGGTGAAGCGCACCATTGCCTCAACAAGATCCCGCCCAATATTTTCCCTCTCATTATGTTTATTCCATCCATTATTTCACACTTCTCCTTAACTAAGTGTCTTTATTGCCCTCCCTTTTTTGTAAAGACGGACACAAAATATTAATCAAGAACTGTGCCCACCCATCTGCCTCCACACACCTTTATGGACCTTAATGGGCCACACACTTTTCTCAATTATCCTCTTGCTCTTTTTGAATTTATAAAATATCTGTTTTATTTTTTGATTTTACTTGTCAATATTTTTCATGCCCTCTCTATGCTTTCCTAATTTCCTTTTTAATTAATACAGGTAAATTGGTTTGGATTTAGTAATGTTTGTAGGATGATCAAGGTTAGGAAGTAAATATTCCAGGGTACTTGACTTTTAGAAAAAGATAGGTAAAATGGAAAAGGAGCTGGGGTAGCTCTAATGAATGAAAAAGGTAGTAGTGAAAAAGTGTCTTAGCCCAGGAAATCAAGTATAGAATCAGTATAGCCAAGTATAGCCAGGAGCCAAGAAATAACAACGCATAGAAAACACTGTTGGAAGTTTATAGGCTCACTAATAGTAATTATAGTGTTAGACAGAGCATAAACCAGAAAATTAGAGGAGTGTACACCAAGGGTAATACAACCATTAATATAGTCCAGACAAACCAAATTGGCACAAGTAGCTTGGAGGATGAGTTCATGGGATGCATTTGAGGCAGTTTTCTGGAGCAATAAGTCAAGGAACCTAGGAACAGGCTATTTTAGATCTAGT
This sequence comes from Cetorhinus maximus, assembly GCF_964194155.1. Classification (NCBI taxonomy): domain Eukaryota; kingdom Metazoa; phylum Chordata; class Chondrichthyes; order Lamniformes; family Cetorhinidae; genus Cetorhinus; species Cetorhinus maximus. The sequence goes on from NC_135889.1 coordinate 16,527,260, forward strand.
TTTGTGTATGAGACAGTTAATTAGTCAGAACATATGAACACAAGAAATATGGCTAATAGGTCATGGTCAAACTTCTTCACTCATCCCTTGATTTCATTCGTGGCCAAAAATCTATTGATCTCAGTCTTGAATATATTCATTGACTAAGTGTCCACAGTGCTCTAGGGTAGAGAATTCACTCCTCGTTTCAGTTGTGAATTAGATTAAAAGACATGATGGTAAATAAGCAATAGCAAACATTAAAAGAAAATGAATAATTCTGAATGAATGTATACTCCCTCAAGGAATATACACTCCACTCAACAAGTGGTACAACCCTGAGGGTTGAAAGGGTTTTAAAAATTAGTGAAGGATGACCAAGAAAAGAGGGAGAAAATAGAATGCGAGTAAATTAGCAAGAAATACATTAAAAAGTATTGTAAAAGATTTTACAATGCAAAAATGAAGAGATTAGTGAAAGTAAATGTGGCTGCCTTGAGATAGAGATAGGAGAAATTATATAATGGGGAATAAGGAAATGGCAGAGACATTAAACAAATATTTTGTGCTGGATTTTCACCATCGAGGCAGCAAGCTCGAGTCAGGAAATTTCCCAACTTGGCAGTCCCGTCCCCATATAACCTGCAGCATTTTTGCTCCAGGGAGTTGGGGGTGGGGTGGAGTTGGTCCCATCAACTCTGGAAGCAGTTCTAATACAGCCACAGAGGTGGGTGAGTGCCAAGATAGGCTGGCTGGAAGGCCCGTCTTGGTTCTCTGGGACTTTGTCCCAGCTGTATAAGAACGTTATTAAGCCCTTTAGCCCTCACCCCACACATGCCCATCCACTCCCCATGCCACCTCCATGTCCAGCCACCCAGTAAACACGCAAGGCTCCTTAGACAGCACCTGCCAAACCCACGACCACTACCGTCTAGAAGGACAAGGGCAGCAGATACATGGGAACACCACCCCTGGGAAGTTCCCCTTCAAGAAGCTCACCATTCTGGCTTGGAAATATATATCGCTGTTCCTTCACCATTGCTGGGTCAAAATACTGGAACTCTATCCCTAACAGCACTGTGGGTTTACCTACACCACAGAGACTACAGCGGTTTAAGGAGGCAGCTCACCACCAACCTCTCAAAGACAATTAGGGATGGGCCAGCGAAGCCCATATCCTTTGAATGAATATAAAAAAACAAGGAATCATAAAATAACAATGGCAATTCTTGAACTATGCTTAAAAAATACCCATTCAAAAATCTACTTATAAAAGCATCAGACAGAGCCACTAATAGTTTCAATTACAGAAAATTTACTCACTTCACATGTCTTAATCTTGTCCAAATGAACAGATATTGAAAAAACAGATAAAAGAAAGAATAACTTGTTATAACCTTAGGAAGATGTCAGCCAATCCAAGCAAACACTCCCCTTCCACCTGTCTAAATTGACCCTTGCTAAACAAATACATTAGTGAGTCTTGAAGCTCAAACGAGCATTCATAATGAGGCTCTTGAAGTTAAGACAAGTATTCATAATGAGGCTGTTAACTGTATTAACAGAAACAGATGGTCAGGCATCTGTTTCTCCAGATGGCTTCCAGTGGGAACCTTGTGCCACCTTTCCACATGAGGCCCAAAGCTATTCTGAGGTAATCAAGCACTTGCCTGGACAGTCTCGGGTCACTCGCTGAATTAAGGGCCTACAGCACAAATCCTAACACTAAGAGCTGCTGGTCAATCAAAATCCAGCAGCTCTGCAGTACTGGCACCCCACCAGGAGTGGTGGCCACTGCTGTTATTGCACTGGGATCTACCCAGAGGATCAGTGATGGATCCTCTGGATATAGGTAAGTGGGGCAGGATTGGGTTTCCAGGGAGGGGAAAGCAAAGCCATGTGGGGAAAGGGGGTCGAAAGCAAGGGCAGGCGTTCTGTTGACCCCCCACTGCTGGCTACCTCCAGTGGACATCGCGTGCCTTCGAACAAAGGACTCCCCTCCCTCCGCCCCCCCACCCCATAAGGCCACAGACAAACCCAACAGTGTTCACTGGGTGGCCTCCCCAGATGGCAAATCTCCCTCACAATGTTGGTTGAATACCAGCAGCATTGGAATGAGTCCCTCAGGTGATCCGTAAGTGGCCAAGTAATGCTGGGGAGACCATCCACAAGCCTTCCTGTCCAGGTCTTAATTGGAGGGAAGCAGGAAGGCAGTGGGATCTCTACCCCACACCCTCCCACCATTCAAACGCCTGCCCCATCTCCAGACTTGATTCCAGGGTGGAGGGGGGCTTAAATTGCCCCTATATCCATGACTTATATGAGGGCATGAAGTATAATGTATCCATGTTTTCTGATGATACAAAGCTGGGTGGTAACATAAACTGTGAGGGGATACAAAGAATTTGCAAAAGGATATAGACCAGATAAGTGACTGGGCAAGAAAGTGGCAGAAGGAGCGCAATATGGGGAAGCATGAAACTACCCACTACGATACGGAGGATGAAAAAGCAAATTTTTTTTGAAAGGCGAGATCTAGTAAATATTGATAGCCAGAGTGACTTGGCTGTCCTTGTACACAAATGGAAAGTTAAAATGCAAGTGTACCAAGCAATTTGGAAAGCAAATGTATGCTAACCTTTGTTGTAAGGAGATTTAAATTAAGAATAAAGAAGTCTTGCTGGAATATTTTATACAGCTTTTGTTTCCTCACCTAAGGAAGGATATACTTGCTGGAGATGGGGTGCAACAAAAGTTCACTAGATTGATTCCTGGGATGAGAGAGATTACCTATGAAGAGCAATCGAGTACAATAGACCTATAGTTTCTGCCTTATAGAAAAATGAGAGATTACCTCATTGAAACATATCAGTCTGAGTCTTCAGTTCAGGACTAGAACCTCTATTTTCAACCCTGATCAGGCAAACAATGCACACTTACCTTCCTCCAATTTTTCAGGACAATCTTCTGATGGAGGATCTTGCTGAATGCAGTCTGTGCAGAAAATCTGTAGCAGAGAGAATTGATGCAGAAACTACACCCCCTTTTTTTATAGTACTAGCTGTCATATTCTGGTAAATCAAGAGTTTAAATTTTCCAAAGATTCTTTGAAAACTTATGGAAAGGAGGGAAGTGGGTAAGATGGTATGGTGGGTGAGAGTGTAGGGTGGGTGAAAGAATAAGTTAGGTAAGGAGCTAGGGTGGTAAGGGGACAGGGTGGGTATGGGGGAAAGGTGGGTGAGCAGGTAGTGGGGCTAAAAGGGAAAGGTGGGTAAGGGGAAAAGGTGAGTAAGGGAGCAGTATGGGTAATGGGTAGGGTGGGTGAGGGTGTAGGGTGGTAGGTTGGTTGGGTGGTGATGTTGGGTCAGGTCAGGTCAGGGGGATGTCAGGGGGTCAGGGGGGTATTGAGTGGTGGGAGCTAGTCAGGCCAGGTTGTGTGGGAGTCGGATGTCGAAGGGGAAGTCGGAGTGGGTGGTCCGTGTGAGTGATTGGGAGTCAGTTCTTTAGTTACCCAGGTGTTAGATTAGGTTTTGATCTGTCTAACATTTCCTAGGTAACTAGCCAGGTCAATAAGTTTAGAACTGTCTGAAGTCTCCGACTCTGAACAAAAGCTCTGAAGAAGAGTCTGAAGAAGTCTGAAGAAGAGCTCTGAGGAAGAATCATACAGACTCAAAACATTAACTCTGCTTCTCTCTCCACAGATGCTGCCAGACATGCGGGGCAGAATTTTTAGCTCTGTGGGCGGGCGCGCACCCGACCCGACCGAGCGTGAAATGATGTGCGATAACGTCGGCTGAGCGTGCTGACGTTAACGTGCAGTTGCATGATAGTTCAGTTGGCGGGCGTGTACTGGAGCCGGCAGCGCTCCCACCGACAACTAAAAGGCCTATTAAGGCCATTAAGTTATCAATTGACGTTAGTTTTTCACTGCCTGTTCAACCTAACGGTTGGCAGGCAGGCAAAAAGGCCATGCAGCTTTTGCATTTTTTTGGAAAGCTCATCCATGGGCGGGATGAGGTTTGCAAAAGCAAATACAAATAAAACAAACACTTTATTTTTTTAATTAAAAACACATCCCTGCTCATGTGACAGAGTCACATGAGTGGACATGTTTTATTACATTTTTCTGCTCTTCATTATTTTTAAAAGTATCTCTTCATCTCCCTGAGGCAGCTCCGTGCCTCAGGGAGATTATTCAGCGCTCTTTCGCACATGTGCGCGAAGTTCGCATTAGACCTGCTCACCCTCCCCTCCCGCCCCCCACAGGCAGCGTTCAGCGCTGCCGCTCGCAAATCATGCTGGGCGGGCCTTAATTGACCCGCCAGTGTGAAATCACGGCGTGGTGCCAATCAAGGGCAGCGGTTGGCTTCCCAACTGCCCCCAGCCACCCTCGCTGATCCAGCACGCCCAAGGACAAAATTCTACCTGCTGAGTTTTTCCAGCATTTCCAGCATTTTTTGTTTCTAATTCAGCTTTTCTTTCTTCCAACCTCAGTCCCATAGCTGCAGTTCTGGTGTTGAATTTTGATCTTGGAGGTGGGAATCAGGAGTTTGGCCATTTCCTAACATTGTGATCCTGCCTCCTGCTTGGTAGTGCCTGCCCATGTGATCCTTATGGTGGAGTGGCAGGGATGGGCTGAAGCACTACCAAGGCAGAGACGCAGGTGGTCAGATGCCGAGGCAGGCAGGTTAAAAGGCCAGCCTCCATTTGCTGGGGCATCGGCCCAGTTCCAGAGATGAGAGTGAGGCACCCCAAATCCTCACTGTCATCTGTCCAAGCTCTGAAACAGTGAACGAGATGTCTGTGCTGAACTTCAATAAAAACATGAAAACAAAGGGGACCATTGACACAGTCAAATCTGAATTTCAATTTTGTGGAAAGCAGCAGTGTACTTTATCCAGTTTAATTTACCATTTCAAAACAAAGCCCTCTAATCACTCACTGTAATAAAAACACATATAACTTATCATATAGCATTTCATTATATGTGAAGTTAGCAATACCTTTTGAACTTACCTGACTTACGGTTCCCAACCTCAAACCATGGTTCCTCCTTGGTTCATGACACCTCTGAACAGATGTGAACCACATGCGTTCAAAAAACTGACCTTACTCCAAGAAAATTGTTAGGGGGGTCTGAAATGGGCACTTTTGCAATGGAGCCGGCAACGTAGGGACAGCTGGATTTGGGCTCCCAACACATCCCCTCTTTCCGCATCTATCAAATTACTGGAGCCTGGAATCAGGACGAGAAACCCGGAATTGGGTCTTACCTGCCTCTTTTTTTCCTGCTCCTCATGCGTTGGCCCGCATCGGGACTGCAAAATCCAGTCCACTGAGTACTCTGGCTCAACTACCTCCCATCAAGGCTCACCTCTCTGCATTCTAGCTGTAATTTGCTCCCTTAGAGCAACTTTAGCCACTCCCTGTCATTCATGGCTCTAATCCTGCTGGGCTTCTTCACTCCATATCTTGTCCTTGGTTCTTTTTCCAGGTCTGTCCCTTTTAAGGTAGAGATGATCAGCTCGAGACAGCCTTGGTCAGAATTATGGTACTTTAATGGCGATGGTATGGTGTGTTTAGTTATTTTCTATAGTGCAAGAAGGTTTACTAAATTAGTCAAAGTCAAGTGACACTAATTATAAATGTTTGTTAACAACTGTAAATAAACTAGATTATTAATTTATATTCAGCTAATTTCACTTGTATGAATCTGTCCACCTTTCAAATTATTGGAGACATCGAATTTCCTCTGTCAGTCAGGGTCTTAAAGTTAGTACAAAAAGCAGCTTCACTGTTATAACTTTCAGGGTTGTGTGATCACAGGAAGTGCTTCATTCATTCATGAGGCAGGTTATTTGTTCACTGTTGCTTCATCCAGAACCATTTTTCTTGGCAGCTTTTGTAGTGGTGGTTACCATTGCTATCCACTGTCAGGGGCAGGGCAAAGAAGCAGGTCCCAAGTCTACCTTAGCTGGAGCAGGAATTTAACCTGCACTGTTGGCATTAGTCTGAACCACAAGCTAGCTATCTAGTCAACTGAACTAACCAGCCCCTATGACAAGGTAGAGGGCCACAAAGGTGAACTCTTGATCATAAGGAACTGGGTCCGTTTACTCAAGTGACCAGTAATGCTGAAGGCATCAAGAGCAGATTTGAAATTTGTGAAATGCAAACAGATTATGTGGGAGACCTGGGGAAGAATTCACTTGCATAAAGGGGGAGACAAAGGTCTGGATTTTTAGCCCCTGATAGAGGTTCAAAAATTGAAAATTAAGGTTCGTTGGGCTTAATACATTGTGCCAAGTTTAATCTGGGCAAAACGCAAGGCCACAGCTACGAAAGCCTCCAGAGTATATTTCTGAATTTTAGTGTTAATATTGTTTTGAAGAATTAATGCTTCATTTGCATATAAAATTAGGTCATTACCTCAAGTCACTAGAAGTCACTGAAGTTAGCAGAATTATTTTTAAATACCTGTTACACTGGAAATGGAGATGATTTCCCACTGCTTCTGTGTCATTCTTCTCCTAGGATTACTAAGTGTAAGTGTGTGTCTGTCACAAAAGCCATCATCAGTGTACCATTCCACCCTGTGGGTACCAGTTGTTCCAAAGTCTTAAAAACATGTTTGTAGAAATGTATTTCTTTTGAAGTTAAATTATAGTTATTTGTTTCAAAACATTAAATGGACTCAAGGATAGCAGCTATTAAGCAGATGCTGCTGACAAAAATACCCATTCCTTTTCAACCTTGGTTATTGGTTGTGTTAAGCATCTTGAGAGTTAAAATCTAATAGAAACAGGTGTACGCCATTCAGCACCTCAAACCTACGCTGCTATTCCATTAAATTATGGCGGTTTGTGCTGCAATTAGTTGCCTTTTCTCCATACCGAGTGATACCCTTACTTAACGTTATTGATTTCAGTCTTGAAAATTTTAACTTAGGATTCGTGACTTTTTGTGCCTTAAAAAAAGCTTCTTGATTTCACTCCTAAACTGCTTAGTTCTAATTTCAAGATTTTCCCTCTTTTTCTGAATTCCCCCAATCAGGGAAAGTTTCTCTTTCAAAGCCCTTGATCATTTTAAAGACCTGGGCTGAAATCTTCCTGTATCCATATAATTGGAGATGGGATGCACGTCAGGAGATGCACACCAGGATCCTGTGGGAGTCCTGACACGCAGACATATGTGGGAATTGCCCGGGAAGCTTAAAATTCTAATGGCTGATTCCCTGCTTCCCAGGACCCTACGTGAATGTCCCCGAACCTAAGTTCAGGGCGGAGACTTGTGTCAGATACATGGGACTTACCTGAAAATGTTCGATAGTTTAAAACCTGATCTAACAGCTGGATAACTCCACAACAGACCACCCCCCCCCCCCCTCAAATCACACCCTCCACAACCACCCGATTACCTCCCCAGCCTAACCTAACTACGCACCAATCCAACGTGACCACCCCTAACCATCGGCTACCCCCCACAAACCTGGCCACCCAACTACCTCCCCCTGACCACCTATCTACCTCACCCACTTTGCCCACCTCATCCACCTCACCTACCTACCCATTCATACCCATTCATTCACTCACTCACCCTTTCATTAACCCACACTGATTCATTAGAAGACTTGAACCTTTAAAAACTTCCCTGAATACGGCAAATAATGCTGTAAAAGGGGGCGTGTCCTTTCCTTTCCCCGACTCTACTATGCACGCTGGACTTACTCAGGAGATGTTGTGCTGCCCATTTCTCCTTTAGCTGGGGTTGGAAGATCCAAGAAGAAATGGGCAGTATGTTCAAGTCAATAAAATCTTCGCGGGCAGTGTCAATGTCCCCAGCATTGCTGACTGGAAGATCTAGGCCCTTGATGAGGTCACCCCTCAAGTAGCTAAATTCAAGGAAATACAACCTCAGTTTCTGCAGCCTATTCTCAAAGGATTAACCCTTTAAGCCTTGGAGCTGAATTTTCACCACAGAGGCATCAAAGAGGAGCCAGGTTTGTTCACAAGTCAGAAATACAACTCCAGTGAGAAACCAATTGAAGTTTTGGTCTAGGAAAGCCCTGAATTGGTATGGAAACGGGTTACCTGTCCACTTAGAATCAGTACTGGAGGAGGTAGAATAGAGATGGGTCAAATGAAGTGTGAGATTCATTTAGACTCCCACGGCAGCCATCACTGACGTTGCTGGTTGTCCTAAGGGGAAGATCTGCCATTTGTGCCAAAGCCTTCCACTGCGCCAGAAGGCAGTGAGATGACACAGGGGAGCCAGAGGCCTGGCACCTAGGGCAGGACCTTGCTTCATCAATGCTGACCTGGATCTAATGCTGGAGACCGCAAGGGAGAGGAGGGAGGTCCTCTTCCTGGATGGTGGCAGGAAGAGCAGGGCACCTCACTGTTCAATGTCATCTCCTCTTTCTCCTCCTTACTCACCTCCTGCTCCTGCACCGGACTCACATTTTCAGAATCCCACTGGCCTGCTCAATGGTTCTCCTATACAGCAGGTGGTATTGGTTGTGCCACCTCTGTGCTTCTTCCAGGGGCGCTCATAGAAGGGTCAGCAGCCACGTCTTCAGGGAATATCCATTGTTCCCTAGGATCCACTCACACACTTTTGGGTTGGCGAGAAGATTTGAGGCCGCCTGGACTGGCAGGATGGAGGCATCATGGCAGTTGCCAGGGAAGGGTGTACGCACATGGAGGAAGCTCTTGTTATGGTCACAGACTAGTTGGATGTTGAGGGAGTGGAAGCCCTGTTGATGGATCTCATTAACCAATAGCTGGGTGCCTTGGTGGCTACATGGTGCAATGGGTGGTGCTCTGCACTAGGAAAGCACAGTGATGGAGGTGAAATTCAATGCCCTCTGTCCCTGCGAGGCCTTGTCTGTCATTAAATCAATGTGTGGTCCAGCTCTGACAAAGAGAATATCAGTGGCCAGTGAGGTACAATGTGCGCAACCCTTTTTGAGATGTCACTAGGGTCTGCAGCTGATCCTTGGAAGAAGCCAGAAGCAAAGAAGTTCAAGGCTACAGTGATTTTGAAGGCCGCTGGCAGGGAATGGTGAGCAGTGCAGCAAGGTGCGAAGTCTTCAGCAATGAGGGTACAGGTGTCTGTGACCATCTGCGTGGAGAGTTGCTGTGTCCTGCAACATTGGGTCTCAGTCATCTCTAGGTAGCTCCACCTTGAGTGGTCAATCCTGCATTGAGAGTTTGGCCTCCATTGCCTTCCTGTCCCTCTTTCCTTTCCAATGCCCTCCTGATGCCCAGGGTTCTGTCCTTCCTGAGAAAGGTGTTGCCCCTCATTGCCATTGAACCCCAAATCTGACAGTTGTGCTCCCATTGTCAGCTGCAGCCTTTCTTCTGGGCCAGTGGCCACCCAATTAACCTTGCCTCCTGTTCCCAAGGTGCTGGGGGTGCAAAGCCCAGGCGTTGAGCACCCATACTCGCTGCCACTTGCACAGCATCATCTTCTTTGACGAACTGCATATCTTTACAAAATGGTTCCACTTTAAGCATGAGTTACACCTTTTCCCTCAAGCTGGACATGGTGTTGTGACTTGATGAGCATTTCCACAATTTGGGCACATTTTTGAAAGTATTTGAGTGTGATGGGGCATGGGTTGATGAGACTGCTGAGCTCTCTTTGTCTGTAACCTTTGCACTTGAGCTGATTGGACAGACTGTGTTTGCATCCCTGAGTCTAAGGGTTTTTTTATTCATTCGTGGGACATGGGCATCACTGGCTAGGCCATCATCTATTACCCGTCCCTAATTGCCCTGGAGAAGGGTGCATTTTTGTGTAACCTCTTTGAATCTTAAATGGTAGATTTGATTTGAATGCCAAGGTTGTGGCCTTTCCAAGGTTAGATCATTATCCTCCAAGAGCAGACGTTCCCTAATTTGTGGAATTGAAGTCCTTTAAATTAATTGGTCACAAATTAGTTCATTAGGTTAGTATGCCAAATTTATATATAGAAGTCAATTGCCGCATCACCACCATGTATTGTTTATTGGGCTCACCATTTCCCTGGCATCTCTGACAGAATATTTATCTTTCAATCATCACACTTTTCTTTGGCCCAAAGTACTTTTTGCAAACACTTACCACTATATCAAACATAGACTTATCTTTTGTGAACTGCTCGAATATTCGCTGGCCTTCTGCTCCAAGACAATGTAAGAGTATCACTTTCTTGAGAATTGCTGCTATATCCATGTTGGCCATCCCTGAGAAAGCAAACAGGTCTTAAACTCTGAAGTCCATTGATCCCATGACATGAGAAGATCTTTCGGTGATGAAAGAAATGATTCTTGAACTGGTTAAGTTAAACTTTTTTCAACCACCTCATTGCCAGTTTTGTTGTCTATTCACAAGTTGGTTTTATACTTTATATATCTAATTTATCTCAGAGCAATCCAGAGATGAAACTAGTTCTAAGTCTACAACAGGTTTATTTACAGTGCTTTGGAATATCTTTTCAATTACAAGATGTCTCCACACACGTCTAGAGATCAGCTCTTCTCAGATCTTTCTCTGGAAGCTGCTATTTATTTTGGCTCATCAAGGTTCCATCCAGGCTTAAGCAATCAAGCAAGTGTACATAGATCAGTTACCAGACTAACATAATCAAACATGGATTAATTAAATCATTGAACACTACAGTAACACTGTGTCTTTACAAGTAAGCATTGCAGCCTCAGTGGTATGCTAGTCAATGGTTTCCTCCAAATCATGTAGAGTGGTTTGAGGTCGATTTCTCTTCCTGAGTAGATAGGTGTGAAATATATAATTTCAAACACCAAGGCTAATGTTTCCCCCTTGATATTTGAGTATTTGACTGTATCATAGATAGGGTTTTTGAATGCAATGAGTTTACCCTTCTGCAATATGCATGCTTCTATGCTTTTTTGGGATTCATCCACTTCTAGAGCGGTCACTCCTCTGGAACCGTAGAATTGTAACATGGATGTTTCTGACAATTACTCATTCAGTGGTCTTCATGCCACAGAAAAGGCACATCCTTTTTCAACAATTCCCATAAAGGTGACAGTCTTTGACCAAAATTAGGAATCTAAGGAGACAAAAATTTGAAAAGACCTAAACATCATTGAAGATCCTCCTTATCTTGGGCGATTGGCACCGCATGGATATCCTCCAGTTTACCCAGATCAGGACAGATACCAACACTCAAATAAATTGATCCAAATAAATTGATTTGCTGTATATTAATGCTGCATTTGTGACTGTTGAACACCAGCCCTTTTTTATGTGCTGCTTGCTTCAGCAGATGTAAATTCCGATAATACTACTGTTTTGTCATGGGTCATCTGCAATGCTTAATAATCCTGGTACTATAGAGGTGATACAATCCATAAATGCTTGAAAAAGATCTTGGCTAATGGGTTAACCAAAAGGAAGCCATTGGAAGAAATAACAGCCAAATTGGTATGAAACACTATGTCAGCTCCTGGGTCTTCTCTGTCAGATATACTGACCAATATCCATTCTTTGCGTCAAGTTTTGAGAAGGACTTTTGCTCCCATGAATTTTGCACTGAGCACTTCTAAATTAAGGATTTTATGTGGACAATGCTTTAACACTTTGTTCAAATGCCTTGGATCCAGGTAGGTTGGAATGATCCGTCTTTCTTGATGACACACGAGTGAGCGAATATCTTCCAGGGTTTGACTAATCTAATCAATGTGTGGCAGTTAGGATTGCACACAAGACCCGCAAGCTTTTTTGGCTTGTAATGATTGCCTCATACTTTCATCTGTCTTTGAATTATTCATCAATACTGCAGTTTTTGGGTTTGTCCAGCATATCTTTTTGAAAAGTATCTATTGGATTGGATGCAGTCACTAATTTGATGATTTTCTCTGTCAGCTCTGCTTCTGAAAGATCGCAGCAGGCACCCTTTTCTCTGCATCAACTGATAAAATAATTGATGGATTCCTTAGGCTGTTGTCGATATGTCATAAACTCCAGGCAATGTATACAGAAATTCACTTTGACTCTGAACTGGTCTTCCAAAATTGTCCAAATATTCCTGGTCTTCTTTCTTGAGCCCGAATGTGTTGAACCTGTGTAAACCTCAATTTCCAATGACTAAATGAATCCCTATGGCTTGCTTGTCTGTTTCGGACATGCCCAAATCGACAAGCCATAGCTCTGTGCATTGCTTAAAAAGATTAAACTCTGAGAGTAGGTTAGCTGCCTTCCAATTTAAGCTTGGGAATTTTGTGGACAATTTTGCAATATTCCCCGGGTCTTTCTTCTTCTCTGCCATTTAAACAAATACTCCTGCTAGGTTACTGATCAGAGGTTCAATACTGTAAATGCCTTAAATATATTGCAGTATTTAAGTTGTTTGTAGTTCCTCTATTCACTAGAGCTCATTTCACTTTTGCTGCAGCACTAGGGATGAGTGACACTGTTGTTGTTTGCACATGCGTTTCTAAGTACCGCCCATGAAGCTGGGTTGTGGTGGGAACCTACCACAATGCTCCACAAAGTGAATAATGGTACCAAAGACTTTTCCAGCCATCTTCAACTCTTGATTTTGCCTGTTGTTTTCACGACTTTATTCGGCCCGATTTTCGCTTGGTTCTCAGTTCTCCCTTGCCCTGCAATCAATCTAGAGGCCCTTATTTCAGCTACTCACCTTCTCTGACTGAATACTGCCTGGCTGCACCTCTTGTACACTGCTCCTACCTATAAAACTCACACACTGTCTATGCGGTCCAATCTCTGGTTAAAAAAAAGCAACAAGCTCTGCATTGACTGTGTGGTTTAAATCTTCAGATTTTTTCCCTGCTTACTAGCTTCTTCTATCAGCTTTGACACTAAGTTGTGTATGGTGTGCTTGAAAATGAAATATCCCCCACCACTGCCACCATGTTGTGTTTTCTTCTCCTTGTACTTACTAACATATAAATATTAAGGCACCAACCATGCATCAGGGGTTGTATAACACACAAATACATAGAGAGTTGAGAAGTTGGTAGAAGCATTACAAAGTATGAGAACTTGTAGACATGTCTGATCTGGTTACTCCCTCACAGCAGACTGAGGCAGAGTCACATGATATATTGCATCCATAGAAACCATAATTACACCCACTTAAAGATGTATCACAACACTGGAATCTAAGGCCAATATATCTTTGTGAGGTGCAATGTCAAAAATTGAATGCTGCGCTCCATATAGGGCATGATCAAGGCTAATCAGATTACAATTCTCAGCACAGGTAAAGGAATTCACAGCATTATTAGTTTGTTATAAAGTATGAAGAGGTTCATCTACCAATTATTTTGTCACTGTCACTAAATCTACCTGCTTATCCGGCCAAGTGGAGATACAGCAGCACTGTGTAGATCTTTATGATTTATATGGCTTCCAAGCTTTCTTTCAAAAGCTCATTCTCACAATTGTGTTTTTTTAAATCCTTTGATATATTCTGTAGTTTATTTGCACCATATGGAAAAATTAGAAAAGTGGTGGTTCAAATGAGATCAGAATGAACCATCTTCTAATGCATACTCTCAATACTATCATAATCCCCGATTTCCTCCCTTGAATTTACCACTTCCTTTCGTTCCAAGTTGTGTAACCCCATTCCTGTGCTTCCTAAGGCCACTTCTAACTCTCAAAACCATCTAAGATAAATTTATTCATTTGAAAAAATGACGATATATTAATTTTCAAAGGAATACACATACAATTATAATGCCCTAACGTGCTGTGTTCCTACTCATTTTTCACTGAATTTTTAATCTAGGAGAAACTCCCTTCTCTGCCTTAATTTTCCTTGCTAGATTGCATCCCATTGTAAATCATGAAATAGTGCAATTAGAATTTTCTGTCTCTTTCAGGCAGGAAAATAAAAAATTGCATGCTTAATAGTTTCTGTAGATCATACTTTGCATACTTTATGAATTTAAAGAACATTAGATTGCCTACTTTGATGCGTCATTTTCATTTCACAAATGAATGCATATCGGACATATCAAAAGAGGAAGCTCAACCTGCCAGTGGGGAAAATCACTAGGATATTTGCCTTTCAAAAGGTCACAATGCTGGGGATCCTACCATTGTGTTCACCCCATATGGAAAAAAAAACCTTCATGACATTTCAGTTCTTTTCTAATGCAGACAGAAATTGAATATAGGAACAGAAGTAGGCTATTCAGCCCCTCAAACCAATTCTGCCATTCAATTAGGTCATGTCTGATTTGTATCTGAAATCCATTTACCCACTTTGGTTCCCTGTCCCTTAATAGCCTTGCCTAACACAAATCTATCAATTTATTTTTGAAATTTTCAATTGCCTCCCAGTCATAACTGCATTTTGGAGGAGACTGAAGTCAGCTACATATAAAGAGATATCTACAGAGGCCAAGAAATCTAATGGTGCCCCTTTCAAGGGACTCAAGCTGTGTCACTTGTGCTGCCTGATCACTTTAATGCTGCAGATGTGAAGCCTGTGAAGCCTTTACTTTCCACACAATTCAGTGGCTGCATGCCTGAGGGGGTGCTGATTATTAGGCATCTAACTATAATGCCACTTTGAGGCAGCCAGCATTGAGAGATGCATTCTGGCTGCAGCCACCAGAGAAACACTTCTGATTTAAGAAATGGTTGAAACAAGTAGTGAGAGGGCACCAAAGATTCTCTGATGCTGACTTGGAGAACCTTGGGCAGGCAGTGGACTGAAGCAGGGGCAGGAAGCCCTCCAGGCACTAACCCAGGAGGCAACAGAAAGCAATTGTAGAACATGTCAATGGCGGGTACACTGCACCCAGAACCTGACTGCAATGTTGGAAGAAATGTAATGATATGTTAAGAGTACTATCTCATATTCTCTACGCAAACAGTTTGCATTCCATACAACCTCATTAATTACGACATTGACAAGGCTTCCTCATTTCCCTTCCCACATCCACATTCACTACACCATACCTTCTTGTCCTCATACTCATCAATGAATTTCCCCACTTTCTTATGTGCGCTTTATTTGTCATAGCTTTTCAAATGGCTATTAAAGTCCCTACAAACATGGACTGTTGGTGCACAATATCGTTTACATCCAAAGAGCTAGGGCATCAAGAAAATTCCTGGCTACATCTGAAAATCTGCCCCTTGAACTGAGAAAGCAGGTTTGCAAGTCTAAAATTGGGATTGCGCTGCTCATTGCAAGCATGTCAATATTTAAAGTTTCCAAGGTTGCAACATGAATATAAATACAACTGATGCAATTCAGGTTTTAACTTGGGAATGAGCAGAAATGTTGAAAAAAAAAAATAAGAACTCAATGAGAAGCGTAGTCTGTTCAAAGTCCATCACCAGAAAATTCCTAAGGGTTTCTCTTGTGTTTGTCTGCCATAGCTTCAGCAAATGATTGGGAGAAACTCAACCCACACTTCGTATCCAGGGTTTCTGCCATATTTCTGCTTAAGTTACAGTGACAAATCGGTAGAACGCCTAAGGAAATTTCAAGTACACGTCTCAGTCTCTGTACCTTGTACCTAAGTTTTGATTCAGGAACTGCCTTTTTAAAATTCATGCCAGTGTATTCAGGGAATTCAATAGACAGATTAAGTCCAAGTCTTGGACTAAGGTTATCCTGGTACACTGTTAGAAGTTTGTTTTATGGCCTCCCTTAGTAACAGGCTAGCTAGTAGAATGCCAAAAGAAAATATTTTCTTTTTCTAATATGCTAGTGATTGCTGGTTTTTAGAAAGTCAAAACAATCTCATTTTCAAAATGATTTCATTATCCTTTAAGTTGTGTCAAGAGAAAAAAGGCCTTTAAAATTGATCTAGAAGGGTTCAGGTTGAATTCTGGACAGCACAATTTAATTTGAAAGTTTATTGTGCATATTAAATTCTACAGATAATACACAGTTATATTTCTATTTGTCTTTAGAACCTCATAGATCTTCGTTCTCTCCCTGATGGAAAAGCTATAATTCCACCTTCTCAAAGCCCGGACCCTCAAGATCATTACAAGTGTCAGCTTCAAATATTCTAGTTAGGCATAGCATATGCAGTGTATTAACACAAAAGCGCAGATCAATAAATCATTAAGTAAACTAAGAGTGCCAGCAATGCTGACATCAACAATTCCCTGCTTTAACAACGTGATTTAATTAGCTTTTCCAGTGCCCTATTCTAGGCAGGACATTGAGACCATGGAAAGGATAGCAGGATGAAATGCATTAGTTATGAAGAGTGAGTTGAGAATGTGGGGCTCTTTTTACTGCAACATAAAGTTATGAAGAAATCTGATAGAGATGTTCAAAATTCTAAGGAATTTTGATAAGGTAAATAAGGGTAATCTACTTCCACTAGTCACTGAAACTTAGTAAAGGGCAGCAATTTATGACCACAGAAGTTGAAAGGGAGAGGTTAGGTGTTGTTGTTATAATGGTTACTGGACGAATAATAGCCTTGCACAGTGGTGGAAGCAAGACAAAAAATAAAAATAGCCTTTAAAAGGGAAATCATTAAATATCTAAAAAAGAAAATGTATGCTGTAAGGGCAGGGAATTAGACTGGAATATTTTTATCTCAGAGTTGGCATAGAGGCCTATGCAGTACAGTTAAATAATTTTCCAATCCTAACCTCAGATTAGAACACAAGAACACAAGAAACAGGAGCAGGAGTCAACTGTATGGCTGACCGAGACTGCTCTGCCATTCAATATGATCATGGTTAATAATGGGCTTCAACTCCACTTTACCGCCCACTCCCCATATTGCTTGATTTCCCGAGAGACCAAAAATCTGACTGTCCCAGCCTTAAATATATTCAACAATGGAGCATCCACAACCCCCGGGATAGAGAATTCCAAAGATTCACAATCTTTTGAGTGAAGTAACTTCTCATCATCTCAGTTCTAAATGACCGGCTTCTTATCTTGAGACTGTGCTCCCATGTTTTAGATTCCCCGGCCAGCAGAAACAATCACTCAGCATCTACACTATCAAGCCCCTTCGGAATCTTGAATGTTTCAATGAGACCACCTCTCATTCTTCTAAACTCCAGAAAATATAGGCCCAATTTACTCAGCCTGTCATCATAGGACAACTGCCTCATCCCAGGAACCAATTTAGTGAACCTTCACTGTGCTGCTTTCAATGATCCTTAAATATGGAGACCAAAACTGCACACCGTATTCCTGATGTGGTCTCACCAAAGCTCTGTACAATTGTAGCAAGACTTCTTTATTCCTATACGCAATACCCTTGCAATAAAGGCCAAAATGTCATTGCCTTCCTAACTGCCTGCTGTACCTGCATGCTAACTTTCTGCATTCCTATTATGAACACACTCAAGTCCCTATGAACGTCAACATTTACAAGTTTCACACCTTTTAAAAAATATTCTGCTTTTCTATTCTTACGACCAAAGTGAATAACGTCACACTTTCCCACACTACATTTCATTTGTTATCTTGTTGCCCACTCATTTAACCTGTCTACGGGCGTAAGTTTCCATTCTGGAGATGAAGTGCGTTGGCGGGCAGGAAAGTCAGCATGATATTCCCGCTAGGCGCTGGGTTGGATGAGTCCTTGTGATCTTCCACTTTTCAGCTCATTAATTGTGATCAGTGAGGAGCTTGTTGAATCTCGTGGCAGGGCAGGCAGGGATTCATCCGCCCTGCTGTTACTTCATGGAGTCGAAGGTCCTGGTGCCATATTTAAATGGCACCTGGACAGACATTCACTTGTTGCAGGCCAGGTGCGTTGTGTCAGGTTCTCCATGGCACCTAGAAGAACCAAACGTTCCGCTCCAGGGTTCAGCAAGGCCTCACTAGGGATTCTCCTGCAGGCCATCCAGGAAAAACAGGAGGTCTTTCGAGATTGGAGCCAGAGGTCCTCCCACCTGACCACGTCAGCCTGGGAGGGGGTCACCAGGGTGGTCAATACCTGTGGGCAACAAAAAAGGACCATCCTGCAGTGCAGGAAAAGGATGAATGACCTGATGCACTCTGCCAGGATAAGTGAAACTTTTACTCACTCCAAACTGACACTCTCACAAGGGCATCAGGCAGTCTAAGGGTTAGAGTCCACAGGGATGTCACACAGTAGCAGCAGATGGGACATCAGCACTGATTGTCTGCCAGCCACTTTAAGCTCACCATCTCATGTAAGTTCTTTCACAGATGGCATCTTAATCCCTTACTGGGGAGGGCTCAGCACACACAACAGGCATCCATGCTTCTGAACTGCACTTTCACCCATAGTGCTCACAATCAATCCATCTGTCTTTATGCAGGACAAGATCACCCATGACAAAAAGGAGAGCTAAGACCAAAGAGGGAACCCCAGAGTTCAGGACACTCTCCACCCCTGAGGAACTGACGGCAGTGCTCGCTGGAGGGGATAGAGATATGTTCCTATGTGGAGGGCAAGATCAGCCTCCCCCAAGAAGCCAGTGAGGCTGCATCCGGTATACATCAGTCAGATGTGGACAATGACTGTGAATGACCTATAATGTTGGAGCCTGCCTAGTCAATCATTAATTATCTCTTCTCTCTATTTCAGCTACCAGCAAGAAAAGATGAAGGACGACCTCCAGCAAGCACCCAGTCCCCAGACCAGCTCAGCTGAGAATGTTGAATACCCATTTGATGAAGAACCATCACTGCATTCACCTGCACCCTCCACCAGCGCAGAGACATGTATCTCGGTGGGCTCTAGTTCTAGAGTAGGCTCATAATCTGGTGATCACCTCACAGACACGTGTCCACTGCAGGCGGAGGCAGTGACAGCTGAGGTCGCTGACAGTCGGGAGACTGCTGGAGACCAGACCCCTGTTGAGTCCAAGTCTGATGAAGAGCCTCTTGAATTAGCTCTGAGAGGAATGTTGGAGATGCAGAGACAAGCAGGGGAACATCAGGCAGTGTTGTCAGAGGCCATCAGCAGACTGGAACAAAGGATGGAGGAGTCCATCCACATTCTGTCTTATGTCGTGATTCCAGCATGCAAGTGCATTGAAGTTTCCATGCGAAGGATGGTGGCCGCCTTGGAGATCCAGGTCTAGCGGTTTCTGCTGGATTTGCACTCGGACTTGCATACCATTGTTCTAGGATCCAGCAATGGCTAGGCAAGAGGGGGATAGGGCACCTCAATCTCCCTCCAGCTGCCCCTTTTCCTCAAGGAGTCAGGAAGGGGCCCTTTGGCGCCCAAAGGGAAGAGAAATGCCAGACAATATCCCAGCGGCATCTACTCAAGACACTCCAAGCGTGTCCTGCCACTCCAAATCCTGTCTGCGAGTGACCCTACCAACTCCAGCAGGTTAGGCTGAGGAGGGTGCACCTGCCCCGGAGTAGGAGACCCTAAACAGGCCAGGACCCTCCAGGCCTCGACCACCAGAGTACGCCTGCCAAAGTCATCCCAGACAACAGGGCACAGCAGTTAGCAGGCTGCTTCCACTTCTGCTGTGGGTGTCAGGACTGCACCTAGCCGTATGAAAAATTAAGAAGCTTTGAATGGACAGTGGTGACACGTGTTCATTCACTGCATATACTCTTCACTGTTGTAAATATAGTTTGTATTTATCCCTCTCTGAGTCTCAGGTATTCAATAGCTAATCGGTGTGAGGCGAGGTCCTGCGTTCATTCAAGGGTCCAAAATGTATCCCCTCGATTAACTCCTATCTGTATCATCAGTTCCATTAAGTTTCACTCAATCTTTTCACAATGATTAGCCTTTATTTCTACATCTGTGACATTAGCAAAGGCACTTCATATATGAGAATGATGGCTGGAGAATACACTCGTGACCCTTGAACCTTAGGCAGACATTATTTGGCCTCAAGAGAATTGCTCATCAAGGTTAGTGATTATCCCGATGCTGTTGCATTGAAGTCTGTAGTTTGTGAATATAACAAGTATTTGTCGTGACCAACATTAGAATGTACTTTGCAATAGCGTTTATTTTATGACAATGAGTTTTTGGGAAAAGTAGTATTCATCATTGAATACAATAGGCTTACATGTCTCCCTGCAGCTTGTTTTCTGTCTTCACGTTTAAGGCTAAACATTATTCATTTCTTAGTTCCCACTCTCTCCATGCACGACGCTGAACAATGGAAATAGGTTCCACTCGGTGACATTATAAATTCGAGAGAAATGAGTATGTGATGTCAGAGGTTTGCACTCATCCTGATGAAGCTGTCTCCTTACCTGTGAGAGTTTTACTTTGCTCCTGAACTGCTACCTAGCAGTGCTTTACAGAAACCTTCCATAAAGGCACAGTAAACAACTCGATATGGAATTCATTGCATCACTGGGCCACATTTCTCCCAAATGGCCAAGGTAATACAGGATATAGACTTGGCAGGCTTCTGACAAATGCAAGGTTACAAGTGTTTGTAAATAATCAAACAAGGGTCCTGTTGAGCCTCTCTCTGTGAGGACAGTGCGAACATAACTCGCAGCTTTGGGTGCATGCTGTAGAGTGACAGGTCACTGTGTCCTTTTGTCCAAAGGCATACTGGGGCTCAGTAACAAATGGGGCTTCTGCATTATTCATCCATGAGAGCTGGCATTTGGAGAGATGCTGAAGTCCAGATGTTGCTCCCTCTTGAGATGGTCAAGCACTAACAATTGATGAATGATTTTGCTGTTAGCGCTGCCTTGCTAAGCTGCTGTCATACTGACATAAGCGAATCCATGTGTGCAATGGCATTTCAGCCACTTGAAGGCTGCCATGCCCACTGACTTGTTAGCGCCAGGGTTGAAAGGACTGCACTATGTGTAGTTGCACTAGTGGAGTGCTGATCACATTCCACAGCAGCCATATGTTCCCAAGGCTACTGCGCCTTCTAAGGATGACCCAATCATTAGGGAAGAAGGTGACATATGCTGCTTCATTGATCATTGTGAGACTGATGACCTTTCCTGACACTGAGAATGAGGTTTTATTGCGTCCCCTGCATTGAAAACTAAAGTGAACTTCGATTGTGACAATTTGTCTTCACCTTATTCCTCTTGAAATCGAGTAGCTATGAGGTTGTCATGGGCATGCCTGCCATGTTGCGCCCATGCAGTGGCCTCCTTATGTGGCTCATCTGAATCCTCGCCCTCATCAGAGTTACCCCCTTCCAAGTCCTCCTTGTCTTGGGAGACATCTAGCTCTTCAATGTTTGCCCCTGGCAACATATCCCCCTTTGCAGCGCTAGGTTGTGAAGGGCGCAGCAAACAACGATGACGTGGGACACTGTGGTAAGTATTGGAGAGCCCTGCCTGACTCGTCCACGCATCGAAGATGCATCTTTGAGAGGCCAATAGTTTTCTCTATTAAGGACCATGAGGCGGAATATGCAGCACCTCTCCTCAGATGCAATCTCTGTGGCCAATGAATGGGCATCATTAGCCATGTTTTCTGGAGGTGCCTCTTATCACCTCTAAGCACCAAGCTCCCTCAAGTATCTCTGGCACCTGGGAGTGACTCAAATGTTGTTTAAGCTCCCTGGATACCTGGTACAAATATGCTGGATCTGCCTTCTGTGATCACAAATGAGCTAGGCGTTCAGGGACTGAAAACTTTTTCTATTACTGAATTTCACAGGTTGCTGCCAGGAAGCTCTCAAGGCCATATATGTGCAGTCAATTGCACCCTGCACTTGCAGGAAGCCTGAAATCACAGTGAATCCCACAGCTCTGGCAGCCTGGCTTGCTTCATCCACGTGGAACTGCACATAATGGTGAGCTTTAGTGAAAGGGGCATCTATCACCTCCCTTATGCATTTGTGTGTCGCCAATTGTGAGATTCCGCAAAGGTTCCCAGTGAAGCCCTGGAAGGATCCACTGGCAAAAATAATTTAGTGTGGCGGTAACCTTCTGAACAACTGGATTGGATGCCCTCCAAGTCTGTGCAGCGTGAATTCCTCACAGAAAATATGGCAAATGTGAGCAACCACATCCCAAGACAGGTGATGATGCCTGTGGCACTGACTTTCGCTCATCTCTATGGATGAGCTCCGTTTCCTATAGACCCTTGACCATGCCAGATGTCTTCATGGATTTGGCCCCACCTTGTCAGAATCTGGGACTTCCTGGGGCCCCGCTGGCTCTTGATCCTCAGGGCGGTGGTCTTCTCAGACTACACATTTACTACAAAGGTCTTAATTAGAGTCAAAAGTACCATGTCCTATAGCCCACAGTCAGGTTTCTGGTGGTTGTTCTCCAGTGGCCTTGACAATAACTATTGATATTTAATCCTTGCACTTATGTAATGACCGCAAGCATGTTGCATTGAATGCCATGACCAGAACACTGGAAACATGAAGGTTTGTAGGATCCATGCTGCTTCTGCACAGCAGCCATGGCCATTGATTTTTTGACCCTACATGCATTCTCACATTCCTCTGTAAGCATCAAATGCCAATTAAGACCATATGCACCACAGCATCTAAACTTAATAGATTCTCACCTAAATGTGCAACATTTAGTAAATTAGTAAAGGAGACAAGCTTGGTCATTGTGCATTAGACCCTCGTGTTCAGCATACAGCTGAGCCAGGCTCTCTATGGTCTGAGTTGGAAATTTATAGGGTGCCCCTTCAGTTGGCCAAAAGTTATGGTGCTGAATTCCTCCCGCATGCCCAGGGACCACTCCCCGGTCATTCAAGCTTGTTTTTCAAACTGCATCATTCTTAGGTGAATGTGAAAATGGTGCTGCTGACTTTTGTTATGGGGGCCCAGCTTCCGACCTTCCCCTATCACCCACCAAGTTCCTCCCATCTTACTCCATACTCACCTCCTCCTAATTCCGGTCACTACCCAGACTCCCCCGTTTCCCTTAACCCCATCATTGTTCATGTGGATATCCCTGTTCTCCACCCTGAACCTTTTAATGTTGATGTCCCCATGCCGTTTGTTGACCTGACCCCTCCTTTCTCGAGGCCACATGCACCTTTACTTTTCTACCCCACCAGGAGACTATTGAATACCATGCCATGATTGTTCAGCTACTGATTTACAAAATCCAGAAGCCTGTCTTGAACGTTACTGTGCCCTCTGCCACACAAAAGCATGACTCGAACCCCCAAGACCAAATGCCTTAGGTGACTGACCACGCCCTGCACACCATACTGTGCACGACTATCACTGCTCAGACAGGTCTTCCCTCACCCAAGACCGGGACCAAGATATGCTCGCCGTGCAAAGCCCTCTAAGTCTCTTCAATATGCCCCTGACAGCATGGCCTCGGCCCCAGGACAGTCTCTTCAATATGTCCTTGACAGCATGGCCTCGGCCCTGAAGAGTCTCTGACTCTTCCTCGGACAGTCTTATAATTCTTGCCCCAGGACAGTCTTTCACTACTTGTCTGTTCCTTGACCACCTGCTTCTGATTACCCCCTCCCTCTTGCGTTCCACACCCCCTCTCCTGCTCGTCCTGCCACCGTCGCAACCCTCCCTGCTGATTTTGCCTCCAGTGCCCAGCCTTGGCACAGCTTGTGATGCAAGCACCCGATATTTCACAACTATGGTCTTAAAGGAAGGTGAAAGCAATGTCTACTGGCCTCCAAGTCGTGGATGAACTGAAGCTCGCTAGGTACAGTCGTGAAACAGACCGTTCTAATTATCTGCTGGCGGAGCACTTAATCTGCAGGAGCCTAGGGCTTGGTCAGAGGAAAAGGGAGGCAGGTACACAAAAAAACCACAGTTAGAGGAGTAACATCTGTATCAATGGCTTCTTCTGCTCGGGCACCATTACATCCAAATTGCCCAATAATCTATCCTTTGCAGCTCCTCTTTTTTATCTACATGCTGTCCGTTAGCAACATAATCCAAAGACATGAGGTCAGTTCCACATGTACGCTGATGACAACCCACTTACCACTATCACTCTTGACACTCTACTGCGGTTGTGTTGTGCTTGTCTGATGTCCAGTTTTGGATGAGCTGCAACTTCCTACAATTAAATATTGGAAAGAACAAAGCCTTTGCCCCTGTCACAAGCTCTGTGCCTTTGCTATCAATTCCATCCTCCTCCCTGACCACTGTCTCAGGCAAAATCAAAGTACTTGCAACCATATCTGACTCGGAGCTGAACTTCCAATCTCAGATCCTCTCCATTATAAAGGCTGTCTATTTCTGCCTTGTTAACATAGGCTGAAGTTGGGCAGGCAATCAGCTGGTGACATGCTTATCTGTGCCTTTATTTACCTCTCTACTTCAATATTCTTCTGGTAGCCTTCTATCCTCCACACTTCATAATCTTCAGCTCATCCAAACTCTGCTGCTCATATCATATCTCCCACATCAACTTTTGCTCATCCAGTGTCAGTGCTCATTGACCTACATTAAGCCACAGTTCAGATTTCAGCAGAACCATCAACTCAAAACCTCATTACAACCTTGGTACAAATATAGACAATAGAGCTGATTTCCAAAGGTGAGTGAGAGTGATTACCCTTGACATCAAGGCAGCATTTGACAGTGTGTGGCACCAAGAAGTCTGAGTAAAATTGAAGTCAATGCAAACCAGAAGAAAGATTTCCACTGGCTTAGGTCATATTAAGTACAAGGGAAGAAGATTGTGATTGATGGAGGCCAATTATCTCAGCTGCAAGACATCACTGTAGGAGTTCCTTAGGGCATTGTCCTAACTCCAATCATCTTCAGCTACTGAGCTACTTCATCAATGACCTTCTCTCCACCATGATATCAGAAGTAGGGAATGTTCACTCATGATTGCAATTTCATTTGTGTTCCCTCAGAGATATTGAAGCAATTTATGTCCTCATTTTTGTGCCACACAAGCACCAGGCAATGACCATCTCCAACAAGAGAAAGTCTAACCGCCTCTCCTTGGCATTCAATGGCATTGCCATCATCAAATTTACATCAACATTGCGGGGGACTCATCATTAACCAGAAATTTAACTGAACCAGCCACATAAATGCTGCAGCAACAGGAATAAGTCAGGGCTGGATATTCTGTGGTTTGTGACTCACCTGACTTCCCAAAGCCTTCTACTGCCTGTGAGGCACAAGTGAGGACTGTGATAGAATACTCTCCACTCACCTGTTTGAGTGTAGCTCCAACAACACTCTGGTCCTTTATATATAAGACTGGAACCAAGCGAAAGCATTCCCACTGAGCTGAACATCGGAGGTGAGGTGTTGGAAGATAATGGTGGTTAGGCTTTCTCTTCTTGGAGATGGTCAGCCATGTCAAAGTCTGCTCTCAGGTTAAAAAGGTGGGATAGTGCACCACTGTCATAATCACAGAGGATTTCAGCCGTGACTTTGATTCACGCGATTCAAACAAGGAGTTTTGAGAAAGATGGGCTCAGATTTGGGCATCAACAACATGTTCAAGGACTTGAGAGAGGGGAGGGAGGTTGGACATGGAATGTTGGTTTGCAAGGACAAAGGTGAGTCTCATGTATAATATGAAGAGTCCAGAGTTAAATTCTGAGATCAGCCTGACCCGCTGAGTATTTCCAGAATTTTTTGTTTTTATTTTAAAATCTGAGATCCTGTGGTAGGATGGAGTTGACTTGTAGGCAAGCCAAAGTCAATTTGGAGCACCCACAAGCCAGCGTTGAAGTGCGGAGACAGCTGTAGATTTTGGACCTGTTTCCAAGGGCCAGGGTATTTGTGAGTGCATTGCTGGAGGTTTTCCAGTTAAGTCAGGGGGCCAAGAATGTTCTTTATCCAATGGAGGTTAATCCAAGGTCCAGCAGCTGTGTGTTAATGGTTCCAGTATTAGTAGGATGCACCAGCAGATCAAATGCAATAGCAGGGAACTAGGAACTGAAACCCAAGACCCAAGAGGAATTAAGTCTGGGGAGCTAGGGAGAGTGAATAGTAATCCACAAATTCTGTGAAGATGAACAAGCTGATCTGAGGAACAGCTGCAGGGTGGTGAAAATCACATAAGGTCAGAGGAAGCAGCAAGAGCTTGAGGAGCTGATTTAAATCAGTTCAGTGAAGGAGTTCTGAAGGACAAATTAATCAGAGCAGAATAAGCAGCCACAGAAAGAAAGCAGATGGAAGCAACAGAGAAATTATTCAGAATCTAGAGCAGGATGAGAATGAGCATGAACAGATCAAAGCCAACTCAAAGTAGAGTGAAAAGAGGAGTAAAGACCCAGTTTGCAGAAGTAGGCCAGGTACTGGAGTAGAGGCTTGTGTTGTCCAGTGGAGAATGCAGTTTGTGGAGAAAGTTGCAGGAATAAAACCTAGAATTCAGCGGGGAAATGTCCAGAACCCATTGCAGCAGGGTAATGTTGAGAAGCCAGCAGTGTATGTAGCTCAGTGATAGTAGCAGCAGATACTGAAAGGGTTAAATTATGAGGACAGATTGCATAAACTAACCTTATTTTCTCTGAAGAATAAGGGGTGATACAATTGAAGTATTTAAGATGATTAAAGAAGTTGACAGCAGAGATAGAGAGAAGCTATTTTCTTCCAAGGGAAAGCCCAGAACCTTAAATTTAGAGCAAGGTCATTGAGGGAAAGCCCAGAACTTAAATTTAGAGTGAGGTCATTGGGGGATATCGGAGTACCCCTTCACACAAAAGGAATTCTGAGGCTGGAAATTTCAACATTTCAAAACTTGAGATCAATAGATTTTATTGGGTAATGGCATTTAATGTTATGTAACCATGGTGAATAATTGGGGCTAAGAGACCGATCAGCCATGACCTAACTGGATGGTCAGTCAGACTCAGTGGGGTGAATGGCCTACTCCTATTCCAATGTTCCTATGTCAGCCAACTGCAGCATGATGCCACCACCAAACACATCTTTCCCTCACCCAAACCGTCGGCATTCTGTAGGGACCGTTCCGTGTGGGACACCCTGGTCCACTCTCCATCATGCCCAACACCTCACCCCCCTCCCACGGCATCTTCCCATGCAATCGCAGAAGAAGCAAAACCTGCCCCTTTACCTCCTCCCTCCTCACTGTCTAAGGGCCCAAATACTCCTTTCAGGTGAAGCAGCGCTTCACTTGCACCTCCTTCAATTTAGTCTACTGTATTTGCTGCTCCCAATGAGGTGTCCTCTACATTGGAGAGACCAAACGCAGACTGGGTGACCGCTTTGCGGAACACGTTTGGTCTGACTGCAAGCATGACCCAGACCTTCCTGTCACTTGCCATTTCAACACACCACCCTGCTCTCACGCCCACATGTCCATCCTTGGCCTGCTGCAATGTTCCAGCCCAATGCAAACTGGAGGAACAGCACCTCATCTTCCAATTAGGCACTTTACAGCCTTCCGGACTTAACATTGAGTTCAACAACTTCAGACCATTAACTCTCTTCTTTATCCTCACTCCTTTTTATCCCTTTTTTCAATATTCATTTTTATTTTTAATTTTTTTTAATTATTTTTTATTTTTTATCCACTTATTTTTATTTTTATTTATTTTCATTTTCATTCATTTATTCATTGTTTTATCCCCACCTTTTATCCTATTTTCAATTGTTTTCCCAACCCACCCCACCCCACCCCACAAGGGCCATCTGTCACTTGTTCATGTTGTTCTTTTCAGAGCACTTAGCCTAGTTCTGCTATTATCACATTCTGCTTTCTTACCTTAATGCCACTATCAGCACCTTTTTTAGCCTTTACCACTACCATTAACACCCCCTTTGTCCTTTTGTTCATGACATCTTTGTCAATCTCTCCTTTGCCCCCACCTATCACTGGCCTTCTATCCAGCTTCACCTGCTCCATCCCATTTAAATAGTATCAATTTCATCATATTTCCACTTCTCTTTAGCTCTGAAGAAGAGCCATACGGACTCGAAACGTTAACTCTGTTTTTCTCTCCACAGATGCTGTTAGACCTACTGAGCTTTTCCAGCATTTTCTGTTTTTATTTCAGATTTCCAGCATCCACAGTATTTTGCTTTTATTCCTATGATGTGCCGCATAGGCTGAATGGGTTTCCTTAAACGTACAAATATATAAGAATTAGAAGCAGGAGTAGGCCACTCACCCCCACTCGCCCCTTCAAGCCTGCTCTGCCATTCAATAAAACCATGGCTGATCTGATTGTAATCTGAACTTCACATTCCTACCTACCTCCAAGAACCTTTCACCCCCTTGTTTATCAAGAATCTATCTACCTCTGCCTTAAAAATATTTAAAGACTCTGCTTCCACCACCTTTTGAGGAAGAGAGTTCCAAAGACACACAACACTCTGAGAGAAAAAATTTTCTTCATCTCTGTCTTAAGTAGGTGACGCCTTATTTTTAAACAGTGACCCCTAGTTCTAGATTCTCCCACAAGAGGAAACACCCTCTCCACATCCACCCTGTCAGGACCTTGAAGAGATTGAAAGGTGAAAGCTAAAAACATTTAAAATAAGCCAGGCCTCATAGGTTTTTGAATGGTATTCTAATCCAAGAGACCACTGATTATTCCCTGCCCGCACGGGGCAATAAATGAAGACAATTGAGACTTGAGGTTTCCTAGCATTATGAATTAGGGTACTTTTTTGGCTGGGCCAAAGTAAATAAAGTTTTGTCGATAGCTTCAGGCTGGAAAATCTGAAATGTATTGTCTTTCATTCAAAATCTAACATTATTTTATAGTTTATGAAAACCAAATGAGTATGTTCATTTGATATTGGTTGAGGAGTAGCAAATAAAACTCAGAGATTCACATGGTAGTAACATCAGTAATGTTCCAGTCAATAAAACAAGGCTGCCAAGGAAAATTACCAAGATCATTTATAAATGCATTACACAATATGGAAGGGAAACAAAAGCAAACATGAAGCACCGTGTCATCAGTTCAGCCTAGAAATGAAAAGGCTAATGCAAACAAAAGTATGTAATGTTACTCTCAGCAGGGATTTGTGCTGACTGAATACAATGATTGCACTGACCTGGGATGGAAGCAGCAGCCAGAAAGCCAATCACCGTGACCTTCACCTGTCATGATAATGTCACCATTGGGAATGGACCACATCTTCCAGAGGCGCTCATCACTTCCAGTCACCAAGATTTGTTTCCGTGGGTGAAGAGCTAGGCTATAAAAGAACAAGGGGATGAAAAGCCTGTTTTCAGCACTACAATGTGCTTTTCAAATATATTATTTACTATATAAGCATATCAAAATATCAGCTTGAATATCATGAGGAATACAGTGTTCAGAAGCATTTTGGCATATTTTAGGTATCTATAAATTGCATTGTAGTATAATTATTTAAAGAATGTAGTTTAATGTGCACTTTGGCAATTAAATTAATCCACAGATAATAAAAAGGTGACAATTAAAGTAATTTGCCTAGTCCATCCTGCAGTTATGATAACACACTATAGGGGATTAATTTACTTTTACTGTAATGATGCACTCACTATTCACTGAATGGAAGTTCTTTTTTTTATTTAGTGGGAGTACATAGTACACATTGTGCAGCTTGCATGCTAATGACTAACAGCAAACTGAACAGAATGTGTGACATCACTGCTGATAACCCATTAATTCCCCTCCTCTCCACCCTTTAGCTGATGTAGAAGCATAACAAAGAATGATCAGTGTGTCAATCCAGGTGTGAAGGCACAGGAGCGAACAAAAGAGATCTTAAAACACTCACTTTACAAAAAAGACTGCGTAAATTATTGCAGGTGGCATAAAGAAATGATAAAAAAACTCAATTGAGCAGAAGGATCTCATTGCTAGGATCACAGGCTTCATCAGCTGATACTGGATACAATCACAGTGGAGATAAACTTAGTGTTAACAATTACCACATTGGAAGGGTGTGCTGACAAAGGCGACCAATTTGAAAGAAAGTGCTAAGGTGACAAATTCAGAATTCAGAGTTAGATTTCTAACATTATGCCCAAGCACAAAATTGATGTTGCTGATCAGTTGTCTCATTATAAAAACCATCCAGCTGAAATTGGGAGCAGGTGCCAGAAAGATAGGATTTTCATTCCGGGGGTGGTGGTTGGGGGCGGGGACAGGGGTGCTAACAGGAGTGGGGCCTGCTGTTCCCATGAAGAGGTTGGGGCTGTCGGGTTTCAAGGCAGGCTGTTTAAAACGGTTGCCTCAGAGGTCTCAGATTCAGCCCAATGCTAAGAAAAGCAGCAAGGCCCTCTAGTCCGCAACCCTCACATCACCTCACTGCCACTGTGCAATTGACAAGATAAATTAGAGAGCCAGAGCTGTCGGTCAAGCAATGCTTTTCCTGTGGTGCAGCTGCTTCAATGCTCTAATGGACATCTTAATCGAGCCTCATTATGCTCACAACCTGAACCAGCCCACAGACCTAGCTCGCACTGGTGAAAATTGGGGACACTGGGATTGGGGTCAGGTATCCCGGAATTGGGTGTCGGCCGCCATTTTCGCACCTCCGCAGAGTCTAGGCCCTAAAATTGAGATTTTAAATTCTTACATCTAAATTTAGTTGAAGCTCATTCACTTTGTAAACATTTTTATCTGAATTGATACGATAAGTCATTTCTTATTTTTGATCAGGCTTTTATTAATACAGAATAAAAAGTTGATATAATCCAACTTGCAGGAATATGAAGAAACCTGTTAATTGAATTAGGACAGTGAAAGAAGAGACTGGTGGAGAAATTCAACATAGGTATCATCACTTTTTGTGCAAAAATGAGGGAAAGAAGAAGTATTTCAGGTCACAATCTCCTATGCCCAAAATACACTAAATTGGAAGATCCAGGTTTGTTCATGGAGAGAAGAATTGTGTATTCCCTTCAATTCCCTTCACTTATTCCTTCTTCACCTGCCAAAAGCTCACCAACTCATTTGAACCTCCCATATCATCATTATTAGAACTACCTCCAAAGACCACAGTTGCTTCTCGTTTTTTTCCCTTCAACAACTTGTTGCCCTCCATAAAAGCCAAATCTATGCAACACTTGAAAACTGGTATAATCCCACTATGTCAAGATAATTGTGAATGGCTTTGGAATGCTTTCGCCAAGGTTCCCATTCTCAGCAGCAATGCCACCTGAGCTATAGAAGGTCACGCCCGAGTCAATAAAGCAAGCCCTTCATGTTTTCTATATATTCAGTTTGCAGTTTTCTGATTTCTAATTACTTGGATCAGGGTTTTCAGCTCGGCGCGCGGGCGTGCACCCGACACAGAGGCGTGAAATAGCGCACAATGACATCAGGCGAGTGTCTTGACGTCATCGCGCACTTGTGCAATATTTTGATCGGCGGCCTTTGAACTTTTTGCGAAATCTCATCCACGGGTGGGATGAGGTTTTGACCAGTGATTAAAAAAAAAATAAAAACTTTTAAAACTCATTTTTAACATGTCCCTGCTCATGTGATAGTCACATGAGGGGACATATTTTCTTATTTTTCAACTCTTTATTTTTTAATGTTAAAAATCTTCAGCTCCCTGAGGCAGCTCTGTGCCTTCAGGGAGCTTTCACTTAGCGCACCCCCACACATGTGCACACTTCAGCACTCATGGTCCTCCTGCCCCCACCTCGGCAGTGCTGAGGCTGAGCGCGCCTTTCACAATGGCTGGCCATTAATTGGCCAGCCAGTGTGAAATCACGGTCAAGGCCAAATCGCGGGCGGCAGCCAGTTTTGAGGCTGCTCCCCAGCCCCCCGCCGCACCTGCCCAGTGAGGTAAAAATCCTGCCCTTGGTAAATTATGGGTGTTCCATTCCCTGCTTAGTAAAAGGCTAAATGTTGATTATGGAGGCAAATCTTTGATTAAGTGACCTAACTCCCCAACAGACAAAAGCCAGGCTAATGCTGCTTGGAAATTGCAATGTTCATATATAGCTTTACATTACTTTATTAAAGGGCCCTAAACCTGACCATCCCTAATTATTGGAAAACTATGAAGCGGGTAATATTGATAAGAACGTAAGAAATAGGAGTAGGCGGAGGCCATTTGGCCTGTTGAGCCTGCTCCACAATTCAATACGATCATGGCTGATCTGATTGTAGCCTTAACTCCACTTTCTTGCCTGCCCCCCATAATCCTAGACTCCCTTGTAGATCAAAAATCTGCCTAACTCAGCCTTGAATATATTCAACGACCCCGCCTTCGCTGCTGTCTAGGATAGAGAATTTCAAAGGTTAACAATCCTGTAAGAAAATAAATTCCTCTTCACCTCTGTCTTAAATGGGAGACCCCTTATTTTGAAACTGTGCTCTCAGTTCAAGATTTCCCCACGAGGGAAAACAGTCTCTCTGCATTCACCCTGCCAAAAGCCTCAGAATCTTATATATTTCAATAAGACCGCCTCTCATTCTTCTAAATTCCAATGATTACAGGTCCTCATAAGACAATTCCTTCATTCCTGGAATGATCCTAGTGAACCTTCTCTGATCTGCCTCCAAAGTAAGTATTTCACTCCTTATGTAAGGAGACCAAAACTGTACACAGCAGTACTCTAGGTGGAGTCTCACAAATGCCCTGTAAAGCTGTGGCAAAACTTCCTTACTTTTATAATCCATCCCCCTTGTAATAAAGGTTAACATTCCATTTGCCTTCCTAATTATTTGCTGTGCACGGATGCTAACTCTTTATGATTCATGTACAAGGACATCTTGGTCCTTCTGCACTGTAACATTCTGTAGTCCTCTCTCCAATTAAATAATATTCTGCTTTTCTAATCTTCCACCAAAGTGGACAACTTCACATTTCCCCACATTATACTCCATTTGCCAAATTTTTTACCCATTCACTTAAGCTATGCCTTTGCAGATTCTTTGGCTGGGATATTCCACCCCCATTCGCAGCAGGCGTCATTGCAGTGGGAGCGGAAAATATTGCGAGAAAGCCAAAAATTGGTTTTACGTCATCGTGCAACCAGTTTGCGATCATGCGCTCCACATTTCCATCTCATTATAAACCCTGCTCACCAGAATCATCCCCCAAGCTGGAGCATCCAGGCACGTCGGCGTGCAATTAGAACAACATGTTTCATAAGCTCATGTACCTGGTGACCTGCACTTTGCTCGTCACTTCAAGTTAGTTTGCCTGCCTTTTATTGCATAGAGCTCACAGGAATCAGTGCCAGGCTTCACAGTTAGCAGCACATCGCTTTCAGGGAGTTGTCATAGACAAGTCTCTACCTACCAGACCAGTGGTAAGGCAGAGGAGGCTTTTAATGGGCTGCAGGGCTAGGGCTGCACTGGGGAAGGGGGGCAGCTGGCCTCAGGCAGAAGAAGGGGCTGCAGGGCTAGGCCTGTACTGGGGGGTTATGAGTGGGGAAGGTTGCACTCAGACACATGACTGGGGGAAGGGTGTGGGAGTGGTATATGTTGAACAGTGTAAGTGGCTTCAAGATGGGGTTGGGTAAGGTCCACATGGTCCGTAGGCACATCCACTTCGAAATGTTGAGGCTAACAAACTGACGTGTATCAGAAGCACAACAGGGTCAAGGAATACAGGGGGCGGATGGAGAGGTCTGTGAGGCCAAAGGGTGTTTTGCTGAAGTTGGGTTTGTGAATATTTGTTGGGACAGAAGGGAATGAGAACTCCTCGGTAGTTTTAACACAATCTTGACGTGGGAGCAATTGCCACTTGGTGCAAGAAATAGAACAGTGATCCAGTTTTCAACATTGGCATTCTTCAGAGTGATGAGCACAAAAGGATAACATACCAAAAAAAGACAATAAGATACAAATACAGGTAACAGGCAAGAGTTAATATACAGCACATTTCTGTTGATATGCAAGACATGGTTGGCCGTGCAACCAGCTTTGTCATATCCATTTGAGTAGCGTTTTACATCATTACATGTAATTTGTGTAATTACACCTTCACTGCTGTTAATCTGGTGATTTTACATCTCTGTGCCTTAACCTAGGATATAAATTAATGGTAGGCCACTCAAAGATTTATTTTGGGTAGGACAAAAGTCAGTGATTATAAATCAATATTTATCTTCCTACGGATCTAACGCTTGATTGAATTTTATTTGCACTCTGGAAGTAAGATATTGCAGCTGTTATCAGTCTTAGCTATGGTCGGTTGGAATCTGAGTTAAAACATCCAAAACTCATTTCACTTGCACTCAACCATTATGAAAGGAGACAAGATTTGTATTTCCATTAGTCTGGGCTATTTACAAACTACCAGAGATGAAGCGAACAGTTCTAGCCACACCCTATTTTGCTAACTAATTATTTCCAATAAATTGTTGCCAAAGTTTGGAACATTATCTAAATTTGGATTTTATTGGCATCCAATTCTAGTTCCATTCGATACTCCTCAGATAATGAAGCCAGCATGCAGCAAGACCTGGACGATACTCAGATTTGGGCTTACTTGGGCAAAGAACGTTCATGCCACACAAATGCCCGACAATGACCATCTCCAACAAGAGAATACCTAACCATCCCCTTTTAATATTTAACAGCCTGCCAGCGATCCAGCGTGTTTCCCATGTGTGCATAATTAATGAGGCGGGAAGCGGACGGTGTGGCGTGAAAACCCATCATCACAGTGGCAAGAAAAATGCCTGTTTTCACACCTGCTCCCACACTTAGTGCAATACAGGGAAAATCCCACCCTTTGTGTCCTCCTCAGAACTTGCTTTCCTATGTAACTTTGAATCATCAGTACATTTGGCTACGATACATTCAGTCCCTTCATCCAAGTCCTTAATATAGATTGTAAATAATTGAGGCCCTAGCACTGATCCCTGTGGCAATAAATTCCAAAGTTAGCACCGTCCTAAATTCACTAAAATATACCCTGAACTAAAAGAATGTGATTTTGTTTTACAAAAATCTTCTTACTGTTTCAGCGCTATGCTTTGATCCCACTGCT
Source organism: Cetorhinus maximus (assembly GCF_964194155.1). Classification (NCBI taxonomy): domain Eukaryota; kingdom Metazoa; phylum Chordata; class Chondrichthyes; order Lamniformes; family Cetorhinidae; genus Cetorhinus; species Cetorhinus maximus. The sequence goes on from NC_135889.1 coordinate 16,562,009, forward strand.
TTTTAATGATGCGGGAGGCTAGAGCTGAAGGTGTATTGATTTTATGATGGAGAACCTGAAGTATTAGATTTATAACATCTTCTCAAGGGCAATAAGGAATGGGCAATAAACGCTGGCCTTGCCAGCAATGCCCACATCCCAAGAGTGAATAAAAAAAGGAAAAAAACATAGGGTAGGCAGTATTAATAAGTTGTATTTCTTATTGTTAAACTGTAGATTACTGGAAGAGTCCCCACTCTATACATATGCATACAGAGAAAAATATAGCTCATTGTGACTACTTGGCTATTAACTAACCTTATAATAAACCATGAGAATGAAATCGGAACCATTCACTACTTCCACCTGACCTAAAAGATTAGGTTCTGACCTTGAATATACTCATGTTATCAATTACTGTGCATAATATACAGTATTCCATTCTCAGTAACTTTTATTTTTGTTTGCAATTGGTAGTGCCATTAATGTCCAATCACATTCACACAACAATATTAATGGTTTGTGAGGTTATTGCAGCAAGTTCATTGAGATACATTCCACAGTGATAGATGGGAACTTCTATAGGCAGCATTATGTACAATAATAAATAATCTGAGTGAATCAGAGATTTGTAGATAGCATCAACCTAATTTGAAGCCAGGCATCACATGAATGACGTCACTATGTGTGTAGAACACAAGACAACTGAGACGAGTAGGTGCTGGTAATTTATTCCCAAACTATGTTATTTTTTTATAATGAATGAAGTTGCATTTTACCTCCTTTTCTATGCAGAGTAATGGTCAATGATACTAAAGACTTTGCTACTGCGCAGGTCTAGGAAGCTATCAGGAAAGGGGAATAATCATTGGGTTTCGCAATAGACACAGGAAAAGTGCACATATCTGAAGTTAAAAATGCACAATTTAAAGGAAAATAATTCTGACATATGTGCAATTTACAGTCATAAAATTTGCAGGAAATGTTAAGGAAACATTGATCAGATACAATATAATTGGATGAATATTATAGAATCATAAAATGTAACAATACAGAAGGACTCCATCTGGCATATCATATAGTGGTGGCTCGTTGAGCCATCTAAATTAGTCCCACATTCCACTTATTTCTCCAAAACTTTGCAAATTAATCTTCTACAAGCATTTGTCCAATTGCTTTTTGTAAGTTACTGTGGAATCTGACTCTGCACTATCAGGTAGTGCATACCAGACCATAAGGAAAACAATCCCAACTTCTCTAATCTCTCCACATCCTTGAGCTCCCTCGTCCCTGGTTTCACCCCGGTAAACATCTTCTGTAGACTCTACAAGCCAGCCCTAAACCTTTTTCCTAAAGTGTAGCGCCCATAATTGTACACAATACTCCAAATGAGGCCGAATCAGTGATTTGTAGAGGTTTAGCATGACTTGTTACCTTGTTTCTGAATTAAATGCCCCTATTTACAAAGCCAAGTATCCAATATGTTTCTTAACTGCCTTAACATGCCCTACCACCTTCAAGGGTTTGTGAACGCCCCTCACATCCCTCTGCTCCTGCAACCCTCTGAAAATATTACCATTTAGATTGTACTGCCTCTCCAAGTTGTTTCTCTCAACAAGGTGCATCACTTCACATTTTTGTGCATTAAATTGCACCTGCCATGTGTTTCCTCATTTCACCAGTCATCTCTTTCTGGTACTATTCTGATCACTATTTACTACATTGCCAAGTTTTGCACCATCCACAAACATCAAAATTGTACTTGCTATACTAAAGTCCAGGTTATTTACATATATAAAACAAAATAACCTAATATTGACTGCTGTGCGATTCTATTGCATACTTCCCTCCAATAAGAAAAACATTAATTCATCACTAATCTTTGCCTCCTATCTCTTAACCAATTTCGTACCCAAGTTAGCACTTTATCTTTAATAATGATCATAAGACCACCCAATGAACCATTACAGATCATAATCATGGCTCCCAGTTTCAGACAGCAGCTACTGGTGATGATTCTGTTATTACCATTTTTTTCTCCCCTAGACCCATCTTCGGTTTCTTTACTTGCCCCATTACAATCACCTTTTGCTTTGCATCATCATCCCTCTTGTCATTTAATCTCTCCTGCCTTCCACCCTGTCATAGATCTTCCCTTTTGTTCTTTCTTCCCCTTACCACTCTCCCTGCCTTTGTACTTGCTTTATACTTGTTACGTCGCTAACTTTTCCCAGTTCTGATAAAAGGTTATTGACCTGAAACATTGACTTTGGGCTGAATTTTACCAGGATGGCTGAGGTGCCAGTGTCGAAAGCAGAAGGTGAACATTGTCATCAGAAGACCCCTCCATGGATCATGGAATGCCCAGAATTGAGGGCCCTTACTGTCTCACCCCGTCCTATCCCCCCAACCACCACAGTGTCTGCTGGGAGGTCACTGGGTTCCACTGGATAGACTCCCCACATGGTGGCAGGCCCTCCCAATGTGGTCAAAATGCAGAGAAGGGAAGGAGCCATTAATTGGCCAATTAAGCGCTCAATTGGGCTCCAGGCAGGCAGCACGTATGTCAACTTTCCCACCACTGGCAAAATGGTATGGCAGCAAGAAGATGTCGGGCATACCCTGGCACCTTCACATGCCAGTTTTCCTGCCTCCCGGCCTGTCGCCAAGGGACTGATAAAATTCCACCTCTTTGTTTCTCACTCAACTGATGCTCCCTGACCCACTGAGTATTTCCAGTATTTTCTGTTTTCATTTCAAATTTTCAGCATCCAGAGTATTTTGCTTTTCTTCCTTTAATACTATGCACTTTTATTTTCCAAATAAGTCAGTTATGCAGCACTTTGTCAAATGAAAGTCTTTATATTCAATATTTACTACCCTACTTTCATCATTACTCTCTGTTACTTTACCAAAGAACACATCAGGATAGTGAAACATGGACCTGAATTTTGTGCACATCATGTGGGCGTGATTGGCAGGCCCAGAAGCGAACATGATATCCATGATTTCACGCTGGCTGGCCAATTAAGGTCTGGCCAGCATGAAAAGTGCCTGGACATTAGGGCAGCTCTGCCAGCGGGAGCAGGAGCATGGCGGGCGCAGGGTCCAATGGGTACCCAGAGGGGCCGGTTCAAAAACTGCACAGGCAGCTCCCTGAAGGCTTCCAGGAGTTGGTGAGGTGCATCAAGGAGCTGTCCAGGAGACAATCTAATATCTGGCAGCAGTTATAGCCTCAGCACGCGCTGGGCATGCCAGGCAGGAGGGAAATGCTAGTGGGCACGCTGTCCAATGATTCCCTGATGAGTGCCTGCTCATTCTTATGGAGGCAGTATGTGCCTGGCATGATATTCTCATGCCGTGGGATGGCAAGTGGAAGCCACCCCACCTGACGAAGAAAGCCTGGACAGAGGTGGCTGCCCAGGTGAGCAGGCATGATGTTGCACATGGATCCAGTGCTGGAAAAGTTCAATGATCTTCTGCGATCCGCAATGACGAGTACCAACTTTGCATGGAGCTATGTATAGGTGTCCTGGAGAGTGGCCGTTCATCATGGTGCTCAGGGGTGTGAGATGAAGAGTGCGAAATCGTCCTCGTCCAGAAGTCCCCAGCATCACAGATGCCAGTCTTCAGCCAATTCGATTTACTCTACGTGATATCAAGTAACAGCTGAAGACATTTGATACTGCAAAGGCTATGGGCCCTGACAATATTCCAGCAATAGTACTGAAGACTTGTGCTCCAGAACATGCCATGCATCTAGACACAGCTACAACACTGGCATCTACCCAGCAATGTGGAAAATTGCCCAAGTATGCCCCTGCGCACAAAAAGCAGGACAAATCCAAGCTGGCCAATTACCACCACGTCAATCTACTCTCGATCATCAGTAAACTGGTGGAAGGGGGTCATCAACAGTACTATCAGGCTGCAATTGCTTAGCAATAACCTGCTCGCTGACGCCCAGTTTGGGATCCGCCAGGGCCACTCAGCTTCTGACCTCATTGCAGCCTTGGTTCAAACATGGACAAAAGAGCTGAACTCCAGAGGTGAGGTGAAAGTGACTGCCCTTGACATCAAGGCCACATTTGACTGAGTGTGGCATCAAGGAGCCTAGCAAAACTGAAGTCAATGGGAATAACGGGAAAACTCTGCACTGGTTGGAGTCAATCCTAGCACAAAGGAAGTTGGTGTGGTTTTTGGAGGTCAGTCGTCTCAACACTAGGACATCACTGCAGGAGTTCATCAGGGCAGTGTCCTAGGCCCAACCATCTTCAGCTGCTTCATCAATGACCTTCCTTCCATCATAAGGTAAGAAGTGGGGATGTTCGCTGATGATTGCACAATGTTCAGCACCATTCACACCTCCTCAGATACTGAAGCAGTCCATGTCCAAATGCAGCAAGACCTGAACAACATCCAGGCTTGGGCTGACAAATGGCAAGTAACATTTGCACCACACAAGTGCCAGGCAATGATCTTCTCCAACAAGAGAGAATCTAACCAATGCCCCTTGACATTCAATAGCATTACCATCGCTGAATCCCCTGCTATCAACATCCTGGGGGTTACCATTAACCAGAAACTGAACTGGACTAGCTGTATAAATACTGTGGCTACAAGAGCAGGTCAGAAGCTAGGAATCCTGCGGCGAATAACTCACCTCCTGATTCCCCAAAGCCTGTCCACCATCTACACGGCACAAGTCATTAGTGTGACGGATTACTCTCCACTTGCCTGGATGAGTGCAGCTCCAACAACACTCAAGAAGCTTGACACCATCCAGGACAAAGCAGCCTGCTTAATTGGGACTCCATCCACAAACATTCACTCCATCCAGCACTGACGCACAGTAGCATCAGTGTGTACCATCTACAAGATGCACTGCAGAAACTCAGCAAGGCTTCTTCGACAGCACATTCCAAACCCATGACCACTATCATCTAGAAGGACAAGGGCAGCAGATACATGGGAACACCACCACCTGGAAGTTCCCCTCCAAGCCACTTACCATCCTGCCATGGAAATATATCACCATTCCTTCAGTGTCTTTGAGTCAAAATCCTGGAACTCCCTCTCTAATAGCACTGTAGGTGTGCCTACACCACATGGTGGACTAAGGCAAAATATTACGGATGCTGAAAATCTGAAACAGAAACTAAAAATGCTGGAAAGACTTAGCAGGTCTGACAGCATCTGTAGAGGGGAGAACAGAGTTATCGTTTCGAGTCCGTATGGCTCTTCTTCAGAGCTAAAGGGAAGTAGAAATGTGGTGAAATATATACTGTTTAAGGTGGGGTGGAACAGGTGAAGCTAGATAGAAGGCCAGTGATAGGTGGAGGCAAAGGAGAGATTGCAAAAGATGGTCATAAACAAAAGGTCAAAGGGATGTTAATGGTGGTGGTACTGGCTAAAGGAGGTGCTAATGGTGACATTAAAAGTAGAAAGCAAAATGTGATAAGAGCCAGACCAGGGTAAGCACTCTGGAAAGAACAACATGAGCAAGTGACAGATGGCTCTAGTGGGCCTAGTTTCCCAGTGCGCTTACCCTGGCCCGCAATTATCACATTCTGCTTTCTACTCTTAATGTCACCATTAGCACCTCCTTTTGCTAGTACCACTACCATTAACACCCCTTTGACCTTTTGTTTATGACATCTTTTGCAATCTCTCCTTTGCCTCCACCTATCACTGGCCTTCTATCCAGCTTCACCAAATGCAGCACTCGCAAATGGAAGTTTAAGTCATTTTGAGCACAAGAGGGGTTGTCATGGTTGAAGTAACTTTCTTTGAAATGTGTGTTCTGTATAATTTGTTTTTTTTGAAACCACCATATAAATGTCTCTTTCTGTGTGATGGCCTGAATTTGCCTCGTGGCTTTCAGAGTTGATGGGCCTGGGATTTGCATGTGACATAGGGGAAGGGCAGCAAACTTTATTTCAGAGGTCATACCTTGACCTGTGGATGACAGGTCTCTCATAAGGGGAGATCAGTAAGGTGGCGTTACCCTTGTCTCAGTTTAAATCCATGCCTTGGATATCTAGCTGAAAGAATGGCCTCCTGAGTCTCCTTACCTCCCAGAAGGTTCCTCACTTCTTCATTCACTTCCTCACCCTGGGCCTCCTCTGGCTCCTCATCAGACCTGTCACTTGAATCATCTTTTGCGGCCTGTGGAGCTACTTCGCGGTCATCATCCTCCAATGGGTACCCTTTGCCAGATCCGAATTGTTCAGCGCACAGCACACAATGACAATAAGCGAGACGCCCTCTGGTGGATATTGCAGTGCTCCCCCTGATCGGTCCAGGCAGCAGAACTTCATCTTGTGTGGCCCAATGGTCTTCTCAATTACTGCCCTTGTAGAGGCATGACTTCTATTGTACCTCTCTTCCGTTTCTGTCCTTGGGTATCAGAGTGGCATCATGAGCCACCTTTTTAAGAGAATAGCCTGTGTCACCTAGGAGCCAACCATCAAGCTGAGCTGGAGCGACGAAGCAGCTTAGCACCTGTGAGTGTAGCAGGATGTATGCATCATGGGACCTGCCAGGGTGCCTGGCGCAGACCTGCAAGATCTGTGTCTTGTGGTCGCAAACTATCTGGACGTCCGTGGAATGGAATACCCTTCTGTTCACGAAGGCACCCGGCTCATCTATTGGCGCCTTTATGGCTGCTCAAGATGAGGTTCTGCTGCCTGAAACCAATCGGGGCAATATCCACCAGAGCGGATCTCACTTATAGTTGTTGTGTGCTGCATGCTGCACAATCTGGCTCTGGCAAGGGGGAACCCATTGGAGGATAATGACAGCGAGGCAGCTCCTCAGCCTGCAGAAGATGACTCAAATAATGGGTCTGCTGAGGAGCCAGAGGAGGCCCAGGGTGAGGACGTGAACGTAGAAGTGATGAACTTTGATGTGTGCAATCTATGGCACCCTGGATGCGGGGGAACCCAGCGATTGCAGCAAAGCCTCTGGCTCACTCAGCCTGGCTGGCTTCATCGGTCCAGTAATGAATTAAGTTCATGACCCGTCTGAACAGTGCATCAGTGACCAGCTTGATGCAGCTGCAGGCAGCAGATTGAGGAACACCACATAGATCTCTCACTGACCTTTGGAAAGAACCAGAGGCGAAAAAGTTCAGGGCCGCTGTTACCTTATGGGACACTGGCATAAGGTGGCCACCCTCACAGTTTGAAGTGATCTCTAGGCCAATCATATGGCATATGGAGGTCACAGTGTCCCTAGGGAGGTGGGGTCTTCTTCGGCACTGAACCTTGGACATGTCAAGTTAGCTGGAGTGCTGTCTGTAGACTCTGGCTGCAGGATATTGGCGTCTTCTGCGGACTCCTCCACCTTGCACATTCTGCTGACACTGAACCCTCTCTGGCTACACCTCTCCCCCTTCAGGTCGCTCTCTGGGACACGGCTTGTGTGGCTGCACCTCTCCTCCCTCAGGTTGTTCTCTGGGATGCTGCCTGTGTGCTGTACCTCTTCTCCTTCAGGTTGTTCTCTGGAACGCTGCCTGTGTGGCTGTACCTCTTCTCCCTCAGGTTGTTCTCTGGGATGCTGCCTGTGTGGCTGTACCTGTTCTCCCTCAGGTTGTTCTCTGGGATGCTGCTTGTGTGCTGTACCTCTTCTCCCTCAGGTTGTTCTCTGGGATGCTGCCTGTGTGGCTGCACCTCTTCTCCCTCAGGTTGTTCTCTGGGATGCTGCCTGTGTGGCTGTACCTCTTCTCCTTCACGTTGTTCTCTGGGACGCTGCCTGTGTGGCTGTACCTCTCCTCCCTCAGGCTGCTCTCTGGGACGCTGCCCATATGGCTACACCTCTCCTCCCTCAGGTCGCTCTCTGGGATGCTGCCTGCGGACAACAGACCTCCTCTCCCTTCTGGCCCTCTCCTCCTCTTCAGAGGAGGTTCCTCCAGTGGAGTAGACTATCCCCATTTGCTGGTACGCAGATGCCACAGGATAGTGACCTGAAGCGTGCACATATTAGAAAGCCTCTAAGAAAGCTTTAAGCCAAAGAGTCCTTCAGAAAACACAGAAAATGCAATGAACTATCAGAAAAACACCTACAACCAACTCTCATCTATACTCCTAGCTACTCACATTTCCCGGCACTGGTTGATTTTTATCCACCCCTAGATTGAGGTTACAATAGAAACAGGATGGTCGCTGGCTTGTGTAACCCATGCATCAACCATAAAATTGCACAGGCCATGTAAAATTTGAGATAATTGGCCTTTTAATGGGCTTAATTGCCCTTTTAATTCTCACAAGGCGTGTTTCCAACTCCTGCACGTGCCCGTTGATCGTAGTACGGCGTGATGGCACAATGATGTCGGGACGCATGCCCTCCATCTTTCCGTGCGATTTCACGTGAATTCGAGTCGGCCGCGTGCATGTTTCTAGAGCGTAAAATTCTGGCCCATGGTTTGCCTTTACCAAATCCATGCTGGCCTAAATTAAGCTTCTCTAAGGGAGTATTAATTTTGTCCTTGACAAGATCTCTTATAATTATTCCATCGCTGATGCAAGTCCTGTAGTTACCAGGTTTATCACTCCCCCTTTTTTGAACATGGGTATATTTGCTATCCTCCAGTCCTCTGTCATGACTTCTATATCTAAGGAAGACTGAAAGAGTGTAATCAGAGCCTCTTTATCTCATCCCTAGCTTCAACTCAGCAACATAGGATGCATCCCATCTAGACTGTGAGACTGAAAGAAAAATACTGTGGATGCTGGAAATCTGAAATAAAAACATAAAATGCTGGAAAAACTCAGCAGGTAATAGACTGTGAGACTGTTATCTTTGAGCGATGCAAACCTATTTAGTACCTCTTTTCTATTTTTATCTTATCTCTATTCCCGTTCCTCTACTGCAACATTAACTTCATTTTTAAAATTAATTTATGGGATGTGGGTGTCACTGGCAAGACTAACATTTATTGCCCACTCCTAACTGCCCTTGAGAAAGCAGGGATGTTCCATGCACTTGCTGCCTTTGTCCTTCTAGGAAATACAGGTTGCTGATTTGAGCAGTGCTGTTGAAGAAGCCTTGCCAAGTTGCTGCAGTGCATTATGTAGATGGTATACACTTCAGCCATGGTGCACCAGTGATGGAGGCAGTGAATGTTTAAGGTGATAGATGTGGTGTTTTTTTCCTGGATGATGCAAGCTTCTTGAATGTTGCTGGAGCTGCAACAATCTAGGCAAGTGGAGAGTATTCCATCACACTCCTGTCTTCTTTCTTCCCTTGATGCAACTCATTTATACCTCAGCCTCTTCATCTACAAGAATATATTCTTGATGTACCTGTATATTATTGAAAATCTTGAGTCTGAGTGAATGTGTCTCTCTTTGATGTAATGTAGAACGCTTTGATCAATCAGCTCAGTATACAAAAAAATGCTTCAAACAATCATCTGCTTATGACGTGCTGGGTTAGCTGGCCATTTCTGTTGGCAGTTTTTGCCAAGATATGTGCTGGTTGCCACTGACACCTTCTGTTTGTATTTTGTATGCCTTACTTTTCCATTGTTACTCTGAGAAATTCACTGGAGATCCACATACACATATGCATGCATGAGAGTGAAAGGGAGGCAAGAAATTTTGGAGAATGTGGAAGTTAACTACATTATGGTTTAATTCAATTATTCTCTTCCAATTATATGATTTATTGCAAAATATTTTATACTATTATATAATATAACCATATAATTGTATAATTTACATGAGGGCAATATTTTTAAACCCCACTTAAATCTTTAGTTCTTTAAAATCACTTCACCATCCTCCTTCTCAATCTACAGCAGTATATTAATAACAAAAGCAAAATACTGTAAATGCTGGAAATGTGAAATAAAAACAGAAAATGTTTCAAACACTTAGCAAGTCAGGCTGCATCTGTGCAGTGAGAAACAGAGTTAACATTTCAGGTCTGTGACCCCTCATCAGAATATTGACTTGTTTAGCTGCAAGATGAATAATGCAGCTATTATTCTGCATTAGAGATCAATGTTTAGAAATGCAATTGCAGCCTGCCCATTTTCAAACACTAAACAGGCACATGGACCTCCACTATGGTAGTGAGGAAGCACAAATGCATTTCATGCAGCAAATGTGCTGCTGGGCATACTGGATCAGGTTTGTCCATAGGCATCCAGAGCACATACTGTAACAATTTACAGCAGTTAGTAAATGAGGGTCCTGCACATGTTGGGTGAGCTTTTTCCAATATTGACATCTCCAGCCCCTGCTGCACTAGGCGCTAAACCTGTCCATCAACTTATGGTGCTAATTAAGCAGGAAGGATCCTTCACCAGTTCTGTTAAAACATTAGTTGCTAAATGTCATTTCAGGCTGTTGGTTAACTATTAGGCCTTTTTCTGGCCTGTTTTCTGATGGAAAAGTTGTCAGATTGCTGAGAATATGATTTTGCTGGTTTTGCACTGGTTTAAGCTGTCTTGTAAGCAGTTTAACTACCGTGAAGTGTGGACTGGTATGGCTGCCTTTAAGACTAAATGATGAGGATCAGAAGTTAGTAAGACAACAGAGAGCAGGAACAAGTATACAAGAGGGAGGAAGAAGGGACTGTGCAGGAGGCCAAATCCACAGCAGGTATTCAGGGAGACGGAGGAGCAATGTTCAAAGCACTTTACAATGAAGGCTGTCGCTGAGCTACATCACCTGCTGCAGCCACAACTTGAGTCACATGCCAGGGCCTATGCACCGACTGTGGTCGTTAACCTTTATGCCACGAGTTCCTTTCACGTTGCATCAGATCACAAAAGTGACAGATCACAGTACAGAATTTATCAGGGGGAACACCTATAACTTGTTCCTCATGGACAGAGAAAAGCAGGACCAAAAAGCATTAGATGTTGCCCAAATTGCAAGCTTCAGAGTGCAAGGTGCCATAGAATATGTACTCCCCTACTGACACTAGCTGCAAGTAGGAGCTGCACAAATGGAGCATCAGGAAAGAGACGGTGCACCTAAGTACATAAATGCTGCACGGGAGCCGTGGTGGAGGCTGACAGGAGGAGAGCGGTGATGCTATCGTGGGGCGGGGGATGCCAGGAAGCTCCCAAGAAATACTCTCAGAGGGGAGTGGCAGAGTGGGAAGGGAGATGCCCAGAGTATGGCCTTCAGGATCTGGCAGCAGTGCTAGAAGAAGTTACCTGAACTCATGCAGGAGGTCAAGATCAGTGAATGCATCTTTTGTTTATTATTTATTCACTCACAGGATGTGGGCATCGCTGGCTGGGCCAGCCTTTATTGCCCGTCCATAATTACCCTTGAGAAGGTGGTGGTGAGCCACCTTCCTGAACCTCTGCAGTTCATGTAGTGTAGGTACACCCACAGTGCTGCTGGGAAGGGAGTTCCAGGATTTTGACCCAGCAACAGTGAAGGAACGGCAACATAGTTCCAAGGCAGAATGGTGTGTGGCTGGGAGGGGAACTTGCAAGTGGTGGTGTTCCCATGCATCTGCTGCCCCTGTCCTTCTAGGTGGTAGAGATCAATGGTTTGGAAGATGCTGTTGAAGGAGCTTTGGTGAGTTGCTGCAGCGCATCTTGTAGATGAAATGCACTGTTGCCACTGTACGTCAGCAGTGGAGGGAGTGAACGATTAAGGTGATGGATGGAGTGTCAATCAAGCAGGGTGGATGGTGTTGAGCTTCTTGAGTGTTGTTGGAGCTGCACTCATCCAGCAAAGTGGAGAGCATTCCATCACACTCCTAGCTTGTGTTTTGTAGACGGTGAACACGCTTTAGAGAGTCAGGAGCTGAGTTAATTATCGTAAGCCTCTGACTTGCTCTTGCAACTACAGTGGTTATCTGGCTGGTCCAGTTCAGTTTCTGGTCAATGGTAACCCTCAGGATGTTGATAGTGGGAGATTCAGTAATGGTAATGCCATTGAATGTCAAGGGGAGATGGTTAGATTCTCTATTGTTGGAGATGATCATTGCCTGGCATTTGTGTGGCATGTTATTTGCCACATATCAGCCCAAGCCTGAATGTTGTCCAGGCTTTGCTGCATATGGACATAGACTGCCTCAGTATCCAATGAGTCACGAATTGTGAACATTGTGCAATCAACAGGGAACATCCCCAATTCTGACCTTATGATGGAGGGAATGTCATTGATGAAGCAGCTGAAGATGGTTGGGCCTAGTACACTACCCTGAGGAACTCCCGCAGTGATGTCCTGGAACTGAGATGATTGACCTCCAACAACCAAAACCATCTTCCTTTGTGCTAGGTATGACTCCAATTAGTGGAGACTTTTCCCCCTGATTCCCATTGACTTCAGTTATACTAGCATTCCTTGATGCCACACTCAGTCAGATGCAGTCTTGATGTCAAGGGCAGTCACTCTCACCTCACCTCTTGAGTTCAGCTCTTTGTCCATGTTTGGACCAAGGTTGTAATGTAGTCAGGACCTGAGTGACTTTGGCAGAACCCAAGCTGAGCGTCAGTGAACAAGTTATTGCTAAGTAAGTGCAGCTTGATAGCACTGCTGATGACCTCTTCCATCAATTTGCTGATGATTGAGCATTAGTTGATGGGGTGGTAACTGGCTAGATTGAGTTTGTCCTGCTTTTTGTGGACTGGGCATACCTGAGAAATTTTTCATATTGTCAGCTGGATGCCAGTATTGTAGCTGTACTGGAATAGCTTGGTTAGGTGCATGGCTAGTTCTGAAGCACAAGTCTTCAGTACTTTTATTTCAAAGGACCACCAACCTCTCATGGTACACAATGCACTAGACCCACATTCATGCACTCATCAGCAGCCCCTGGCACTTAGGACTCAGTCTTAACATCCAGATTCTTCACCTCACTTCTACACACCTACTGATGCTGCCAGCATCACACCAATCTCCCACTGCTTCCACATATCTCCAGCTATTCAGCTGCAGCAGGCACATCACCCAAACATTGTGCATCACAATCAATGACATTCTGTCTTCTGTCTGCAGGAGAATGTGACCCATAACTGCTAGGAACAGAACAGAAATAATGGCGGACAAGAATGCCTGCATCTCTTGAGCTCTACAGACAAGAGGGTACCCCATATCATGGGGCTGGCTGCAACAGACCCCATGGCATCCGATGTTGCTGAGAACATTGAGAACGATGATATGTCCCTTTCTTATGTTTCTTCTCAGTTCTCACTTCACCCTCGTCCTATGAGCTGGCATTATAAACAAACTGTTGGTATGGCCATGGACCTCCTGATGCCCAGAAAGAAAAAACAGTACTCTTATTCCCCAGTTTTTACTGGTGTTCTATTTTAAGGTATACAAGACCAGTTCGGACCAGTACTCTTATTTCCCAGTTTTTACTGGTGTTCCATTTTAAGGTATACAAGTCCAGTTTGGACCAGTATTCTTATTTCCCAGTTTTTATTGTTTTTTTCCTCTGGGTGTCCACTCCACCCCTCTTCTCTGATCCCTCTGATTCCCCTTTTTGATTTTCTGCTTTTAGATACCGAACAATAACAACAATGAGCCCAGATAGCTCAGGCAGTGGACCATTAAACTTATAATTTTAGGGTCCAGGGTTCAAGTCCCTGTTCAGGTGGTAAGCTTTAAGGCTGTAATTGCACGAAAGAGGGTGCAAAGGAGATTTATTAGGATGTTGCCAGGATTGGAAAAACACAGCTTGTTGGGAAGGCTGGGGTTGTTCTCCTTGGAACACAGGAGGCTGAGGGGAGGTTTGACTGGGACATACCAAATTATGAGGGGCCTGGATAGAGTGATTGGCAAGGGCCTATTTACCTTAGCAGAGAGATCAATGATAAGGGGACATAGATTTAAAGTGATCGGTAGAAAGATTTGAGGAGACACAAGAAAGGGATCTGGAACTCACTGCTTGAAAGGGGAGTAGAGGCGAAATCCTCAACTAATTTAAAAGATGTCTGGATATGCACCTCAAGTGCCGTAACCTCCAGGGCTACGGACCAAATGCTGGAAAGTGGGATTAGGCTGGGTAACTAATTTCTTGCAGCTGAACTGATGTTATTTGCTGAATGACAAGAGAATGCTTTCTGTGGTCCTGTGAGATCCAAATTTAGAACTCATACACCAAATCAACCATAATGGCTGTTTGATGCCATGATCCATTTGGAAGCTTCTGGCAAATGCATGCACGCTCATGCAAACACCTTCCCAGCATGGAGCGCTGCGTGGGCTGCACTGGAAGCAGCTGGAAGTGTTGCACGCCCTATCCGCAAGGTCTCCAGCCTCAAAGCCTCCAGCAGTGCTATGGAGCCTAATTTGTCACCCTTAGCAACCATTTTCAGTGTTGATTTACCTATGCAGTTTTTCATGAGTGGCTACAGTTTGGGAGGTGGAAGATTGCTGAGCGTCCATTGAGGGCACTTCATGTACTGTTAAGCTTGAGCATCGCTCTGGGCCCTGACAGCCTGGTTGTAGGTTGCAACCTCTTGGCCTGGGCTGGCCCAGAAGGAAAAAACAGGTCAGACTAGTACTCTTATTTCCCAGTTTTTACTGATGTTCCATTTTAAAGGATATAGGACCAGTTCCGACCAGTATTCTTATTTCCCAGCTTTTACTGTTTTTTCATTCTTGGGGGGCACTTTAGGTTAGCTGCCTGTGTGATACTAACAAGGGCATTGGTGTGTTAGCTGCTGCAGAGCAAGTGCTTTTCTAATGAAATCAAAGACACTGTCCTGGGACTGTGCCTCAGCACTCCAGCAGCTCTGCTCAAGAACAAAATTGTCATGATTGAATTCCTAGGCCAGAGTTCCTGAAATAAAACCATCAATCAGTATTTAAAGCAACAGTAACAATTTTGTTTAAATGCACTCTACAGTTGGGTATTTACAAGGCCGCTAGTCACATCTAGTAGCAGAAAATCACTTGCACAAAATTTATTTATTTGCACTCAATACTACTGCTTAAAATGCAACCCAAATAAAGGTAAGATATTCTGTGACAAACTAAAATTGGTTCATGAAGACTAATATATGCAATCGAACTTGCAGTGAGACTTTGCATGAGTAATTGTTTAGGGTGGATCCTTAATAAAAATGTAACAAATTACCGTTATCATTGGAAATTATTCAAGGAAGCTGTCCTTATTGGCCATTAAAGTACATACTTTGCATGTTAACTAGAGGCGCATTAGACCTAAAATAACAATAGATTTAACTTGGGTTTTCTTGCATCACATGCACACAAGGATCTTTACAACAAAGTACTCAACTGTGAAAAAATGATTTCATGAAATGATCACCTTGTAACGCAGTAATGCACAAGGGAAAGGATAAGGTGCAGCAAATATTGAACGCATTTTCTTTTGGCCAGTGGAATGAAAAAGTCACAACATAAGCAAACTAATCATTTTATACTTAATAATGACTACATCCTGTGTTTTTAACTGTGGAACACAATCAAAGTTATGTTTGCAGAAGCAAAAGACTGAGTAATACCTGCTGAGTGTTTGCAGCACTTTCAGTTTTTATTTTAAACTTAGGTTTGGCCAGCTTCAATTGAAACTGCAGGTAAGAACACTGGAGCATAAAAGATTAGAATTTTCATTCTTACTGCAGATGAAGAATCTGAACTTCAAGAACAAGGGAGACATCAAATCTGAGTGCAGTAAAACAGGCAGTCCTGTTGAGGGGGAAGTCATTTCAGCTGTTAGCAAAGGGGTGGATACATGTGTGATTAAATAAGATTTTTCAGACATTTTGAGTTCATATGTTTATTAGGTTAGAAATGTATTTTTTGAGTTGTACACATGGTGTGAGTGAGGAATCAATTTGGCTGCTGAAAGGAGTTCAAACATTTCAAAGATGGGATTTTGTTTTGTGAATGAATTTTTTTGGAGAGATTGTGAAATGAGTATGCTTTTAGTTGATTAGTTGTTTTTCAGTGAATGGGAAATGTAAGCAAATCAATCTGTGCCAATTAGCATGCTTTATGCCCTGTAGCCACTTTTCCACCCTCTGGGGACACCTGTCAGATACAACACTTTTAATTATTGGTACATATGCTATTTATGAAAATAAACACATATTGCTGTCTTGTTAAGATCAGTCGTTAAGCAAATTGCTGTTGTGGATTGTAGCCCTTGAACAAAAGTTGATAAGCACCCTTGAGGTAAAGATTCTTGATTGTCGAATAAGGTTGGCATGGTGAACTTCATATAAAGCTTTTCAAAAATGATAGATAAAGGAAAATGATTCGAAAACAGTAATTTTATCAGGGATTAAGATAATGGTTATAAAATCCTCAAACTTCATTAATAATTCCTATTTTCTGAATGCCTAAATAAGACTTATTCACTCCCTGATTCCAATTATTCTCTTGATGCGTATCTTTGTCTTTCTAATGACTGATGGAGATGGCTTTCAAAATCTAGTTTTTTAATTAGAATAGGTGGCAGTTTTTCTGTCGAGATTGGCGATTATGTTTTCATTAGAAAGTAGCAACCTAACATTTTAATGCTGTATTCCACAAGATTTAAACACAGCGAGATTGAAAAAGGAATGGATGATTGACAGGAGAAGGGTGATCAACCAGCATTGTGACAACCCAAAGTGAAATGGGAGAAGCTGATGGAAGAAGAAGAAGAAGAAGAAGATGATTATTGATTCTGCCTTTGCAGCCGGTTTGACCTCCAATTGTTTTTTCCTTCTGCCGTTGCTGATCTCAGTAGCAGAAAAGGCTAAAATTGGCACACCGGGGTAAACGCTGCAGGATGTGCAATCACAATCTTTGTGATTGCTTCCACTATGCGTGTGAACAAAGAAGAAAAGAAAGAAAGAGTCAGAGGCATACGAAACATGCCCAAAGGATGGACCGCTGGAGGAACTGGTGCAGTTGAATCCTGATAAATATGTCTGATGTGCCAAGAAATATTCATATTGGATTTGATTTTTATTTGGATAAAGATCACTGATTTGTAAATCTTACACCGTGGTTTATTTATTCATTTGCTTAATGTAAAGTAAATGGTTAACATCAGGAGCACCTAATACTTATATGATTATGATGCAATGTCATATGATTAAGTAACTGAGATCTGGTGGGAAGCAGAAGTACAACCTCATGGAGAGTACTAAGATGTACATAGATCTATAAGTAAACAAAAATAATGTTTTTTTACGGATGACAGTCTATGGTAGCATAGGCAAACCCTAAAGAAACCCCATCTAGACGCAGAACACAAGATGAAACACTTAACAATTTAATTTTAACATCATATGTAAGCATCCATCCACCCTGGGAGATGATGGCGTTGTGCCCTGGGGTGTATGTCACTTCTGGATCGAACATTGTCTGTTGTGGCTGTAGAGGCCAACTTGTGAGTGGCAATCCCTTCTATTGCTGAGGAATCAGGTTGGCCTGAGGTTGACTGATGTTTCTTCCTTCCGGCTGGCTCTCCTTTCTACCATCTGGTTGTTTCTCTTGTCCTCTGCTTCCTCTATGCCTTTCCTGACCGCTTGTCTGCAGGCACTCCAGTCAGCAGCAAGGACTTCCCAAGCATCAACTCCAATCCCAGTCAGCTTGAGGTGTCACTTGCAGAAATCCTTGTATCGCAGATCTGGGTGACCTGCTGGTCTTGTGCCGATAGCAAGCTTGCCACAGAACATGTCTTTGGGAATGTGACTGTCATCCATTTGGCTCACATGATCCAGCCAACAAAATCACTGCTGACTCAAGAGGGCAAACATGCTGGTGTACTTCTGTATTCCACATTCTCTCCTGCCAGGAGATCCCTAATTTTCATCTCAGGCAGTAGAGGTGGAAGCTGTTCAGCCACTTTTCTTGGCTTGCGTCAGTTGTCCATGCTGTGCTCCTGTAAAGGTGGGTGCTAAGAACACAAGCCTGATACATGTGGAACTCTGTATTTTTGGTTGGTTTGCTGTTGGTCCACATTCACCTTCTCAACTTTGAAATGACAACTGTGGCCTTGGCAAAACTGGTGATGTCAGCTTCAAGGGAAAGGTTGCTGGTGATTTGTGAAGTTGTCGATGACCTACAGAGTGATGTTGTTTGTTGTATGTTCAGTAGATCTCACAAAGAGGTTCTGAGTCTTGTTTGGTTGAACATTAACTGTTTATTGATAAGACACAACTATGTACATATGTATGGGGTGTAGCCCAAGTTATGAGCTAATTCCATACTTGCATCTACACAGGTCTCTGTCCAGTCCACATCTGACTCTAGTCTCAGGTCATGTGTCTCTTTACATCACACTGTGGGCGGTACTGTTTCCCAGCCCCACATTAACCCTTGCTATGCCCAATACCCTTATACTACATTGTTGATGTTGATGGAAGGTGGAGTCTTTATGTCCTGGCCCATAACTTTGGTCCTCCTGATACTGAGTCTAAATTCCTTGCAGGCCCAGGAGAACTGATCTATAAGATGATGCAGGTGAACTTCAGTGTGGGAT
The DNA here is from genome assembly GCF_964194155.1 of Cetorhinus maximus. Taxonomy (NCBI): domain Eukaryota; kingdom Metazoa; phylum Chordata; class Chondrichthyes; order Lamniformes; family Cetorhinidae; genus Cetorhinus; species Cetorhinus maximus. The sequence goes on from NC_135889.1 coordinate 16,580,414, forward strand.
GCCAGTGCGGCATCAGCAACAAACAGCAACTCACGGTCCAGGACTTTACACACTTTGGTCTTGAAGCACAGTCTTGTCAAGTTGAACAGCTTGCCATCAGGCATGCAGGTAGGCACCCTCATGTCAGCCACTTAACACATACAATAACAGCATAGAGAAGAACGTGCCAAATAAAGTTGGCAAAGAAATATCTAAAAATAAAGCATTGCATGTTTATTATTTATGTTTGGCAAAATGGCCTAAAAATAGCAGGCAACCAAGGGCACCGCTCATGAGTTTAGGGTTTAATACTATATTGTGCACATGTACCTAGTAAGGAAGTATAATTACAGGAGTATCACTGTCATATAAAGGTGCCATAGCATAGTGGTTACATTATTGGACTAGTAATCAAGAGGATGTGAATTCAAATCCCACCACAGTAGTTTGAGGATTTGAATTCAGGAAACAAACAGTACTGGCCCTAGTAAAAGTGGCTACAAAAATCCAACTGGTTTGCTACAGACCTTTAAGTAAGGATCTGGAAAATTAGGGTTTGCTCACCAATTCTGGTTGGTCTTCTTCCTGCAGGTGTCATCACACAACCTCTTTCTGCCAACCGTCTTGCCCCAACAATCCTGTCACTGGTCATCTCATATGTCCATCCTCACATAGTACCACCGCCTTCTCAGCCAATTGGAAAGCCAACAAGATTTTAATTATCTGAATGGATGCTTGAATGTCAGTCAATCAGCTCTTTTTAATTCTATCTCCAATATTTTTATAACTAGTACATGTTCAAAATAACAGAAATAACACACAGAGTGGAATATTCTGGTCCCACCAACAGCGGGAATCATGGCCAGGGCACTTAATTTGGTGAGAGACAAAAAATCTGTTTCCCAACAGTGGGATAAACTATTTGAACATTGCTCTCCCGATTTTCAAGGTGGGTTGAGCTTCCTAATGAACAATGTTGCGAACCCGATTGGCATGCATTAGCATCTCATGCACTCGCTGGAATTAAGTTCATCCTCCAAGTTAAGTTAACCATCAGCAAGAATTTAGAACATTCAGTTTTATGACTTTATATAAGTGGCATGCACCTGGCGAGTTCACCTCTTTCACAACTTTGAGGTCAGTAGATGCTTCTTTTGCCATCTTGGGGACCTCACATAACTTCACTCATATCAAGTGCCGGTAGTGAAAGCCACGCCACGGCTGGACACGGGAGGCAGGTGAAGCGGGGAAGCGTGAGAGAGTATCTGGGGAAGTGGGGGGCTGGGGAGAGTGTCCGGTGAAGTGGGGTGGATAGTCTCCGGGGAAGTGGGGGAGATGTCTTAGAGGGCGGGATTGGTGCTGTTGACGGTGGGGTCCTGGGAGTGAACTCAGAGTACTGGTATTAGGAGGGAACAGTCACAGTCAGAGGGGGCAGTAGGGTGCAGTTGGGTGGCAGGTCCAGGGTGACAGTTTGGCAGATGAAGGTCTCATGGGGGCTGTCACAGAGGGGAACTAGACTGGTAGCTCGGATAACAAGAGAGGGCAGGACATGGGCATTGGGATGGTAATGGCTATCGGCTCTGAGGGGAGGGAGGCATGTGGAAGTGGATCATACTGGGGTTCAGGATAAATGGGGGAGGTTTAAGGGTGACAGAGGGGAGAGGAATGGTGATATTGGGTGGGTCAAGGGTGATGGGGGAAGTTGCTGGGTGACAGGGGGAGGGTAGAAGGTGATGGACCAAGTCTGAAAGGTGATGAGCACCATTTTTCACATCTGACCTTGACCACACAGCTAGTCAGTATGCAATCCCTTTAAGTGGGAGGAGGGTCTTTTCATGTGGGTGGAGTTCAAGGTCAGCACAAGTGGCCGACTATATACTTTAATAATTATGAGGCAACTGGATGTAAATCATGCTCAGTTGTGTTCTCCTCTCTGTGGGGAAGCCCGCATGGCATCAGGCTTGTTCCTGACTCATGGGTCTCATAACATCAAGATCTCAGCAAGATGGGGAGCTGTTTTTTGTCCTGTGACATTTGCCATCTGCTGCAGTTAGAGTCAGGGATGAAGGGAGGGAAGGAAGCGGATGCCTCTAAGGGTAGTAGAGGCGAATGGAGTAGTGTCAGAGGGAGGAATCTTGCATGTGGTTCTCATCACCCACGTCAAAGAACAATCTCTCCATGTATGAACAGGAGGAACACCCATCTCTGGTCCTCCAGGATATACTTCACCTGGAAGGGGTGGAGTGGGGTGGGGTTGCCATGTCTAGATGGAGGCCAGACTGGCCTGCTCACTTTGAGATAGAGGGAAACCTGTAACAGACATGCTCACTAAACTTATCACTGCATCCATTAACGGATTCACTGAGGTGTTGATGATGCAGGCTGTAGGCAATCCTGCTTTGGTACTGGCTCTCATCCATATGACGAGAAGGAGGGTCCTTCGCAGGGCCAGTAGGAACAAGGGCCTGAGGAGCAAGAGGCAGTGAGGCCTCAAGAAGGTCAAGATGCTAATGAACAGAGTCCACTGCAATAGCAAACATTGGCCCAACCATGGGTCTATCGCAGCCACTGTTCTTACCTAGAAATGAGCAGAAGACAATGCTGGAGCTGCCTTCGTAAGTCCCAGGATGTGGCTGCTTACTTCTACCAGCTTCTCCAGTACAAGGTGCAGCCACAAGGCCTCTGGAAGAGTAATGTGGAGCTCCTGGTCTGCAGTGAGTGAATGGCTGTCCAGGTGCCACTTAAATATGGCACCAGGATTTTCGACCCCATGAGGTAACAACTGGCTGGCAGGAACGAGATTCACCGTGCTCCTCACGGATGCATAATTAATGAGCTGAGCAGCAGAAGTTTGCACATGTTCAGCCACCCACCGCCCAGTAAGAATCATACCGACTTTCCTACATGTCATCGGACTTAGACTCTAGAACAGAAGATTCCACTCCAATGTCTTTCAATGTCCATAATATTTTCCTCCTGGCTGTTGCTCTTAGCAGTGTTCTTAATTAATCTTTAAATCCTGGAGGCTCCAGGACAGTCCTGGATGGTTGGCAGCACTAAACTAAGGATTGCGAGCAATGCTCTCATCCTGAGAACTAATAAAATACAAAAATAACATGGCTGAAATGTGAAGGGTTAACAAGTTAGAACATGCACTGCTCAGATAAGTACCAAATCCTGCAAAAGGAGTGATTTCTCTTTAATTTTACTCAAATCCATTTCCACACAAACAACAGTGAGGCCATACAGTATGTCTCAAAAGTTGATGTTGGACTTCTGCTGGCCAAACATTGCCAAAACTATGCTTCAACAGCCTGGACAGAACAACCGTTGACTATTTAATCAAACTACTGCATATAAAATTTCCAGGCTCAACCACTGTCTGGGAAATAACTCCACAGGCAACACAATTGTCATGCAAAGTTTTATAGTTGATGTGTAATACAGACTTCCTAGACTGATATAAAATCTTCAGTTATTGATGCTGTTTTTGTGTCTGTATGCAAACATGGGGCAGAAGTTTATGTCCTGCAGGCGGGTGTACGCTTGACCCGATCTGGTGCAAAATAGCTGGCAATGACGTTGGGCAAGCGTCCCGATGTCATTGTGCATTCGCGCAATATTTCGTTTGGCGGACGTGAGAAGATGCTGGAGCCGCGCCCACCATTAATTAACAGGCCACTTAAGGCCATTAACAATCCAACTGATGATGATTTTTCATTGCCCATGCGATTTTGCGCTTGTTGCATGGGCAAAACGGACAGGCGGGCAACCCACAATTTCGAAAACGTCATCCAAGGGTGGGGTAAAAAGGGTCAGCAGCATTGCCAGTGTGAGTAGTGAGGAGTTTGGCAGATGGTTTGCTGCTGGTTGCTTGACAGCTTCAGCTCTGTTCGGGGCTTCATTCTTAGCATTTTCAGGCTTCATTTCAGGACTCCTTGCTATCTGCAAGGTCCCCTGAACATTCAGATTGTGTGGACCCTTCCAAGTATCAGAGAGCCTTCCGTTACCCTGGTAGTGTGGATTGTGGTCTCCTCTGGTGGTACCTCCTCTGAGGAGGAATAGAGGGGCAGAAGAGAGAGGAGACCAGGTGTCCCTATGCAGCTTCCAGGGGAGGGGCCTTTGGCAGGAGAGGCGCAGGCACAAATGGCACAGAGCCAGCAGGAAGTCCAAGGCGGATGGAGCCGCAGAAGATGCCACTATCCTGCTGCCAGGGTTTACAGGCGGCAATGCAGCTACCTCAATATGTCTGAGGTGCAATGGCCGAAGGAGGCTCCATCTCTCAAGAGAGACTTTGACCTCCATTTGTCAGATGATTGGGCCTGAGATCAGCTCCGACTGTGTGGGTGAACACCCCATACCAGAGGCTCTGAAGGTCACAGCGGCCCTCAACTTCTATGGCTTTGGCTCATTCCAGGGCTCAGTGAGGAATCCATATGGAGTCTCCCAATCAGCTGTCCGCAGTTACGTCAAGCTGGTGGCAGAAGCTCTGTTCAGGCAGGTACTGACCTTTATTCTTTACCTTAAGGGTGAGACCAGCCAGGGTGAGCGAGCCAGAGGCTTTGTAGTGATTGCTGGGCTCCCCTGTGTCCATCAACTACACACATGGTCATCAAGGTGCCAGCGGGTCAGCAGGCGTCTTCGTCAACAGGAAGGGATTCCACTCCATGAAAATGCAGATAGTGTGTGACCACAAGATGCAGATTCTGCAAGTCTGTGCAAGGTACCCTGGCAGCTCCCATGATGCTTACATCCTCAGACACTCCCAAGTGCCGAGGCTTTTCAGTGCTCCAGCCCGACTGGATGGATGGTTACTGGGTGACAAGGGCTATCTGTTGAAGAGGTGGCTTATGACGTCTCTCTGCCACCCAAGAACAGAGGCAGAGAAGGGTTACAATATGAGTCATGCCTCCACAAGGGCGGTGGTAGAGAGGACCATAGGTCTTCTCAAGGTGCGCTTCCAACGCCTGGACCATTCAGGGGGTGCACTACAATACTCCCCAGAGTGGGTGTCACTGATAGTGGTTGCATGCTGCACTCTCCACAATCTGGCACTGGCAAGGGGGGACCCACTGGAGGAAGAGGATCTTGACGCAGCGGCACAGGCCACAGATGATGAATCCATTAGTGAGTCAGAAGAGGAGCACGGTGAGGAGAATGCTGAGGGCATGGAGGCAGGCCTCTGTAACCTCAAGGGAGGCAGGGACACGAGGGACGCCTTGATCCAACACCACTTCAGCGAGGCTACCAAAGATCAGCTTCAACCGCACACCAGGGCTGCCGCCTCCATCCCGCATGTCTGAAAGGACCCTTTCATTTGAACACAAAGAACACTCAGTGCCTGTGCAATAAAGTTCAGAGCCACCTACGTCCAGCATTACATACTGGCGTACCCTGCACCAAAAAAAGAAAAAGGTGAAGCATACTCAGGCCATGATGACAAAAACAACATTTATCTCATCTTGACAATTCCAAACTATTTACATAAACATCTCTGGTCTTTATTCCCAGGCCAGTATAGATAAAGTAAACATAAATGAACATAAAATCACCCGTGACCTGACCCTCTTGTGCTCACACTGCCTTTAACTTACGCTTGCGAGTGCTATGTCTTGGTGTCCCCCCCTCACTGGCCCCGGCATTGGAGGCAACCTGCTGACTCTGCTGTCTTGTTGGCCTGATGACCTTGGTGGTCATCCTTTGGCCAGTGGAGCCTGTACTGACCCCGCCTGGGTCGGAGCGGCCAGTGCCACAGCTGGCATCTCCCCAGTCATCGCAGCCTATTCAGATGCGACAGTCACTGGCAGAGGGGAGGAGGAGCTGCTGCCATCATCCAGAGCGCCCTGGGAGGATCTCGCAGAGATGCCAAGCAGCTCGTCCGCCAACGTGAAGTCGCTCCAGACTTCCCTGCTCACCAATGATGGAAGGGCACCTAGCTGGGATACTGGGTGCCTCATCCATCTCCCACACTAGCAATGACCATTTGAGACTTCCTAGCCAGTGCGGAGATGTGTTTCACGCTGTGCGGGCCTTAATTGGCTCGCCGGTGTGAAATCGTGGTCAGGGGCCGATTGTGAGCGGCGAACCGTTTCCCAGCCACTCTCGGGCCCGCCCACCGTGCCCACCCAACAACCTTAAAATCCTGCCTATGGAGAATTCTAGTTTATAGGAACAGTCCAGAAGTATAATTTTAAACCAGACTTAAACCTTATTCCAGGTAGATATTTCTGTTCCTTTTTTTGAAAAGATCCTGGATCACAGAATTATCAAACACAGAATGAGGCCATTCAGCCCATTGTGTCTCTACTGACTCTGAATGAACTATCCAATTTGTCTCAATCGCCTGCTATTTCCCAATAGCCCTGCAAATTTTCTTCCTTTCAAGTATTTATCCAATTTGATTTTGAAAGTTATTACCGAAACTGCTTCATCCATGCTTTCTGGCAGTGTTTCAGTTCATAACAACTTTCTGTATGAAAAAAGATACCCCAATTCTCAAAAAAATTGTAATGCCCATTAAATTGTATGAAATTATATTATTTTCTGCAATATCGGTCCAAAACTTCCAGACTCCAGATTGTCAGAGATGGACATATGACCAGAGACTGGGGATGTCCTGACTCACTGACCTATGTGGGAATTGCCTAGGAAGTTTGAACTTTCGATGGGCAATTCTCATTCTCCCCGGAGCCCTCCATGAAAGCCTCCAACTCTGAGCTAGAGTCGGAGACTTCAGACAGTTCCAATTTACTTACCTGAATAGTTACCCAGAAAATGTTAGACTGAAAAAAACTAGTCAAACTCCTGGGTAACTCCAGAACTGACCCCCAAATCACTCACACTGACCCCTCGACTACCCCTTGATTCCCTGACTGTCCCCTGACCACCTGACTACCCCCAACCATGCAACTACTCCCCAGACCTGACTGTCACATCACCCACCTGTCACCTCATCCACCTGCCACCTCACCAACCTGCCACCCTATCCACCTACCACCTCACGCACCTGTCACTCTACCCACCTGCCACCTGCCACCCTACCACTTTACCCACCTGCCACCCTACCCACCTGCCACCCTACCCACTTGCCACCCTACCCACCTGCCACCCTACCCACCTGCCACCCTACCCACCTACCACTTTACCCACCTTCCACCCTACTCACCTGCCACATCACCCATCTACCATTTCAGTCATGTACCATCTCACCTGCCTCCCATCCTACCTAGCTACCACCCTACCTACCTACCACCTCATCCACCTGCCACCTCACCCACCTACCACCTCACGCACCTGTCACTCTACCCACCTGCCACCTGCCACCCTACCACTTTACCCACCTGCCACCCTACCCACCTGCCACCCTACCCACTTGCCACCCTACCCACCTGCCACCCTACCCACCTGCCACCCTACCCACCTACCACTTTACCCACCTTCCACCCTACTCACCTGCCACATCACCCATCTACCATTTCAGTCATGTACCATCTCACCTGCCTCCCATCCTACCTAGCTACCACCCTACCTACCTACCACCTCATCCACCTGCCACCTCACCCACCTACCACATCACCCACCCTACCCACTTACCTCATCCGCCTACCCATCCTACCATCCATTTACTTGTTCGCCTACCCACCCATTCACTAACATTCAAAGAGTGGACATTTAAACTTATCATAAAGCAGCTAGTGCTGTAAAAAGGGAGATGTCCTGTCTTTCCCCGACTCTATTCTACTGTGACGGAACTCTCTGAGGGATACCGTGCTTCACATTTCTGGTAAAGCTGGGCTCAGAAGAACTGGCAAAAAAACGTGGAGCAGCGTTGAGTCAGCAGAAAGTTTGAGAAGCGCAGCAATCCAACGATGATTGCCACTGCTTGGAAGATCCGAGCCAACATGTTATTGAGAAGCCCAACTACTAGAAGGCATAGCTCCCAGCACAGGGTAAAAAAGCATTGTCAATGAATGGAAAAATTGTAAACTCAGGGTCAGGAATAAAATCAGTGAATCCACTGAAATGCGTAACTTCCATCTAAATAGAAAAGAGGGTGCAGGAAATGAAAAAAATAGCAAAAACATTCTTTCTTGATTATAGCTACATCTGACAGACTCCAGATTTAAAAAGATACAAAGAGATAGAGAGTGTGCAGAGGTATACGAGACAGGAGTTCCTGCTTTGGGCACAATTGGCAATCTGGGTGCAAGTTGCACTAATTTTCCTCAGTGAAGTTATGGTTCAAGTTTCTAGTTATTTGCATAATCACAAATGCAGGATAATCAGGCAATGTTTTGTAATTTATTGTTTAATTTATCCTTGCATTAAAAGAACATTCCTTGAAATATTTAAGAGTGCAGTTTTATCATTACAGCTGAAAATGGGTTTTACCCAAAAAAGTAAATTTTTAATACGAGTGCCTGGTCCAGCACCTGTGAACAACTTGATTCTAAATAACTGAAAATGACTTCAAAAAAACTATTCATACTAGTTTCATTGGGGTATAGTCGGTTTCTGTATGATTTTTTAAACATTTAAAAGCATGTAAGAGAGGTGCCTATTTGTGTCCTAGCACCTAAAAAATGCTTTGTATTAAGAGTCTCCTTGAAGAGCCAAAAACAGACACAATTAGTGGTAATTGGGAAAGGTGATTCATTCGATTTGGGAGAGTGGTCAGTTTTGTGGGCAGGGATTTGCACTGGACATAACTTGCGCTTGAAATGTTTCAATGCTTTGCACTTGGCTCTGCCAATATTGGGCAGAAATGATACCTTTCTGTCTGCATGAATATCTCTTTAATCAGGCCCTCTCCCTGCCCACCACCACCCCCTCCCCATCCCCCCTGCTCTCCCCCCCCCCCCCCCCCACCCAACCAAAAACCTTTATCATTCTTAACAGATTACAATAGGATTATTTTTAGCAAATACCTGTGATGGAGCAAGACTCTTTGGTATGCTGTTTCTTTTCAGGAATGATAACTTCACAGGAATAATCTTCATATTTTATTCTCCTGGTGAGGGACATTGTTCACTGGCAGCTTGTACTGGAAATTCAGGGGCATGCGGGAAACAACCTTTTGCCCATTAATTTAAATGATTGGAAAATCTTGCACCATGCATGCTTGAATTTTAAATGAGCACTGCAGTGGGCAAGGTTCTATGTCTGCAGCACTGGATTAGAAAATGAGGAAATCAGCTCAGGCTGACCTATTTCAGCAATGCAGGACCATTAAGTCTCCGTGGACATTAAAAATTAAGTTTAAAAAAGTTCTCTGGTAGGAGTGAAGCTTAACACATGCGACTATCTTTATTCTGTTTCCTGCATGCGCTTCAGGTATAATTGGACTCAAATTGTACAATGATGAAGTAGATATAAAGAAATAGAGGACTTGCATTTACATAGTACATTCGCAACCACAGGATGTCCCAAAGTGCCTCACAGTCAATGAAGTACTTTTGAAGTGTACTTACTTTTTTACTGTAGAAAATGCAACACACAATTTGCACACAGCAAGGTCGGACGAACAGCAATATGGGGCTGCATCTTATCTATGTCGGACGGGCTGGGCGGGAGCGGGCGGAGGCAGGCACGGAGCCAATCGCCGCCCGCGATCGGCTTCGTGCCACCATTTTATGTGGGCGGGCCAATTAAGGCCTGCCCAGCGTGACGCATGGCTGGTAGCACTCAGCGCTACCTGTGCGGGCGGGGTGAGGAGGGAGAGTCGGGGCCTACGCTCTTTCACGCATGCACGCGAAAGAGCGCAGCAATCTCCCTGAAGCACGGAGCTGCCTCAGGGAGATTAAGTTGGTAACGAAAATCTTGAATAAAGGATATAAAAATTATTTAAACATGTCCCCTCACGTGACAGTGTCACATGAGCTGCCCGTGGATGAGGTTTCCTGAAAAATGCGAAGGCCGCTTGGGCTCTTTGCCTGCCCACCAACCTTAAGGTTGGACCGGCAGCATTGCTAACAAGTTTAATAGGTTTTTTAATGGCCTTAATAGGCCGCTGTCAGTTTGGCAGTTGTGCAACAGCCTCCAGCACGCATCCGCCGAATGAAATATTAAATAATGTGCGATGACGTTGGGATGCACGCCCAACGTCATCACGCGTCATTTTGCATGTCGGGCCCACCCCTGCACGCCGACGGTAATATTCTGCCCATGATAATGATCAGGCAATATATTTTTAACAATGCAACACTACTCTAGTACTACACCAGAGTGTCAACCTAAACTTTGTGATCAAATGTTTGGGCTGGGACTTGAATCCACAACCTTCAGGCTCAGCGGTGAAAGTGATATCAACTGAACCATGGTTGATTTTACATTGACACAAACTGTAGAAGAGAGGGGTTAAAAGGCTAGAGAGTGGTTCTACCTGTATTCTCAGGATAGCAGACTGATACACTGTTGAGCAGGAGACAAAGAGGGAAAAGACCTTGTTGCAAGGGGGAAGGAATAGAGAGATATCCTTCTGCTGGAGGACAGGTTTCTTACAGTCAGAGTGCCTACCAGTCATAGATCAAAGGGTTGGGTCATAACAACTGGGGTAGTGAAAGTGTGATCCCTGCATTAGATAAAGAGATCCTGAGGTTCTGAACTAGGCAGTGTGACCTAGAGAAAAGGGTTCAGCTGTAGTGTAGTTGATCTCTTCCTTTCTGTTTGTGAGTTTTTCTCCAAGCTGGCCATTGAAGAAAAGTGGCTTTGGTAATTCATTCATACTTTCCATTTGTTAGCTGCTCACTACTGTTTTGATTTGTATGTTATTTACTGCTTTAGTTCTATTTACTGCTATTTTATTTTGACTCAATCAACAAGGAACTATGGGGAAAGATTTAGTGGGAGGGGGCCCTGTGGTGGTTAGCAGCCATTATGACAGTGCATGGTTTTGATATAATTAGGAAATGATTCTGACATATGGCAGAACCTCAGGGAGGGATTTATTAACAACAGAGGTAATACTTTGGGGTTTCAGATAATGAACGATTCCTGTGCTCTGAAAACAGTGGAGGGGATGTCAGAACCTTGGTGCCTTATTTGACCCTGAGCTGAACTTCTGATCCCATATCCTCCCTATAATCAAGATCACCTATTTCCACCTCCATTACACTGCCCATCTATGCCCCTGCCTCAACACATCTTCTATCCTCATCAATGAATTGTAACTGCCAGACTCACCTATTTCAATGCTCTCCTGACCGACCTCCCATCTTTCACACTTTATAAACTCCAGATTGCCGAAAGCTATGCTATCCGTATCCTGACTCTCACAAGTCTCATTCAACCATCAGCCCTGTGCTCACTAATGTACGCTGGCTCCCATCCAGGAATCTAAAATTCCCATCCTTGTGCTTAAATCCCTCCAAAGCCTTGCTATCCCCTATCTCTGTCACCTCCTCCGGCTTTACAGCCCTTCGAGATCTATGCGCTCCTCCAATTTTGGCTCCTGTACATCCCCAATTTTCTTCACCCCACCATTGGGAAGGTCCTTCAGCTGCCTGAGCCCCAAATTCTGGGATTTCCTCTATAAGGGTGGAATTTTCCGTGGCCGCTGCTGGCGGGCGTGATAGGTGGCGTGAGCGGAAAATATGGTGCGATCGGTTTCACTATGGCGGGAAGGCAAGTCGTGATTGTCCACTCAGCCCGCCAACGATGGGCCGCATTTCCCGCCATCGGTTGTCGGGAACCTCACTGCAATATATCAGCATGTCATTATCAGACCATCTTGCTGGGTTCTTACACCCCTGCTGGATCGTCCATGTCTGTGGGAAATCACGCTGACATGTTTCACAATAGCACAGCGGCGACGTGCACTTGGCGGCCTGCACTTTGGGTGGACTGGAGGTGAGCGCACAGCAACATTCTGCAGAACTCATCAGGTCCGTCTGTTGCTTTGCAGGCTTCAGGGGCGCCGGGGGCTCAGGGTTAAGTGTCACCCTGCCCGACTGGTGGCAGGTGGGGGGGGAAATCAGGGGGCAAGTGCCACCCTGCCGCTGAGGCGACTTTTGAGGGTGAGGGAGAGCAGGGGGCAAGTGTAGCCTTGTCGTTGAGGTGACTGGTGGCGGGGGGGATGGTGGTTAAGGGTCAGCCCTGCCTCTAAGGTGACTGGTGGCGGAGGAGGAGTGGGCAAGGGCAGCCCTGCCGTTGAATATGGTGTACAAGCAATCGGGGTGGGTGGGTAGGGTGGGCAAGGGTAGCGGCCACACATTCGGTAAACCTGTAGAAAGTGACTATTCCTCTGCAACTGAGACAGTTCAGGCATAGCCACATTGATACGATTGAGCTCGGGCTCCTAGCTTATCTGCCCACTCAAGCAATGCAAAGGCACCAAACTGCCACCAAGTTCTGCAGAGCTCCCCCCACCCACCACTCCACCCCCCACCACTTCAACCCCACCCGCCCCCACCACCACCCTACCCCCCTCCGCCACAGCACACCCCCAACCCCCCGGCACAGACTGCAAATTCATGAGCACTTTAGTGGACTGCACAGCAGTTGGACTGCACACATTGTACAATCTCCTCACTAAAGCTGGCCATGTAGCAGTCACTGCTGGAGGCGCTCACAGCCTCTTGCAATCTCAGCATGCCAGTTTGGACCAGTCTCACCTATGGTTCAAGCTAACAGGGCAGTCATGCAATGCAATAATCTGTGGCCATCCAAGTAGTAGCCAGCACTCTCCGGGAAGCGATATAGGGCCGTCACACTTAACCAGGACAGGCTCTTAGTACACCCATGCTAACCACGGTGTCTCTCCCTTCCATCCTGCAGGAGGAGTACATCAGGATCATGGAGCCTGGAGAACTAGCTGTATGCCTGATGGCCTACAGAGTGCGAAGAAGACGGAGAAGAGAGTGACTGAGGCTCCTGGTTGTGCAGGGGCAGGAGCAGCAACCTCAGGAAGAAGGGGCAGCTGGGGCTCACACACACGCCGCTCAAGAGCCACAGCGAGCCGTCGCTGGTCAGGACCTAGTGACACCCAGGGTTTATAAATGCCACCTGTCGTTCCTGCAGATGACCAAGAACCAGTGTTGCCAAAGACTGTGCATGTCTAAGGAACTGGTCACTCACATCTGCCACCTGCTGCAGGATTTGGTGCCATGGGGGCATGGAGTACATCCACTGCCAGTGGCTGTGAAAGTGACCGAAGCACTCAATTTCTATGCCAGTGGCCCCTTTCAGGGCTCCACAGGTGACCTCTATGGGATCTCTCAAGCCTCCACCCACAAGTGCATCCATGAGGTCACAGATGCTATCTTCACGAAAACACTCAACTTTGTGCATTTTGCCTAGGACCAGGACAGCCAGGATACAAGAGTTATTGGATTCGCATAGATCTTGGGTTTCCCACAGGCGTGGGGTGCGATTCACTGCAGTTATGTGGCGCTCAGATCTCTGTCGCAACGCATGGTGGGCTACATCAACTGCAAAGGCTTCCATTCGCTGAATGTGCAGCTGGTGTGTGACCACCAGAAGTGCATCCTGCAGGTGTACCCACGGTTTCCAGGGAGTGTGCACGCCCACGCCGCCTACATCCTCAGTCCCTAGAGTCAGACTGCAGCAGGGCGACAGTATAATGAGGCTCATGCTGTAGCTTGCAGCTTGGTGGAGCAGACCATCAGGATGCTGAAGATGAGGTTCTGATGCCTGGACCAGTCTCGTGGACCCTGCAATACAGTCCACAGAAGGGGTCACGCATCATCATCGCCTGCTGCGCCCTTAGAAACTTGGCGCTTCAACGGGAAGACGAGCTGGCAGAGGAGGAGATGGAGGAGCTGTATGTCTCCTCTGATGAGGAGGACGCCGAAGGGGATGAGGTTGAGGAGGTCCTCGGAGGCGATAATGATGGGGGTGAGGCCCCCGCAGTGGCTAGACAAGGTAGGTGTGCTTGAGTCGCCCTCATGGCTGCTAGATTTGTGGAGGATGATGACAACATGCAATGAGGTGACCCCATAGATCCTCACATCGCATTTGCGAATGTTTGACTCTAGTCTGGTTTATGGCGGCATGAATACCTTCTGTGAGAATGCTCCTGTCATGCACACACGTTGGAGGCCCTAATAGTCGCTCGATTGCAGGAGGATGATGACGACATGCATTGGGGACACCCTATAACTCTTCACACAGCCTCTGAGAATGCCTGACTCCCATCTGGCCGAGGGCAGCTCACTTGAACTCCGTGATCAGGGTCATATCATAGAGATGCAACCATGAAACTTTAGAAGCATCTGATGCTTTGTCTGCCTTCGGCACCTGACCCCTTCAGGAGCTGGAGCTTAGAATCAGCAGTGACAGATGCTGAAGAGATGGGGGCCAGCCCCTCCATAAAGTTGCTGAGAGCACACCAAGAGAATGAGAGAATTCTGTGGCACCTTCCCATTACATTCTGGTAGCAATGACAAGCACTGCCAAGGTGCAGGCTTCAGTAATGTTTCCAGGGAGTGTGAGGCCGGACCATCACTTTGGTCTGAAGGCTGCACAGAGCACAGGGAAGAGGCCCTGGACTGAGATACCTGCCTTTATCTTGTGCAGGAACCAAGGTTTCACGTCTGAGTTTCATGTCATGAATGTAGTGCATCAGAACAAGGAGCCATAGGCAGGGGGAAATTCTTGGGAGTTTATTGTCAATAGTGAACAGTATGTACAAGTGATTAATGCGTGTGGCCAGGCTGTGCAACTAATTCTCCTTAGCTTCGCAGCCGGGTGTCCCTGAAGAGGGAGTACACGGTGTCTGCCGGCACCGTCGAGGCCTTCCATGCCTGGTGGGCACCACAGGGACTGGGGTGTTTTATCGACCCTCTTAATCACATTTTGATTTGATGTTTGTAAGTTTCCTTTAAACTTTGTCTTTGGTTTTACAGTTATCCTAATTTAGGGGCTGTGTTTATTTTAACCTTCATTTTGTTAATTTAGTTTATTTGGTGGACTCTAAATGAGTTAATTCTCCTTAACTGTCCTAACCCTGCCGCTATGTCTTGGTGCTTCCCGGACATCCTCAGCGGAGGTGGAGGCTGCCTGCCGACTACGACGTCCTGTCTGTCATGACTTTAGCAGGTGTCCTCTGGAGGGCCGAGACTTGGAGGTCCCTGGCCTGCTTTCAGGGTCCTGCTGTGTGGCAGTGGCATCCCTTCAGCCTGTGGAGCTAGAGCTGCTGAGGTCACAAGAAGAGAGGAGTCGGATGGTCTGGACAGTTTCAGAGTCACCTGGATGGATGGGCCCGGAGTATGTATCTGTGGATCCTTCTCCCTATGGGTGCCCGGGGGCCCCAGACTGACTCCTTGAGGAGCAAGGGTAGCTGGAGTGAGATCGAGCTGCCCGGCACCCCTATCTCGTACACACTGTTGGAGACCATTTATGGCGTCAGCGGTGAAGTTGAGCCCACGCAGCAGTGCAGGAGCAAAGTCCTGGACCAAGGTCTCCATGGCGGCTGCCATTCTATTAGTGTTGACCGGCTATCACCTCAGACTGAAGACGGACAGACTCCTCCGTCGTGCCTTGCAATCTGAGGAGTGCAGCAGACACCCCTTCCTGGTGTTCCCGAGCTTGCCTTTGCAACTCCAGCAACTGTAACATGACCGAGTCCAGAGACTCGTCATCTGATTTGGACTCAGCAACATTCTGGCCTCCAGCAGTCCTCTGAGTGCCAGAGACCTGGGAAGTCCCTGCCTCCGCCTGATGTGGATCAGACAGTGCAATGTGCTCACCAGATTGTGATCCCAGGAATGCTCTAAAGCTAGGTCCCACTGAAGTGTGTGTCTCTGTGCTGGTGGAGGGTGTGGTTGAGCGCTGTGATGGGACTTCAGGGAGGGTGCCTCCAGATTCTTCTTCAGAAGTTTCTTCGGGGCTTGTTTGGAATCTGTAGGTTGTTTGGCAAATGTGCCTGCGGAAGCAAGGAGAGATAATTAATGCCTGGCACACATCACTCACGGCATAGCTATCTGATGAATGTTCACTGCTGGATCCTCACTTGGTAGAGCAGCACCGACCTCACTGTCGGCACAGGACCAATCCAGATCCTCACCGGCCAGCTGGATGGCTCTGTTTTTAAAGTCCGCGAGGACCTTGATTTAGGGCATTCCACCACCAGTCTACAACCTCTCTCTCTTGTTGTGTGCCAGCTTGTCCTGCATGAATACAGATGGAGAGAGTGTAAGTGGGATGCCTGCCATGCCAGATGACAAGTATGCCTGGCCTGTGTGGGTGTTGAGTGGTCCCATGGATAGGATGAGGACAATGATGGTGAGTGTGAGAGAGTGAATGGTGGTCTCCCTTGAACCAGCAGTAAGTGTGGGCCCTGTGGATGTGTGATGGGTTTGTGAGTGTATGAGATGAGTGATGAGATGAGTAACTTACCCTGGTGGAACAGAGGAGATCATTCATCCTCTTGCGGCACAGAGTGGCTGTCCCCTTTTGCAGGGTGTTGGCACTGACCACCACTGTCACTGCCTCCCAAGCCGGTTTAGTGCTGTTGCTGCCCATCCTGTGACCAGAGCGGGAACAGAGGACATCCCGGCAGGCCTCCGCAGCATCCAAACGTCACTCAAGAGACGCATTGCTGAACCTGAGGGTTGCAGTCTTCTTCAGTTTCAGGGCCATGTCTTCTGTGTGGCAGTGGTGAGCTGGAAGCACTGAGATGTGTGTTTGTGGTTGGACTTTAAATATGGCGCCTGGTGTGATGCAGTGGCAGGGTTATTGCAGGTAGGCGAATGAGACACTGACTGCCATGGAAGCGGGAGTGCATAAATAATGAGGCAGGTTTGGAACGATACAGCATGAAAACCCGCCATCGTGGCCGGCAGGTAAAACATCATTTTACCCGACCGCTACCGCACTTAGAGCAAATTTGGGAAAATTCCCCCGAGTAAATTTAAACAAGTGTTTGAAGAAACTGAGCATTAAAATCAAAATTAAACAGATTGTCGTTTAGTGGTACAGAACTTGGGTATTGCTGAAAAAAGAGACATGTCAAAGCTTTTTGTCTTGCACTCATCAGGACACTTTGCAAGAATACCAATATAAGGGGAAAACAATTTATACTGTATGTAAAGAGATGAGGCACTATGTTTTGTCAAGATGTTCTGCCTATCACACAAATGAGTAATGTGGTATATAAATTTCAGTGCCAGCGTGATGTAGGCCATACGACCAAAAGACTGGTGGATCATATCAAACTGCATGTCCTAGCCGCCATTCACAACGGGCAAGGTACAGATTGTACCTATCCAGCCCACGCTTGCAAAACTCAAAACACAGTGTCCAACATTTGATGTGATTGCACGATTGGACAATATTTGCTAAGTAACCCTCAGTGTGCTAAGAATTATGCTGACAACCAATTTGAGATTGTCAGTCGGGCTCGCAGTATGTACTGGGAGCTACATATATTAATACACAGGACCCTGTTCTTTGCAGACAGAAAGAACATGTACACACATTGTGCCTGTTTCAGCTAAACAAAATAAGTGACAGCCATTTGCTGACTCATTCCTCAGGACAATGCCTTGACCAATCATGGTCAAGCTGCCTGGATTTTCAAACAATGCTTGGCAGTTAACTGCCAGTCACCATCACTGGTGCATTCTTCATGGCAATGCCTCTACCAATCAGCATCCAATTGCCAACCAATCAACAGTCCCTTCACATTTAATATAAATTGTTGTTTTCCCTTTATATTGGTATTCTTGCAAAATGTCCTGATGAGCGCAAGAGGAAGAGCTTCGACATGTCTCTTTTTTCAGCAATTAAACAGATTGCAATGATTGACCTTATGGTTTTCTGGGTACTGGTTCAGGAGTTTTTTAAACCAGTCAGATTTCATTTTTATTCACTGAAGTCGCTGGGTAATTTTTCCCTAAGTCTACATAAGCTGTTTTCCCTTAGACGTCACAATTGAAACCAGTTAAGCTTTCTTTTCAGTTTATTTCAGTAACTGATTATGTTCCTTTTGATCTATTAATACTCATTGTCCTCATGTGAATGTAAATTCTGATTTCAATGAACAGTATCACTGAATAGTAAAATTGTGGAGGTCTGGTAGATTGTTTTTAATTCATTTGCAGTTGCAACTAGGATAAATTAGTATTACTTACATGCTGCAAGAATTTAAAAATGTCTCATACACATGGTCGATAAAAATCAGATGCCACAGTTACCTTAATCCACTTTGGTTAAACAAGTTCTGTTCCAGTTTTTTGGTTCAAGATGAAGTAGGAATATGGAGCCTGAAAGGTGGCTTTAATGTTGGGGATAGAGCTAGGGTTAGGTTTAGCGTTAAGCCTTCGAGCCACGTACGAAATATTAGGACTTGTGACCAAGAGCTTGGCCAAAGAGTTAGGTTTTAAAAAGCATCTTATAGAAGGAAAGAGATGAAGGAGCAGAGAGGATTAGGGAGGGCATTCCAGAGCTTTGAACCTAGGCAGCTGAAGGCATGGCTGGTGATTGTGTAGTAGTTAAAATCAGGGATGCATAAAAGGCCAGATTTGGAAGAACAGATATAGGGCGGAATGTAATGCCTTCCCCGAGGTGAGTTAGGAGGTGGGGGTTGGGAGGGGGCAGTTAATCAGGCTAGAGTTCATGCCCACTTAAGGGCCTCATCTTGCCATGGCTGGTATTCAACCAGTCACAAACAGGGCAGTCACCACAAATGGGCACCCATCACCCCTTGGCATTCAATAGCATTACCATCACTGAGTCCCTCACTATCAACATCCTGGGGGTTACCATTGACCAGAAACTGAACTGGACTGGCCAAATAAATACTGTGGCTACAAGAGCAGGTCAGAGGCTTGGACTCATGCGACGGGTAACTCACATCCTGACTCACCAAAGCCTGTCCACCATCTACAAGGCACAAGTCAGGAGTTTGATGGAATACTCTCCACTTGCCTCAATGAATGCTGTTCCAACAACACTCAAGAAGCTTGACACCATCCAGGACAAAGCAGTCCGCTTGATTGGCACCACATCCACAAACATTCACTTCCTCCAACACCGACGCACAATGGCAGCAGTGTGTACCATCTGCAAAATGCACTGCAGGAATTCACCAAGGCTCCTTAGAGAGCACCTTCCAAACCCACGACCACTACCATTGAGAAGGACAAGGGCAGTAGATAGATGGGAACACCACCACCGGAAGTTCCCCTCCAAATTATTCACCATCCAGACTTGGAAATATTTCACTGTTCCTTCACTGTCGCTGGGTCAAAATCCTGGGCCTCCCTCCCTAACAGCACGGTGGGTGTACCTACACCACATGGACTGCAGTGGTTCAAGAAGGCAGCTCACCACCATCTTCTCAAGGGAACTAGGGATGGGCAATAAATGCTGGCCCAGCCAGCAAAGCCCACATCCTGTGAATGAATTTAAAAAAGCAAACCGTGTTGCATTTGCTTACAGGCTCCCGGGGCAGGGGTCCGTTGTCAATCACTCAGCCTGATTGAGGGACCTGGCATCAGAAAGTGGGGGTCCCACAGAGAGCCACCATGCTGCCTTTTCTTCCTAACCCCTCTCCATGACCTGCACCCCACCCTTGCTCACCTGTGGCCTGGGTGCCTTGGTGATCCTGGGCCTCTGGTGGATGCACTGCCGGCAGCTACCACCACTCCAAGTGGTGCCACCTGCAATGGAGAGTCGCTGGCCTCTGATTGGCTGGCAGTTCTCGGGGGATAGGATTTTTACCTGTGGAAGGCCTGCCACTGTCCACTTAAGTGCCTGATGGGCACTGAATATGGTCAGCCTTTCCCTAAGGAAATGACCCAGGGCTCCCTTGTCGCCTGGATTAAATTCTGTCCATAGTTTTTTTTACATAATCCACCATTTCCTGGCTATTATTTGTGAATATGAAGTGATAAACACTATATTTATAATTCAGTTTTAGGCATCTTCTTTCTTGTTTCCAGATGTAATTACTTCTGTACATTTTTAAATTAATTACCACAAATAAGGACTCATATGACATTAACATCAGGGCAGCCCATGGTCGAAGTGGGAACAGAAATTCGGACCACCAAATGCAGTATTAATTAGAATTTCATCACAGCATTTTGAAGTCAATATTTTATGAATTTACATAACCTTTAATTATGACTTCTAGCACAACATGCTAAATTAGCCCAATGGTTAATGCGATGTATCGCAGCAGTATGCATGTGTCTTTAAAAAATGGAAAATGACTGCATGGTATTTAATCAAACATTAGTACACTCACTTCTCTGGCTATAAAAATATTATTGAGAGCAATGAAAGGAAAATCCATCACAAGGTGACCATTTGGTATCTGTAAGGCAAATAGGTTGAGATGGGTGGGAGGAAAGTTGTGTGGAGCATAAACACTGACATTGACCGGTTGGGCCGAAAGTAATGTAATTCTAGGTAATTCTTCACTTCTCAGCGTTGCATGTTTATTCTCTGCATACACCTCTGAGGACTCAATTTGCAAAACTTCAAGCTGCTTCCCATCCTGGCAGCTGGAACTTGACAACTGTTTATTTCAGTTTTGACAAGTAAGCATGGTTCTCTCTGCTTGGAAGCAAGTGGATGCTGGATGTAAATCTGTGTATAAACTTAACTTGTCTGCTTGTTTCTTTGGTTAACATTATCTGACCACCTCTTCAAATTCTGCCCGGTTAAGTGAAAAAAAATCAGTTGAGCTGAAAGACTTCTAAGATGATGGAATATTTGCTCCCTTTCTATCTGCAGGAGCCAGCAGTTAACTGATTTTCTGTAACTTAAAGAATTTGCCAGGATGAATAATAGATTGAAGCACTCACTACATACTTTGAAATTCTGCATAAAAAAAGACATTTTTGATTTAACAGCACTGAGTCAGCAATAAATATTACTGGTGAAAACTAATATGGCAGGTTTATAATCTATGCTCACTCTAGAGGAAGTTCAATATTTCTAACTTGGCACGAACATGTAGTTGTGACATTATAGATTATATTAAAAAAGAAGCCCTAAAGATGGCTGCCAAAAGTCACCTGAATTTTTGCTCGACTGCAATGTTGTCAAGTTTCTGGAAGGCTCCAAATGGATTACAAGCAGGCATACCCAGGCATGAAAAGACTTTTGAAATTCAAACAGACTTTCCCTGAAGGTGTGAAAATCTTGGCCCGTTTTGAACACTGCAGTTGATTGCATTCGGATTGCTAAATGGGATTACCAATTGCCTTATTTGGAAGATGACTTGTCATTTTGTCCAGATCACATGATAGCAGCCATTTTAAGCTTTAGAAGTGTATAAGGGCAGCTACGAACAGCCATTTTGTGTGCAGAACCTCAGGAAGAACTCCGAGAAACAACTTCGGAAAGGGTTCTTGGGATGTGGGTATTGCTGGCAAGGCCAGCATTTGTTGCCCATCCCTAATTGCCCTTGATCTGAGTAACTTGTTAGGCTATTTCGGAGGGTAGTTAAGAGTCAACCACATTGTTGTGGAGTCTGGAGTCACATGTAGGCCAGACCAGGAAAGGCTGGCAGATTTCCTCCCCTACAGGGCATATATAAACCAGATGGGTATTTACAACAATTGATGATAGCTGACACGGTGACCATTACTGAGACTAGCTTTATATTCCAGATTTATTAACTGAATTCAAATTCCAATTGACATGCTGGGATTTGAACCCATGTCCCCAGAGCACATGCCTTGGTCTCTGGATTACCAGTTGACAACGTCACTGTTTCCCCTGTTGATATAATATAGTATAACATATCTGTTGATATTAAGAAATCAACAGCTGATTCTGTTGAAAAAGTCCAGGTTATCTGCAAATGTCATAACCACAGAAGAAGCAAGGAATAGGAAAGCTTCTTTCTCTCTCAAAAACCTTTGAGTCCACCTGAAAAAAGGCAAACATTGACTGGTTGACTGCAGAAATCATCGTAGCTGCTAACTGAAGCTCAAGGGCAGGATCTTCCGTTTGGCGAGCGGGGGCAGGGCCCGCTCGCTGACATGTAAAACGAAGCGGGATGGTGTCGGGTGGAACTCCCGACGTCACCCCGTGTCATTTCCACTTTCAGGTCGGCGGGGGCGTAGCTGAGTCAGCTGCGCGCCCGCCAACCTGTCAACGGCCTATTGAGGCCATTGAGGAACTAATTAAAATCATTAATGGACCTGACCGTCCAACCTTAAGGTTGATGGGCAGGCCAGGAGGCCTGGCAGGCTTCAGAAAAAGCATGAAACCTCATCCACGGGCGGGATGAGGTTTCATGAGGGCATTTAAATTTTTAATAAAGGTTTCAGTTAAAGTTATGGACATGTCCCAACTCATGTGACAGTGTCACATGAGAGGACATATCAGGGAAATTTTTCTCTCATTTTTATTGCAAATTTTAATTTGGAGCCGATCTCCCTGAGGCGGCACTTAGCTTCAGGGAGATCAGTGTGCTCTTTCGGGCGCATGCCCGAAAGAACGCACTCTCGGCTGAGGGAAACCCCCCCCCCTCCTCAGCTGCCCGCAGAGGGAGCGCATAGTGCATCCTGGTGGACGTCACGCTGGGCGGGCCTTAATTGGCCCGCCCACGTAAAATGGCAGTGCGCCCCCAAATGGGGGCACTGATCGGAGGCACACCTGCCTGCACCTGCTCCCACACTTCCCTCCCGCAACGGGGGGAAAATTTTTCCCCAAGTTTCAGCCCCTTCACTTCAGAAAGAACGGAACTTGTGCAACAAAGCCTGCAATTATACCTCACAGATACTGATTCGAAACCTCATTTTTACGAATTTTTTTCCTTTGCATTTTAATCTTTGTATCTGTATTTTTTTGCTAATACCTTTATCACTTTTTACTTAAATAACTTTCAGCAGTATCTTGTAATAAACTAATCTATCTTCTTTAACCTTAAAGCTTGTTTGCTGGGTTATTATTAAATTGAACCATTTATAAATTAAAAGGGGGCTACACACACACACAAACAAATTCTTAGCTCACGGACACTTTAAGGAAATATCTTTTATGTGGTCGTGACAAAGAAAACAGTGGAAACAGGTAAATTCGATGTAAGGACTGAAATACTTGCTCAAGATTACTCTGTATTGTACAATCCTATAATTTTTTGAAAAAATTTTGAATGACCCTTCTCCAAGGCATTCAAAACAAGAAAAAGTGCAAATGGTTACAATAATATGCAATAATTCTGGAAGCAATACTGCATGTGATCACTGGAACACAAAAAAGATTTAGGAAAATAATGTTTTATATTGATCAAGTGTAACCAAACTGTACTTTACATTGATCAAGTGTAATCAAGCCTATCTGATTGTGAGAGGAATGATGTGCTTTTAACTTAGATTTTAATCAAATGGGGAACAGGGATAAATTATTATCTATTTTATTTCAAACAGATCTTTTGTATTCATTCAACACAAGTTATTGTACAACCCATTAAAATTGATTTTAAATCTACAAAGACGATTAAAAATGAGCAATCAAGGATACAGAAGAAAAATAAAAACACCTGGAAAAACTCAGCAGGTCTGGCAGCATCTGCAGAGAGGAACACAGGTAACGTTTCGAGTCCGTATGACTCTTCAACAGAACTAAGTAAAAATAGAAAAGAGGTGAAATATAAGCTGGTTTTAGGGTGGGCGGGGGGGTAGGACAGGTAGAGCTGGATAGAGGGCCAGTGATATGTGGAGATAGCCACAAGATGTCATAGACAAAAGGACAAAGAGGTGTTGAAGGTGGTGATATTATCTAAGGAATGTGCTAATTAAGGGTAGAAAGCAGGACAAGCAAAGTACAGATAGCCCTAGTGGGGGTGGGGTGGGGTGAAAGGAAGGGATCTAAATAGGCTAAAAGGTAGAGATAAAACAATGGATGGAAATACATTTAAAAATAATGGAAATAGGTGGAAAAAGAAAAATCTATATAAATTATTGGAAAAAAGGGGGGGATTGGAAAGGGGATGGTGATGGAGGAGAGAGTTCATGATCTAAAATTGTTGGACTATCGGTCTGCCGGGACAGTCCTGTTTGTGGATTTTGGGTAGAAGGTAGAAGCAGGCTGTCCGAGGTTTGGAGACTGTGAGGTTGGAAGCTGTGGAAGGAAGGTCTCCAGAGGAGTTGAGGTCAGTAACAGTCCTGGAAACAATGGCTTGATGTTCAGTGGTGGGGTCATGGTCCAGGGAGAGGTAGGAGGAAGTGTCTGTGAGTTGACGCTCAGCCTCTGTGAGGTAGAGGTCAAGGAATGGAAGAGAAGTGTCAGAGATGGACCATGTGAAAATGATGGAGGGGTGGAAATTGGAAGCAAAATTAATAAATTTTTCCAGGTCCAGACAAGAGCATGAAGCAGCACCGAAGCAATCATTGATGTACCGGAGAAAGAGTTGTGGATTGAGGATACAGAGCATTGACTTGAGAGGCTTTAGAATTCAGGCAGTCATGAATTCTCAGTTCGGTAACACGTGGGCCTCTCTAAACAGTTAGGAAAATGGATGCGTCCCAAATTCTGCCCCCATGCTGATTTCGCTCTTTTGTTCTTTACAGACATTGATATCTGAATGTAGTTCAATTTCGCAGGTGTCATGTACTCAAATATATCTCATTAAAGTAACAATTGTCCATGTATTGGCCTTGACAAGAAACCTCAGCAGGGTGTATAACCAAAATCAATCCTTCCGCACACTTTGGGCGTAATTTTACAGTCGACCGGGGTTCCCAGCATAAATGTTGGGGACAGGTCCATTCTTGCACTGTTGGCTCTTGCCCCACAGTCATTTAATGGCCAGGAGGACCTGGGGAGGTAGTCCCACCTCCAAGAGCTGCTGACCAATCAAATGGCTGCCAAATCTCTGATCCCAGTATCAGCGCCTGGAGTGGTGGCCACTTATGGGATTACATCCAGTACCCAACAGCGATCCTAGATGGAGCCAGATGCCAAGATATGTGAGAGGGACGTTTGCTAGGGCCAGGTTGGTAGGCCTCAGAGGCATGGGGGGTGGGGGAGTGGGGGGGAAAGAGGGTAGAGGGAGGTGGGGAGCCAGGGTAGTCAGGCTAGCGGAGAGGGGAAACTGACAGGGGAGGGAAGCCTTTTGGCGGGTTGTTGGGGAACCCTTTGATGGAACCTGTGGGCATGTAAAGGCAGCAACTCTGTTATTGTTGGGTTGTCTCGAAAGACAACAGGTGTCTCTCTCTAGTGAGAGATCCAACTGGAGGCAAAGATTTTTCCTTAAAAGTACTTCAATTTACATAACTAACTATATATTAAAAAAAAAACATCAGGACAGAGCTACTGCTCCTCCCTTAAGTTCTTCTCATTTATCTCTTTCTCTGATTGACATCATTATGACATAGTTCCTTACGCACATGCTCATTAGCTATTACAGGAGTTGTGTTAGAGTTAACCCTTTTCTCTATAGGAACTTCCAACCATGCCCCCCCACACCCTCCCCACAACCCACACAACCTACTCCTTTCCCATCAGCAGCCCAAGCAATGAATGCTGCTTAGCTTCCCAGTTTTTGCCGACCTCTACCCGGACACAGGAAAAATTGCAGCAGCGGAAGGAAGGGGCCCTTAAGTGGCTATTAATTAGCCAATAAAAGGCCTCAGTTGGCCCATATAGGGGTCCATCTGGCCTACCCTTCTGCATGTAAAATTGTGATGGAGGAAGGATTGGGCGTAAATGGTGCCCAGGGCATTGCGTCCAATTTTACCCACCCTGCTTGCCTTCCAACCTTGCCCCCGAGGGAGTGTAAAATTCATCCCATGTTTTCTCTTCACACACAATATAAATTGTTGTTTTCCTCTTTTATTAGTATTCTTGCAAAGTGTCCTGATGAGTGCAAGACGAAAAGTTTCGACGCGTCTCTTTTTTCAATGATGCATTTTTATTAATTAAATTTGACCAGTTTAAACTGCCAAAACTATCAATCAATTGGGGTATATTGTTACCTCCTCTTTATGAAGTATCAGATTTATCTTCCATTAAACATCCAAAAATACAATGCCCCCATTAAATTGAGTATTAAAAGAAAATCTCAACATTTTTCATAAGAACAAATTTGACTCCATGAGTATTCATTAGGCCACTAGAAATTAGAAGACTCCACTAAAGTGTATTTTCCAATGTGCACTCTTAGTGGTTGATCCCCTCTGTCAGAAATGTAAAGAAGGAAAGTTACCCCTTAGGAGTCCCTTCTCAAGGTCAGAATATTATAAAGTTAAAAATATTAATAAGATTATGTATCAATAGTACTGTAACTCCAGTCATAAACAACAACAGCCATGGGTGGAAACGCCTTACCTGAGAAATAATCAAATATTTCCCTGAGCAAAAATGCATCCCTTTGAGGATGCACAAAGGCACAGAAAATGGCATATAAGTATTTTCTTTTTTTATTTGTTTATGAGATGTAGCCATCATTGACAAAAGATTTCCTGGCACATCTCTTGTTTCTTTACTTCACCTATTACCATTCCCTTTGGCTTTTGCACCATGATAATTTTATCTCATTTAATCTCCCCAGCCTTCCACCCTGTCACAGACCTTCCCCTTTGTTCTTCCTCCCCCCATTTCCACTTGTTCAAAATCTACTACATTTCTATCTTTCCTCAGTTCTGTTGAAGGCTCATCAAGTTGAGATGTTTACACTATTTCTCTCCGCAAAAGTCACCTGACCAGCTAAATGGTTCCAGCATTTTCCTTTTTTTATTTCAGATTTCCAACATCTGCAGTATTTTGCTTTTGCTTAACTGAAATATGGGCAATCAAATTTTTTCCGTCCTCATTCATCCTCTGAATGTACATGGCTGCCATTATGGGACTTAATTTCCCTGTTGCAAACATCTTTTTAGAGTTCCTGCTAGGTTCATCCTGTTAGTACCAGGTCTGAGCTAGAGTTAAAGGTGACATTTAGAGACCATTGGACAGTTGGGAATTGCATCCTGGCTTGTTTTGACTCGATCCATTCCCCATCCCCATTTAATTGGTGTCACAAGTCTGCTTACAACTTTATGGATCCATGTTGGCGAGTGGTTGCCTCCTTTCATGGTGGATAATTTGCTGTTCTGCTATTTCTGGTGACTATGTTTTTTTTAAATCCCTTCCTTCATTGATTCTCAGTACCATTTTGGAAGTGGCTGTATGTTTATAAAAATAGCTTTCCATTGGCTAAATACCAAATCCAAAACAATATTTTTCAAACAAAATCCCAGATTTGCTAGATTGGTCATTGGCACATTTTTGCAGATCAAACCATAAAGAGAACTGACAAACCAGGATGAATGATCTCATTTATGGTATTCAGATGGTTAAATTTCTGCTGATGGCATTGCATTAATGTTGCCCTTTCAACAGTGCTATAGGAAAAATAGAAGCCCAGTAAGATAGGATGGAGTCAAAACCTTATTTTGTTTGACATAAAATTCTTTAAAGGATGAGATATTCCCTAGGGGTGTTCCCAGGGGTCCCAGCAAACTTGTGCTGTTATTCAGA
This sequence comes from Cetorhinus maximus, assembly GCF_964194155.1. NCBI lineage: Eukaryota > Metazoa > Chordata > Chondrichthyes > Lamniformes > Cetorhinidae > Cetorhinus > Cetorhinus maximus. Next base: position 16,607,837 of record NC_135889.1, read on the forward strand.
GTAATTAAGGCAAAGGTGAGTGTGCTGTTCACTTTAACACACATTTCATGGGAGATGTGTCAGGCCCGGGAATCCTGAAAAAGGGCTCCACAACCAATGACTGCATGAATTTGGGGAAGGTCACCCCACTGCTAAATTGATATGTTTTGCACCTTTTCTATGTCTTAAAAAACAAGCACAACGCCAATTTCTACCCCAACAGGTCTGACAACGAAACTAAGGATTAAGTACTCATTCCTATGTCAAATTGCTTTAACGTAATTATTGTTACAACAGTCAACTCCAATGCGTTCAAGTTTCAGGTAGTCTCACTATCTCGAAGGGAATCAATAATAAAAAAGCATTTTAACTAAACAAAAAGGAAAAATAAGAGTAGGTAAAGAATACTACAAAAAAAATCTGAATTAATTCGGGCCCAAACCTCAGATGGAATTTGAGGAATATACAAAGAATGCATAGCACAGAAATAGACCATTCAACCCAACTGGTCTATGACAGTGTTTATGCTCTACATGAGCCTCCTGGAACCCCTCGATATCTAACTCAATCAACATAAGCTTCTAACGCTTTGGCCGGAATTTTCCGTGCCCATTGGCATCGGGCAACATGTAGGGTGTGAACGGACAATATGGTGGGAAGGCCAAAAATCAGTTTCACGACATTTTGAAACCAGTTCGCGATCGTTCGTTCCATCCGTCAATGGCGGGCCGCTTTTCCCGCTGCCGGTCATTGGGAATGACATTTTAATACATCTGCATATCATTATAAGCCCTGCTCACTGGAGTCATTTCCTCATGCTGGATCATCGGGGCATGTCGGCATGACGGCACACGGACATGTTTCACAAAGATACATAAGTGATGTGCACCTGGCGAGCTGCAATTCGCTCAGGACTTTGAGGTTTATTTGCCTATCTTTGTTCGGGCAGCACTCATGGTCACTAGTGCCAGGCTTTACAGGCAGCACCACATCATTTAATGGGGCTCATGGGCAGGTCTCTACCTACCAGACCAGCCTTAAGGCGGGGGTGGCTTTTCAACAATTGCAGGGCTAGGGCTTGCTTGGGAAAGGGGAAGAAGAGGCCTCAGGCAAGGGAAAAGGCTGCATGGAGAGGGCTGTATTGGGCAAGGGGGTTATCCCAGGGTATGTGTGGGGCACATGTTGATCTGTGCAAGTGGCCTCAAGATGATGAGGGCTGAAGAGGCAATCTCCAGAGGAGATGAAGCTAGATGGTGATGTGAGGGTTTGTGTGAGAGAGTGAGTGGGGTGGTGTCTCTTGAGCTGGCAGTGAGTGAGATGCCAGTAAATGTGTGATGGTCTTGTGAGTTTAGAGTGATGAGACGGTTGTACCACGGAAGAGATCATTCATCTGTTTTCTGCACTGGATGGCTGACCTCCTCTGCCATCACCTCCCAAGTTGAAGTGGTGAGATTGATGGGCCTCCTGCGTCCAGAGCGGGGGTAAAGGACATCGCAACGGGCCTGCACAGTGCCCAAAAGGCTTCCCAGGGATGCATCACTGAATCGGGGGGTGTGCACTCTTCTTGACTTTTGGGGCCATGTCTTCACTGGTGCCCTCCTGGGCTGCAAGCATTGAGAAGTGTTCGTGCAGCTGCAGTTTAAATATGGTGCCCTGCGTGAGGAAGCGGCGAGGTAACAGCGTGGCGAGCAAATCAGAGGCCGCCCACCAGGAGTGTTTCCTGTGGCTGCATAATTAATGAGGTGGGAATGGGGCGATACAGTGTGAAAAGCTGCCATTGCAGCTAGTGGGTAAAACACCCTTTGTCCCGCCCTATATCGCACTTAGTGCAAATCTAGGACGATTCTGCTCTTTCTGTCTTGTATGTTCCTCTATCTTCCCCTTAAATGCATCTATGTTGTTTATCCTAACAACTTGTAGTGAGTTCCATTCTTTAGGTAAAGAAGTTCCTCCTGAATATCCTATTTATTACTGACTATCTTATATTTATGGCCTTTAGTTCTGGTCTCCTTAAAAATGGAAATACCTTCTCTACGGTTACCCAAGCATACCCTTTAAGGACAGTTGCAGGTAGGCTCTGAATGTTGCACTAACCTCAAAATCACAAGCGACTTGAGGGTGGACTGCTGCACGCCACTTATATTGGGTTGTGAATGAGACCGATATAATTTCCCACTAGCATGGCATGTAATTAGGAGGGGGGACTCCAGCGAATTGCAATTTTAATTGCTAATGCATGCAGATGAGGTTCCCGCCATGGGTCAGCAGGAAATCCGACCCATACTCAGACTGCCATGAAAGTGGTGAGGGGAAATTTTGACTTGTTTTCCCACTCATGGGATTCCGACTTTTGGCCTGTCTCTGAATTTTCTTCTCCTGCCCTCTACAAAACCCGCTGCTAACAAGACCGGGAAAATCTGTCCATTAACTCTGTTTCTCTCCACAGATGCTTCCCGGCCTTAAACCTTAAAGACATCTATCATGTCACTCCTCAGCCTTCTCTTATCTAAGGAAAAGAGCCTCAGCCTGTTTAACCTTTCCTGATAGTTATAAACTCTCTATTCCAGTATCAGTCTTGTAAATAAAAACAAAAACAACAGGCCGGGAAGCATCTGTGGAGAGAAACAGAGTTAATGGACAGATTTTCCCGGTCTTGTTAGCAGCGGGTTTTGTGGAGGGCAGGAGAAGAAAATTCAGAGACAGGCCAAAAGTCGGAATCCCATGAGTGGGAAAACAAGTCAAAATTTCCCCTCACCACTTTCATGGCAGTCTGAGTATGGGTCGGATTTCCTGCTGACCCATGGCGGGAACCTCATCTGCATGCATTAGCAATTAAAATTGCAATTCGCTGGAGTCCCCCCTCCTAATTACATGCCATGCTAGTGGGAAATTATATCGGTCTCATTCACAACCCAATATAAGTGGCGTGCAGCAGTCCACCCTCAAGTCGCTTGTGATTTTGAGGTTAGTGCAACATTCAGAGCCTACCTGCAACTGTGCTGTTCCAGGTCTCCAGCGGTGCCAGTTTTAGCACGCACTGTTTATGCTTGGGTGGCTCACAGTGGGTGCCAAGGATGTTGAGCTGGGCTGCTCACGGTGGGTGCCAGGCTACTGCAGGACAACAGCATTGTGTGCTGCAGGCCTCAGGCAGGGCTGCACTCTAAAACAGAGACCAGCATGGCGACCAGAGGGGGAAATGGATGATGGAGACATGAAGGTGAAGGGGGTATGGTGGGGTTGGGGGGATGAACAGAGAAGAAGACTAAGACATAAGGGTGAAGGTGGTATGGTGGTGTTTTTGGGGGTGGTAAGTGGCATGATGACAGGCAGTGGGAAGATCAGAAGTAGGGAAGCTATAGGCCGACATGGAACACTGGAACACGGACACAGAAGGGGAGTGGATGAGATTTGGGTTGCATAAATGAGAGAAGATGCACACAATCTCTAGAATAGGAAAGGTGGAAGATTTGTACATACAAACATATGAAATAGGAACAGAAGTAGGCCATTCAGCCTTTCGAGCCTGCTCTGCCATTCATGAAGATCATAACTGATCTGTTTGTGTTTTGAATTCCACATTCATCTACCCCCGATAATCTTTAATTCCCTTGCCAAACAAGAATCTATCTACCTCTGCCTTAAGCATATTCAATGGCCCTGACTTCACTGCTTTCTGAGGCAGAGTTCCAATGTTGCATGACCCTCTGAGAGAAAAAATTCTTCTCATCTCTGTCCTAAAAGGGCGACCCCTAATTTTGAAACAGTGTCCCCTAGTTTTGGACTCACCCACAAGAGGAAAGTTGTGGGTGGCCTTTCCACATCCACCTTGTCAAGACCATTCAGGATCTTATAATATTTCAATCAAGTCATCTTTCTCTCTTCTAAACTCCAGTGGAAACAAGCCCAGTCTGTCAAACCTTTCCTCAGAAGACAACCTGCTCATTCCAGGTATCAATGTAATAAACCTCCTTTGAACTACTGCTGGATACCTGCAAGGTGATCAATAAAAGCCTGTAAGGTGTTTTCTCCAATTGGCAAGGCTAACAGACCAAAGGGCATCCAATCATTCCAAAAGTGCTGGTTGGGCATAATCAGTTTATCAACGCAGGCATAGTAGGAGTGCCTTTGGTAAGGTTGAACGTATCATGGATGCGCTGAAGCCTCTTCCAACTTTTCAGGGATTGAAATGTCAAGTATCTGGGATGGCATCTTGGTCACCTAGATCTGTGAGGTAGCACCTCAGCTGGAACATTGGATCAGGGAAAGGCGAGTAATGCTGAAGCAGCTCTAGGGCGTGACAGTGGCATTCTGGTTGTGAATTGGGGGTTGACTATAGTTGTACATCATTCATTGATCTGTTGTATCTATCAGTCCACAGGGAGAAGGAGGAGTGAATAATGGGGCCGTGCTCAATGCTGCCTTCTTGATGGCTGCGTCCCAGTTGAGGAGAAGAAGGGCCAGGCACTGCCTAGTACAGCTTCGAGAGGAGACCAGCCCTGAGGTCTGTGGTCCTGGGAAGCCCCAACAACAACCAGAGGATGAGGAGGTCAGACCCATCCCACAAGGGCAACTCCCATGACCAAGGGTCTACTGAAGGCGCCTTTCCTATCTGGAGATGAGCAAAAGACAATGCCGTGCACATCTACACTTGTCATAAGATGTCACTCATAACTGCCATGTTCTACAGGAGGATCTAACACCCCATAGACTGGGAGGGCATCCCCTGCCAGTGCCCCTGAAGGTCACTGTCACACTCAATTTTTATGCCAGTGGGTCATTCCAGGGATCCACAGGGGATCTATGTGGCATTTCTCAGTCCTCAACACATAAATGTATCAAGGAGATGACAGATGCCCTCTACAGTAAGGCTCATAATTATGTGAGGCTCAAACTAGATGAAGCCAGCCAGGCTGTTCGATTCCTGGACTTCGCGGCTATCTCTAGGCTTCCCTAGAATACAGGGTGCAATTGATTGCACTTATGTGGCTTTGAGAGCTCCATGACAGCAGCCTCTGATGTTCATTAACGGGAAAGGGTTCCACTCCATAAATGTTTAACTGATGTGCGATCATCAGAAGCACATAATGCACAGGTACCTAGGTAGTTGCCATGACTCCTACATCCTGAGTCATTCCCAATGCCTCAGGTATTTGAAGGGCCGCAGTGCTTACAGGATTGGCTGCTGCATGATAAGGGATACGCACTGAAAAGATGGTTCCTGACAGCCATGCATTATCCTCAAAGTGCCTCAGAAGAGAGATACAACGCCATGCATAACTCGACAAGATCCATCATCGAGCAAACCATCAGGATCCTAAAGATGCATTTCCAATGCACTCAGGTGGGGCTCTGCAGTACTCTCTGCTGAGGGTATCCCGCATAATAGTGCGCCCTGCACAGCCTGGTACTTCAAAAGGGAGATGACTTGCCGGAGGGAGACATGGAGGAGGCTGAGAACTCCTCTGACAATGAAGCCTTAGAGGGGCATGAAGCTGAGGATGCCAGCGAAGCAGCTCAACACAGAAGACGTGCCCGTGAGGAACTGATAGTCACGCGGTTTCAGGAGGAGTGAGGTGCAGGGAATGGGACCCAAGCGCATTTACCCTGTCCCTTAGTGGCATGCCAGTGGTGTGAAAAGCCTTTACAACCATTCACATCAGGGCCATATTTAAACGCCACTCAAACACACACAGTACTCTCTGCAGCTCGGCTGTGTGAGGTAAAGATGGTGTACCTCCTGGATTCATCCCTTGGAAAAAGAACCTCCCGGTGCTAGCGGACACCTGCAATTAAAGCCTCCAGGGAGCCGTGGCTAATCTTAGCGCATTCTTTTTGTTCCTTAGGCCCTTCTCCAAAACTTCCAACCACACAGCTGAGCTGCATAGAGTATTGTGTGTCTGGGTGGCATTTGAATATGGCACCAGGAACTTGGACCACGTGAGATGACGGCGGGCGGACAAATCAGTGCCCGCCCTGCCACGTGATTCAGTGAGCAGTTCATCTATGCATAATTAATGAGGTTTCAAGCAGAAGGTCAGGCATGAGATCCCGACCCTCCAATCAGCGGGAAACTCGCCGCTAATCCCACCTGTCACAAGACTTAGAATCTAGAATGGAAAATTCCACCCAACATTTCAGGTCAATAAACTTTCATCACAACTAAAGAAAGATAGAAATGTGATTGTGGAGGCCAGGGGAAATAACACAAGATTTCTTGGCAACAGCTAAATTGAGTGATAATGGATAAATTAAAGGAACAAAGGTCTTGTAAATCTTTTTTTGACCTTCTCCAATGCCTCTATATCCTTATTCATAATATGAAGACCAGAAATGTGCATAGTACACCAAATGTGGTTTATTCAAAGCGAAATGTGCAACTGTACTGAATACTGTGAAAGACAAATCAGCAATAATCAGCATTTTATGACCTACAAACTGGGAGCTCTAACCTATATATAGGAGTCATATACATTTTGTGTTGGACCAGCATTAAAACTGTGCGAGTCATAAATGTAACCAATGCACCATAATGATACAGCAATTTTTGATTTCTCCCATATTGATGCACATGAAGTCTTAAGAACAAAAGTAGTGTGTTCATGTGGGAAGAGAATACTAAATCTGACAGGTAACTTGACTGAACCTGACAGGCAAATTAATTTTTCTAACTGAATAAGTGTCAACTTTCAGAATTACCATAAATTGAATCTTCATTAACAAAAGTGCTGATCTTTCAAACACCACCAAAGTAAATTCCATTTATTTGAGAATAGTTTGCAGAAGTCCAGCAGTCTTCTTTTTACTGTAACCTAAAAGTTAGCCCCTTTATATTTAAATAGTCAAAAGAAGAACAGTTGCAATGTTAGCAAATATTTTGAGAAAGTCTTTGTTTGATCTCATTCCAAATATTATGTTAAATGATGGTACTTGTGCACACATCTGACATAAACAATAAATCTATATCTTTTGAAGCCTTTGTTCACCCTTCATCAAGGCCAGTTTGTCAGTTCTCCACATGCTTGTTACGGAGCAGCAGTGTAATAGATGTTAGTATAAAAGTCAGATTGCTAAGACCACGTTAATGCAAAATATTTCCTTGGAGTATAATGGAGAAGCCTCACATACTGCATCTGCTTCCCAGAGAACTTTCTCCCAGATTGCACATTGTAGATTTCTGCATATATAAATGGGTAGAGTTAAACATCAGTACTTAAGTATGATGTTCTACAGCAACCAGCAAGATAAAATGTGAAAGAGCATAAGAACATAAGAAATAGGAGCAGGAGTATGTGGACAGCATGTTCAGAGAGGTGGTCACACCTCAACTTTAGGAACCTGGAGGCAGAAAGGGAATGGGTAACCACCAGGCAGTACAAGAAAACTAGTTAGGTAGTGCAGGAGTCCCCTGGGGTCCCGGTCATCAATCGGTTTTCCATTTTGGATACTGCTGAGGGCGTTGGTTCCTCAGAGGAATGCAGTTAGAGCCAAGTTTGTGGCACCACAGGCAGCTCTGCTGTACAGGAGGGGAGGAAAAAAGAAGAAAGAGCAGTGGTAATAGAGGATTCGTTAGTTAGGGGAACAGACAGGCATTTCTGTCACCATAGACGTGACTCCAGGATGGTATGTTGCCTCCCTGGTGCCAGGGTCAAGGACGTCATGGAGCGGCTGCAGGACATTGTTCTGGGGGAGGATGATCAGTCAGAGGTCATGGTCCACATTGGTACAAATTATTTAGGTAGGAAAGGAGATGAGGTCCTGAAAGCCGACTTTAGGGACCGAGGAAGGAGATTGAAAAGGAGGACCTCGAAAGCAGTAATCTTAGGATTACTCCCAGTCCCATGTGCAAATGAGTATAGAAATAGAGGAATTGAGCAATTAAACATTTGGCTGGAAAGCTGGTGTAGGAGGGAGCGCATCAGATTTTGGAGGCATTGGGACTGGTTTTGGGATCTGTACAAGACAGACGGTCTACACCTGAACAGGACTGAAACGAATATCCTCACAGGAAGATTTGCTAGTGCTGTTGGGGGCATTTAAATTAGATTCACAGGGGGATGGGAACCTGAGGGCAAATTCAAAGCAGATAGAATTCAAAGCAGGGAGATAGAAAATTAGTGAGTTACTCTGAAAGACAGAATAAGCGCAGGTTAAAAAGTGTACAGCACAGGAATTTGGCAGTGTTAAAATGTATATATGTAAATGCAAAGAGCATAGCAAATAAAGCTGATGTGCTGAGGGCACAGGTAGACACATGGTAACATGATATAATCACTGTAACAGAAACTTGGCTTAAAGAGGGGCAAAAATGGTACCTCAACATCCCTGGATATAGTTGCAGGCACGATAGAGAGGGGGATAAAAAATAAAGTGAGAGTGTAGCATTATAGGTTACAGCTGTGAGGAGGGATGATATACTAAACAAAGCATCAAATGAGACCCTATAGGTTGAGCTCAGAAATAAAAAATGGGCAGACACATTGCTAGGAGTGTATTATAGACCCACAAACAGTGGAAGGGAGTTAGAAGAGCAAATATGTAGGAGAATTTCTGAGTGCAAAATCAATAGGGCAGTAATAGTTGGAGACTTCAACAATCCTAATATCAATTGGGATACGGACAGTGTAAAGAGCACAGAAGGCACAAAATTCTTTAACTGTATTCAAGAGAACTTTTTAGCCAGCACGTAACAAGCCCAATGAGACAGGGCACAATTCTGGATTTAGTCTTGGGAAATGACGCAGGGCAAGTGGATGAAATAGTATTTTTGAGATAGTTTTCATAATACAGTTAGATTTAGCATCATTATGGAAAAGGACAACAATAGGATAGGAGCAAAAGTTCTAAATTGGGGGAAGACAAATTTACAAAGCTGCGAGGTGAACTGGCAAAAGTAGACTGGATACAGCTACTAGAAAGGAACACAGTGTCAAATTAGTGGGAGGCATTCAAAAGCGAGATTCTACAGGCACAGTGTAGACTTGTTCCCACAAAGGAAAGAGGTGGCACTGCCAAATCTAGAGCCCCCCGGTTATCCAAAGGCATACAGGGCAAGATAAAGCAGAGAAAGGAAGCTTATGACAGTCACAAAAAGCTTCATACTGTAGAGAGTCTAGAAGAGTATAGAAAGTGCAGGAGTGAAGTAAAAATGGAAATTAGGAAAGCAATGAGAGGATATGAAAAAGCATTGGCAGGTAAAATCAAAGAAAATCCAAAGATGTTTTACCAGTACATTAAGAGCAAGAGAGTAACTAAGGAAAGGGTGGGGCTTATCAGAGATGTACATGGTAACTTGTGGGTTGATGTTGAAGACATGGGCGGGGTTCTCAATTAATACTTTATCTCTGTCTTCACGAAGGAAAAGGATGATGCAGACATTCTAGTTAAAGAAGAGGAGTGTGAAATACTAGATATAATAAGCATAATTAGAGAGTAAGTACTGGAGCAACTGACATCCTTGAAAGTGGATAAATCACCAGGACTGGGTGGATTGTATCCCAGGCTGTTAAAGGAAACCAGGGAGGAAGAAGTGGGTGCAATGAGGATCATTTTCCAGTCCTCACTAGATACAGGTGAGCTACCAGAGGATTGGAGGTCTGCAAATGTCGTACCATTATTTAAAAAGGGTACGAGGGATAGGCCATAAAATTATAAGCCAGTCAGTCTGACTTTGGCGATGGGCAAATTATTGGAATCAATTCTGAGAGACAGGATAAACTATCACTTCGAAAGGCAAGGAATGATCAGGGATAGTCAGCATGGTTTTGTTAGGGGAAGATTGTGTCTTAGTAACTTAATCAAATTTTTTGAATAAGTAACAAGGAGGATTGATGAGGATAGTGCAGTGGATGTTATCTACATAGATTTTAGTAAGGAATTTGACATGGTCCCACATGGCAGACTGGTCAGGAAATTGAGATCCTATGGGATACAGGGGAAGATGGCAAGTTGAATCCAAAATTGGCTCAGCGACAGGAAACAGGTAATGGTCGATGGATGTTTTTGCGAATGTAAAGCAATTTCCAGTGGCGTTCCACAGGACTCAGTGTTGGGGCCCTTGCTCTTTGTTGTATATATTAATGATTTGGATATAAATGTGGGAGGAATGATCGGGAAATTGCAGATGACATAAAAATTGGCTGTATAGTTGATAGTGAAGAGGATAGCTGTTGTCTCCAAAATGATATCAATGGCTTGGTTGAGTGGGTGAAAAGTGGCAAATGGAATTCAATCCAGACACGTGTGAGGTAATGCATTGGGGAGGGCAAAAAAAGCAAGGAAAGACTCAATAAATGGGAGGATAGTGAGAGGGGTTGAGGAAGTGAGAGACCTTGGAGTTCATGCTCACAGGTCCCTGAAAGTGGCAGGACAAGTGGATCAGGTGGTAAAGAAAGCATATGGTACGCTTTCCTTTATTGTATTGAATACAAAAGCAGGGATGAAATGTTGGGACTGTATAAAATGCTGGTTAGGCCACAGGTGGAATTTTGTGTAAGCTCTGGTCAACGCGGGCAGAATTTTGCCCTTAGCGGGCGGGCTCAGCAGGGGCGGGAAGGAAGCCAACTGCCTCCCGTGATCGAAACCAGAGTGCGATTTAACGCTGGTGGGCCAATTAAGGCCTGCCCAGCATGAAGCATGAAACGTGAGCAGCAGTGCTGAGTGCTGCTTGCGCGGGTGGGGTGGGGGGGGGGTGCGGCAGGAGGGTGAACAGGATTCTCACAGAGATGGAGCTCTGTTAAAAAAAGAAAATAAAAATGTAATAAAACATGTCCCCTCATGTGACTCTGAGATATGAGCAAGGACATGTTATTAATGCAATTTTAAAACTTTTATTTTACCCTTATTTGCTTTTGGAAACCTCATCCTGCTCATGGATGAGGTTTCCAAAAAAATGCAAAGACTGCTTGGCCTTTTTGCCTGCCCGCCGTTAGATTGGATGGGCAGTGAAAAATTTAGGTTAATTGATTATTTAATGGCCTTAACAGGCCTTTTAATTGTCGGAGTGCGCGCTGCTTACTCCAGCGCGCGCCTGCCGACCAAACTACCGCGTGACTGCGCATTGACATTGGCACACTCAGCCGACATCAACACACGTCATTTCACGCCCAAGCAGGTTGGGAATGCCCCTGCCCGTCGAGTGAAAATGCCCCACAATATAGGAAGGGGAGTACAGAGGAGATTTACAAGAATGTTGCCAGGGCTTGAAAATTGCAGTTATGAGGAAATATTGGATAGGCTAGAGTGGTTTTTCTTAGAACAGAGGAGGCTGAGGGGTAATTGAAATGTACAAAATTATTAGGGGCCTAGACATGGTAGACAGGAAAGACCTGTTTCCCCTAGCTGAGGGGTAAATTAGCAGGGGGCATAGATTTAAGGTAATTGGTAGAAGGGTTAAAGGGGAAATAAGGAAAAACTTTTTTCATCCAGGGAGTGTGGACATCTGGAATTCACTGGCTGAATTGGTGGTTGAAGCTGAAACACTCAACTCAATTAAAAGGTACCTGGATCTGTATCTGAAGCGCTGTAACCTGGAAGGCTACGGACCAGGTGCTGGAAAGTGGGATTAAAATGAGTGACTTGTTTCTCTTTTTCTCTTTTTGGTTGGCACAGACACGATGGGCTGAATGGTCTCTTTCTGCACCGTAACTTTTCTATGGTTCTATGGAGTAGGCCATTCAGTCCTTCAAGCACGCTCTGCCATTCAGTAAGATCACGGCTGATATTCTCCTTCAAAACTATTTTCCTGCATTATTCCCGTATCCCTTGATGTTTTTAATATGTAGAAATCTATCGATCTCAGTCTTGAACATGCTCAATGACTGATCCTTCACAACCCTCTGAGGCAGAGAATTCCAAAGATTCCCTGCCCTCTGAGTGAAGAAATTCTTCCTCATCTCAGTCCTAAATGATCTTCCCCTTATTCTAAAATCTGTGTTCTCTGTTTCTCGACACCCCAGCCAGGGGAAACATCCTTTCTGCGTCTACCCTGTAGAGTCCCGTAAGAAAGATATCTGTTCTGGTTACGGCTGTCTAAAATTATACTGTTAGACAACATAAAAATCTAAAGAAAGTGTGGAGTGAATAAAGGTAATTCCTTCCCCTTATCATGTATAATCTGCTTAAAATTTTCATCCTTCTTTTCAAACTCCTTCATGGCCACATATCTCCCTATTTCTGTAACCTCCTCCAGCCCTACAACCCTCTTAGATCTCTGTGTTCCACCAATTCTGGTCTCTTGCACATCCCCGATTTTCATCACTCCACCGCTGGCAGTTGCGCTGGTCTGAATTAGTTTTCATAGAGCAGGCAAATGATTATAATAATCTTTGATTAAATACTATAGTGTCATGCTCCTTTTTTAAGATTCGTGCATACTGTGGTAATACAGCGCATTAACTATCGGGTCAACTTAGCATGTTTTGCTGGAAGTCATAATTAAAGGCTGTGTAGGGGTGAAGTATTAATTCTTAAAATATTGACTACAAAATGTTGTGATGTAATTCTAATTAATGTTACATTTGGTTGTCTGAATTTCTGTTCTCTGTCTAGCTATCGGCTGCCCTGATATTAACAGTGTATGTGCCCCCATTTGTAATATTTAATTAAAAACTGCGCAGAAGGAGTTACATCTGAAAACAAGAAAGATGATGCCGAAAATGGATAAGTGGGTGTTCATCGCTATATATGATGGATACTCAATGACTTCAGTAAATGGTGGATTACATTAAAAAAATTGTTCTCCTCCAATTATGGCTTCTTGCACATGTCTGATTTTCATTGCTCTGGCACTGGATGCTGTACTTTCTGTTGCTATGGCCTTAAGCTCTGGAATGCCCTCCCTAAAACACTTTGCTTTTCCACCTCTCTCCTCCTTTAAGATGCTTCTTAAAACCTTCTCTAGCCAAACATTGGTCACCTGTCCTAACATCTCCTTATGTTTCAAATTTGTTTGATAATGCCCCTGTGATGTTTTACTCCATCAAAGGAGCTACATGGATGTATGTTGAGATTGTTGTTGAATCTGTTTCACCATCTTTTCAGGCAACATATTCCAGGATATAAAACTCACCAGACAAAAAGATTCTCTACATTTCCCCCTTCATTTTTGCCAATTATCTTTAAATATTTGCATGGTCCATGATTGGTATGTCACATTCTGTAATTCAGCTACTTAAACCAGCTACTTAAAGTTCCTATTAAGAATCACTTCAATATTTTCTGATCAACATGCTTGGTCAATTGTATAAATAATCATTTAGTGTAATGAAAGATTTGGTGATCGCATTGATAATAGTCTTGAGATCTGTATAGAAAGACAATGGCAACCATTTTCATGGTGCCCGTCTAACAGACACAGTACGGGCACCAGGTGCGGAGGGGGGTTGTGAGGGAGAGGGTCCTCATGAACCCGCTCCTGAGCCTGGCCAAGTTGGCCATTAACAGGTCCAGGCAGCAGTGATCGAGTGGGTCGTCCGACCCAACTGTCTGTCCCTCTTTTGCAGCTATGTTCACAGCCGGGTGTCCTTGGGGAGGGAGCACACGGTGTCTGCCGGCACTGTTGAGGCCTTTTGTGTTCGGTGGGCACCGCGGGGACTTGGATGTTTTATTGGCCCTCTTAATCACATTTTGGTTTAATGTTTGTAAGTTTCCTTTAAATTTTGTCTTTGCTTTTGCAGTTTCTCTAATTTAAAGGGCTGCCTTTTCCTTTGTCCCTAATTTTGTTAATTTAGTTTACTTGGTTGGCTCAAAAGAGTTAACAGACACAGTGCAGCTAAACTCAGCTGCACCTGACATTAAAGAGGATCCTGTGACTTTCCTGCCTTGCACTATTTGTATGATGTGGGCACATTGAAGGGCATAGCACCAGCTCCCTGGCCTGCCCTTGTGCCTAGCAAGCAAGGAGGAAATCAGAGTATGGCTGCAAGCTCTTAAAGTGCTAACATCGGAGAAGAAAGAACTATCGTTTATAGTGCCTTTCACGACATCAGCACATGCTAAACCACTTCACAGCAAAATAAATACTTATGAAGTGTAGGAAACACAGCATCCAATATGCACAGAACAAGCAAATTAACGAGGAACAGAGGTTTTGTGGAATTAGTGGAAAAGATCAAGGAAATTCGAGCTTATTGTAAAATGGTAGTAAGAGTTCTACTTGAATTTCCTTGATCTTTTTTCCCCAAGTTTTGCCAGGAGATTCCAGGGCATTGACCAAAGCAAAATCCAGGGTAACTGTTAAAAAACTTGAGGCAATTCTTGATTAGCATTATAAACTGTCAAATCTTCACTCATACATAAATAAAGGCAATTTAAGTCTACTACCCAACAACCTAACCAAGTGCAAAAGTTGATAATCGCTGGTGTGTCAGAGCAATGAATTCTGTTGATTACATTCAATTCAGAGAAGTTTGCTCAACTACAAAGAAAGACAGACAAAAAAACAGGAAATAAATGCTTTGCTCAGGTGGAACAAATCAAAGTACAATTTTGCTTTCCAAAGAACTACTCTCTGCAGCAATTACTTGTGTGCTCAATCCTGTGAGTTGAGGTGTCAACAATCTGGCCAATAATGCAATTGCATCAAGTTATATCTACCACCTTTGCATATAAATCCATTATTAACTCTGTAAAAGGAATGTTAAAGGCATTAGTCACTGTTTTCATAGATATCATGTGATAATTACAGATGAGGAAGGCTATGTGGCCCATTTTAATTTATCCATCGAAAAATATCCTAAAATCCTCCCCATTTCAGCACCTAGCTTTTGTTAAATGATTTTCACTTCCAGTTCTCTATGCGGAAATCCATTGCATGCATTGATCACTCCTGTCATCAATATGAAATTTACCTTTTACTAATTTGAATCTGAGTCCCTTCCCCCCATTCTCAAAATTTAATCAAAAGCAATATTTAAGATTTATCTTGTGGTTCCTTCCCACCCTCCCCCATTATACTGAGACCTGGGACAGAATTTTCTGTGCCCGCTGGTGTCGGGCATGTTCTGTGGCATGAGTGGACAATATGGTGAGAAGGCCAAAAATCGGTTTCACGACGTTATGAAACCAGTTTGTGATCGTTCCCACCATCGGACATCGGGAACCTCATTGTAATACATCTGCATATTGTCATAAGGGTAGCCCGCCAGAATCATACACCCACGTCAGCACAATTGCACGCCGATGTGTTTCATAACAGCACATAAGTGATGTACACCTGGCGAGCTGCACTTCCCTAGGGACTCCAAGGTTTGTTTGCTTACCTTGCTTCGGGAAGCACTCGCAGTCATCAGCGCCAGGCTTCACAGACAGCACCACATCACTTTTAGCAGGGCACATGGACAGGTCTCTACCTACCAGATCAGCCCTAAGACAGTTTGTGTGGGGGCACGAGTTAATCTGTGCAAGTGGCCTCAAAATGGTGAAGACTGAGGAGGCAGTCTCCAGAGCAGATGAGACTTGATGGAGATGTGAGGGTGTGTGTGAAAGAGTGAGTGGTGATGTCCCTTGAGCTGGCAGTGAGTGAGATACTAGTGAATGTGTGATGGGCTTGAGTGTGTGAGTTTAGAGTGATGAGATGGTTGCCTTACCCTGGCGGCATGGATCAGATCATTCATCCTCTATCTGCATTGGATGGCTAACCACTTCTGTGCAGCATTGGCACTGATCATCACTGCCATCACCTACCAAGCCAGAGTGGCAATGTTGCTGCCCCTATTGTGGCCAGAGCAGGGGTAGAGGACATCATGGCGTGCCTCCACTGCGTCCAAAAGACACTCAAAGGACGCATCACTAAACTGGAGGGCTGCAGTATTCTTGCCTTTCAGGGCCATGTCTTATTTGCAGCAGTCCTGGGCTGGAAGCACTTAGAGGTGTGTGCATGGATGTACTTTAAGTGTGGTGCCCGATGTGATGAAGCAGCAAGGTGATGGTGTGGCTGGCGAATCAGAGCCTGCCAGCCATCGAAACAGCGTGTTTCCCAGGAATGAATAATTAATGCGGTGGGATTGGGACGATATGACGTGAGAAACCACCATTGCGGCCGTCAGGTAAAATATCGTTTTTCCCACCTGCTACTGCACTTAGTACAAAACCGGGACGATTCCACCCCTGGTTTCCTTCTGGCATTTTCTCTTTTAAGGACTATCTCAAGATTCCTTGCATGTCTCTTTGCTCCACTTTGTTTGAGTGCAGATGCTATCAGATTCAAATCTCAGTATATTTTAAATGAAATAATGCACCAGGTAAAGTCATATGCCCATGTATGCTACAGGGTTGACATTGATGGAAAGTTTATCATTGGATTAAACCATGTATTATAAATAATATCTTCCTCTCTCTTTTCACACCTAGTGGTACATGAGGTAGACAGAGCATATACTTTTGCCTGTTTCCACAGTTAGCTTTATGGAACAGGTTGCTAGCCTGTCACCAGAAGCTATAGCTTGAGGGATGCCACTCTGCATCAAGCCTGGCTAACCAGGAGACTCTCTTGGTCTTACTGACTACCATATTATGAATGCACTTTCCATGTTCATCAAGTTCTGAAGTGGGACTTGAACTTTGAGGGTCTGGCTCCTAGGCAGGGACATTACCCACTGTACCACAAGACTTCCCATAATGCAATATAGGAGCTGTGCAGTCAGCCATACCAATTGTGTCCTCAGGAGGCAGTGTTATTATGAAGGCAATTGCCATCAGCAGCAAAACTTAACCAATTAGTTATTTATTGTTAGCTTAATCATGGCAGACAATCCCAGATATTGTAAATCAAATCTTTGAACTACAAATATATGTAAAAATTAAAGCACTTAATACACTTATATTCACAACATCAAATCTAGGACCCTGAATTACATTTTTGGATACTGCTGTACAAGTAATTGACTTGTTCCTCTGAAATTCCTCTACTTTAGCCGAGACATTAACCAACTGAAATACATGGATTGATCCCTCCATCGTAATAGTGAAGGGAGGATTTTAACAATCAGGGGAATGCCAGTCACTGGTGGCATTTGGTGTCACACCTCCAATTTTATTTGACTCATTTGCAAACAAACATTTCAGCCTACCCATACAGACTAACAATGTAAATTCCAAATCGGACCATCATTCAATTTCAGGGAAAGTCCCAGGCAGAATGCAAACTGGAAGCTTGAATTTATAGTAATATGTTCATGTTTTAACAACTGTACACTTGCAAACCTTGAGTGTGTGCAACGGACCTGGTGGTATGGGATCTGCCCTGCAGAATAAACTCATTAAATTGAGCATCAAACCAGTGATTCATATCCCAGAACCTATTAGCAAATAATCTAGACTTTTTCTTTGAGTAGTTCGGGATCCAAATCTGGTTAATCTAGGAAAGGATGATAAACCCACAGTGTAAGAACAAGAACAGTTAAACCTCACTGTGTGATTTTCTCAAACAAAAAGAGCAACAAGATTTCTTAAAAGAAATGCACAAAGTTAACAAAATTATTGGCCTGAATGTCACGCTTGGCATGTGCACCAAATCAGCGGGCCTGGAAGCGGATGTATAATCCAGCCCCGGGCAAGATCGCTTTTCCAACACGATTTCACACTGGATGGCCAATTAAGGGCCGCACAGCATGAAATACGTCTGCTCAATGGTCAGAGGGGCCAGGTATGGGTGGAGCCTGAAGCCTGTCTGGCGTTGGGTCCAATGGCGATCCGGTGGGGGATTTAAAAGCAGCAGAAGCATATCCCTGAAGGCTGCCAGGGGGCACTTTGTGACTTTGGAATTGTTTGACAAAACATTTTTTTTTGAGCAGCAATGGCATCTGCACCTGCTGGGCACACCAAGCAGCAGGGTAAATGCTGTGGGCACTGGGCCCCCCTCCCGGTTCTTGGATGAGTGCCTGGGAATCCTCGTGGAGGAGGTTAGTGCCAAGTGGGACATCCTCATCCCCAGAGATGGCAAGAGGAGGCCACCGCACCTCACCAAGAAAGCATGGGCCGAGGTGGCCGCCCAGGTCAGCAGTCATGATGTTGTGCAGCGCACATGGGTGCAGTGCCACAAAAGGTTCAAATACCTGCTGTACTTGGCATGGATCAGTGTGGACATGTGTTAACACCTGGCTGTCTCCTCATGGTACTCTGGGATGTAAGAGTCTGAGTGCCAACTGTCAATGACATGGGTGCCGGCGAAGGCGGTGATCTCTGGCTACTTAGCCTAATTGCTTTGCGGGTTGAGAGCCTTGACTCGGATGTGCCCTGCAAGGTGTTCCTCAGGTGGAGGTGACCAGGCTGCAATGGCGCTGCAGGTAGAAAGTGTACAAATCAACGCTCCTCTGTCCTTTCAGGAGAAGAGAAGCCATAGCAACATCAAGAGGGCAAGGACGGGCAGAGGCCCCCCCAAACCTGCTCATATTGACAAGGTATGAGATGGATGCCTTAGAGATGGTGTGCCTGCGCCCAGCTCGTTCCACCGGTCGTGGAAAGGCAGGGGCCACTGATGAAGCAAAGAGTGAAGTGCACAGATGCAAGAGTGTCGGAGTCTAATAGCATTGGTGTGTTGTCTCATCTGTAATGGAAACCACAAATCTGGAGTCCCCACTGTTCACAGAAAGGCGATGGCATCATGATGCAGCTCTCCATTGTCTCACCAGCCCACCTAACATGCACAGCGACAGTGTGATGACTAATACTAATGACGTGTTGTTTTTCTCCCCTAGAATCACCATCCAGCAAACAAGTGCAGGACCCTGAGGAGCCATCCTTGACGCTGGAGGACCAGTGGCTGTCAAATGCACCTGCATCACACTCCCTCTTTGCACCAGGCACCAGTGCAGATACAAGCACCTTGGTGGGCATTAGATCGTCAGCTACAATGTCAGTGCACAGTGGGGAGGGCACAGCACACTCGCATGAAGAGTTGGTGGAGTCAGAGAGTGCCCAGGGTGCCGGAACTTGGAGGACTGCTGGAGACCAGGACCATGCTGAGTCTGAGGCAGATGACGAGCCTTTGGAGTCGTCCATTAGGCGGCGGATGCTGGATGTCCAGCGGGATGCACGGGAGGATCTGGTGGAAATTCCTGAGGGTTTGCGTGCCATGTCTATGACATGGTGGAGTCCATGCGGAGCATGGGTACTGCGTTGACACTCAGTGCCAAGCGTACTGCCTCCTCCATTGAGAGAGTGGAGACTGTCATAGAGAGGCAGCACTAGGAGCAGAATCAGGGGTCTTCGGAGTTGTGCTCAGACCTGCAAGCCCTCACACAGGCAATTACCTCAAACGGTCACTGCCAGTGTGGGAGATGGATGAAGCACCTAGTATCTCTGCGAGGTGCCCATCCATCAATGGCAAGCAGGTAGGTCCAGACCAACCTCATATTGACACACGAGCTGTTTGTCAGTTCTGGGGTCTTCTCTCAGGGCTCTCTGGATGACGGCAGCAGTTCCTCCACCTCTCTGCCAGTGACCGTGGCATCTGATGAGGCCGCGATGACTGAGGGGATGCCAGCCGTGGCACTGGACTCTCCCTTCCAGTTGGGGCCTGCACAGGCTCCACTGGCCAAAGAACGACCGCCAAGGTCATCAAGGCCAACAGGACAGCGCAGTCAGCAGGCTGTCTCCAATGCCGCTGCTAGCAAGGAGGGGTCACCAAGACACAGCACTCACAAGCGTAAGTTTAAGGCACTGTGAGCACAAGAGGGGCTTTTCACAGGTGATCTTCTGTTCTGCCATGTTTTGTTAATTTGTTTACTGGTGTGACCATTAACACCTTATGTTGTTAAGTTCATTTTCTGAGTGCCAACAGTATGTAAATTTTGCCTTTGTGTTAATGGTCTGAGTATGCTTCCCTTGTTTTGCAGGTGCAGGGCACGCCTATATCTCATGCTGGACATGAGGGCCTCTAAACTTTATTGCACAGAAAATGAGTGGACTTTGGGTTCAACGGAATGGATCATTTCAAACATCTCGTAAGGAGGCAGCATCCCTGGCATGAGGTGGAAGCAATGCCCTGGCAACCTAGCTGAAGATATGTTGAATCAAGGCCTCCCTGGTGTCCCTGCCTCCCTTAAGGTTCCAGAGGTCTGTCTCCAACTCCTCGCGTTTTCTTCCTTGGGGTCCACTTCTGATTCAGCACAGTGGCCTGTGGAGCTGCCTCAAGATCCTCTTCCTCCAGTGGGTCCCCCCTTGCCAGAGCCAGAGCCAGATTGTGAACAGCACAGCATGCAATGACTATCAGAGACACCCGCCCTGGAGGATATTGTAGTACTCAGCTTGAACGGTCCAGGCACCTGAATCTCATCTTCAGCAGACCTATCGCTCTCTCAATCACCGCATGTGGAGGCATGACTCCTATTATACCTCTGCTCTGGTTCTGTTCTTGGGTGATGAAGAGGCATCATAAGCCACCTTTTCAATGGATAACCCTTGTTACCCAGCAGCAATCCATCCAGCTGAACTGGAGAAGTGAACAGCCTTGACACCTGTGAGCGTTGGAAGATGTACGCATCATGGGACCTGTCAGGGTACCTTGCACAGACTTGCTGAATCTGCATCTTGTGGTCACAAATTATCTGCACGTTCATGGATTTGAAGCCCTTCCTGTCCACGAAAACACCCGGCTCACCCACTGGCACCTTGATGGCCACACGTGTGCAGTCGATGGCACCCTGAATGCAGAGGAACCCAGCAATTGCAGCGAAACCTCCGTCTCACTCAGCTTGGCTGGCCTTGTCCGTCCAGAAATGAATAAATGTCATGATTTGCCTGAACAGAGCGTCAGTCACCAGCTCGAGGCAACTGTGGTCAGCTGATTGGGAGACTCTACACAGATCCCCCACTGACCCCTGGAAAGAGCCAGATGCATAGAAGTTGAGGGCCACTGTGTTCTGCATTGCACCTCGACATGTTGAGGTAGCTGCACTGCTGCCTGAACACTCTGGCAGCAGTTAGTGGTGTCTTCTGCGGCCTCTTCCACCTTGGACTCCCTGCTGGCCTTGCGCCCCTTGTGCCTATGCCTCTCCTCCCACAGATCCCTCCCCTGGACTTTGCCTACGGACACCTGGCCTCCTCTCCCTTCTGCCCCTCTCTTCCTCCTCAGAAGAGCTGCCACCAGTGGAGTTCACAATTCCCATTACCAGAGAAACAGAAAGCTGTCTGGTTAATGAAAGGGTCCACACAGTATAAACCCTCCAGGGGCCTTGGGGACACCAATGAGTCCCGAAATGAAGGCTAACAATGCAAAGACTGAAGCTCAAAGATAAAGCTGTCAAGTTTCACTAAACAACCAGCAGCAAATTATCTCCTAAAGTCCTTACTACTAACAATGGCAATGCTCCAGACCCTTTTTATCCCGCCCTTGGACGACAATTCATTAAAAATGGGCTGCCTGCCTGTTTTGTCCGTGCAATGAGCGCAAAATTGCACGGGCAATGTAAAATCACGGACAATAGGCTTTTAATGGCCTTAATTGGCCCTTTAATTATCAGTGGGCACGCTGACCTTAATATTGCTCAGGTGTGCAATAACATCGGGATGCATGCCCGATGTAATTTCGCACCATTTCACATGCATTCTGGTTGGGTGCGTGCCTGCCTTATCAATGTAAAATTCTGGCCAGGATCAATTTTTGTGTTTTTTTAAAATTCCCCTGAAATTCCACTGTAGGATACTGGAAAATGAATGCTTATCTTGTCTGAAAATCTGCTCTTCACTAATCTAATTACTCGTATGCCAGTATCCCAAGATGTAATTTCAGGACCATAGATTTGATGTGGTGAATATAAACATACAAAGTGCTTCAATTTTTCTACATTTGTAATTCATGACCCTGAGGATTTCATTTATATATGTCTGGTTTTACCCGCCAAGGTTAGGTTTAACAACTAATAACTACAAATGCATTAACTGTATAAAATTAAATGTATAAAAAAGTCTGGCACAGTGGAAACTACATTGAGACAAGTATATATTGTGTTTATGCTTTGTTCAATGCATAAATGATTCAGTGGAACGTAGGGCAGAATTTTCTGTGCCTGCTGGCATCGGGCGTGCTTGGCAGTGTGAGCAGACAATATGGCGAGAAGGCCAGAAATCAGTTTCACAACGTCATGAAAGCAGTTTGTGATTGCCGCGTTCACCGCCATTGTACATCAGAAACCTCATTGTAACACATTTGCAAATCATTATAAGGCCAACCCATCGGAATCATCCCCGCCTCGCTGGATCGTCCATCCACCTCGGCGTGAATGCACGCTGATGCAGAACATCTTGACAAGTGTGACGTGCAGAAGTCGGGACTTACTGCCACTGCCTTGCTCACACCACAGACGTCCAAGGAGCAGACGATGCTGGAGTCCGACAGCAACAGCACACTGGAGAAACGTCCATGACATGCTGGGTGGATTCTCATGGACATGGCTCTGCTGCGAAGCAGGCCATGAAAGTTGGAAAGTCACCGTTGAGGGTCTGCTCACAACGGACGATGGTCGAAGGGGTGGAGAGGATAGTCCAGCTGTGTTTGGGAGAGGAAGATGTACCGGGGGGGTGGTGGGAGAGGAAGGTCTAAGATTGACTGGGAGAGGAAGAGAGGATGGGGTGAAATTGGGAGGGGGGAGTAAAGGTGTCAGGAAGGGGCGAGGTTGGGAAGGAGGGAATAAAGGTGTCAGGATGTGGTGAGGTTGTGGGGGGTATGAAGGTGTCGGGGTAGAGGTTGGGAGGGGGTGGAAGTACAAGGGGAGGAGGGAGTAACTGGGGAGAAGACGGAAACTGGGGAGGTAGGTGTAAGGGAAGGAATTCGGAGGGGATAAGGAGTGCGGAGGAGGGGGTCTGGGGGGAGGAAGGAGTGTGGAGAGGGGAGGGAGTCCGGGGGGTAGGAAGGTGTGCGGAGAGGGGAGGGAGTAAGGGTGGAGGAAGGAGTCTGGAAGGGTGAATGACTAAGGGTGAAGGAAGGGTAAGGTTGGAGGAAGAAGTAAGGCTGGAGGAAGAAGTAAGGGTGTCTGAAGGAATCAGGAAGGGGGAAGAGTAATGCTGGAGCAAGAAGCAAGGCTGTAGGAAAGTGTCAGGAGAGGGGAGGGACTAAGGGTGGGAGAAGGATTATGTGGTGGTGGTGTCCAGCGGGGGTGGGAGGACCAATGGGGTGTGGGGGAGTTCAGAGAGGGGAAGGGGCTCTAAGAGGGGAAGGAGTTCCAAGGGGGCAATGAGTCCAGAGGGGTCCGGAGGGGGGGATGTCCAGGTGAACGTGCAAGGGAGGGCTCTCATGAGTTCATGACTGCCTCCTGGGGAGCGAACTGAGAGTGGGCATGGAACGAGGGAATGGTGAGAATAACTGAGGGCAGAATGAAGCGGTAGGGTGTGAGGGTGAGGGTTCGACGGTAGCAGTAGGAGGGACGGCGAGAGTGATTGTGGGGACTCGGAGGCAGACATGGACCCTGGGGGTGGAAAGGAGGAGGTTAGGGGGGGGGCGAATGTGGATGGGGGTGGGATTTTCGGGAAGGAAGGGAATATGCACGTCTGCCTGGACATCCCTGAAGGAAAAGGGCTGTGGCTGGTAGGTCACTGAGGGGAGGTGGAAGATGATGCCGGGGGGAGTCAACAGTGATGGGGGAGAGGAAGTGTGACTTGGGAAGGGGAAAAGGTGGGGGAGCGCATTAAATGGCGGATCAAAATCATGCTGTCTCAATTGAAAATGAAACGGCAGTCATGGTGGGCAAGATCAGGTGCTGCATGAGAGTGTGATCTTTGGGTGGGCGAAGATGCAGGTCAACTCAGATGGAAAACTGAAAGCGAATCCCAGCAGGCAGCATTGAAAATGCCCAGGACATTGAAGTGAGTGTGATGTGTGAAGGATCGCATGCGTAGGAAAGTGCTTGCACAAGGCTCCGAAAGGCCCTGCCCCACACACACACACACACACACACACACAGACTTCTCCCTCCGGAATCACTCGTTGGCCAGCTGCTTTCTCTGCAGTGACAAAGGACGAGGTTGAGGGGCTCACAGGCAAAGGAGGCTCAGAGGGAGAGGACAGCTTCTGAGATTGCTGAGTGGATGACCCAGGGGTATGCAGCTGCCGCTCCTCCTCCCCTAGGGTGCCTGGGGGCCCTGGCCTGACTCCTTGAGGGAAAAGAGCACCTGGAGGGACATTGACGTGCCCCCTTTCCCTCTCACATTGCTACTGCAGGACCTCACCCATGGCTCCCGCGATAAAGTGCAGGTCTGCACACATCTTTGCGTTCTGCTGGATGAGGGTCTCCATGGTGTCTGCCATCCTCCCCATGGAGACCTCCATACACGCATATGTGGGCACCACTTTATCAGAGACCGGGCAGAGGCACTCCTCTGACTAGTGTGCCATTCTGTTGAGGGCTTCCAACAGCTCTGCGTGATGTTCCCCTGACTTCTGCTGACTCTCCAGGATGAATTGGAAGGCCAAATCCAGAGGCTTGTCATCTGACTCGGACCTCACAGATGCCTCTTACCCAGCAGTCCTCCGAGTGCCGGGGAGCTCAGTTGAACCTGCCTACTCCTGCTGCGGATGTGTGTCCATGCAATAACTATCAAATTGTGAACCTGAGCCTGCTCTAGATCTAGGTCCCGCCGAGGTCTCTGTGGCTCTGTGCTGGTGGAGGGTGTGGGTAAATGTTGTGACAGCTCTTCGAGGCTGCCTATTTCCAGCTCTTCAATGGAGGAGATGTCCTCTTGGCTGGAGGTGAGGACGTGGATGGAGCTAAGGGACTGGCTGGCTGAGGGTGTCAGTCGCTTGGCAGAGCTCCCTACGAACCAAAGTAGAGATAAGTAGTGCATGGCAGCAGAGTCAAAAGCAGGAGAGAGAGTACTCACAATTATGTTGAGAGAGGGATGATATAATGCAGGATTCTCACATGGGTGTTCGCCGCAGACCTCAGCGTCAACGCAGGCACAGTCCATATCCTCACCAGTCAGCATAATGGCACGCTCCTCAAAGTGAGTGAGGGGCCTAATGTGGGCCAATCCACACCTGGTCTGGGACCTCTGCCTGCTGATGTGAGCAGGGTTCTCCTGCATGGAAACAGATGGAGAGAGTGTGAGCAGGCCACGTGGCACTGTGTGAAATGTTTGTGTGGTGAGCGGAGCCATGGACAGGATGAGGATGTGAGCTTGAAGGGGTATGAACCTGATGGAGATGCGAGGGTGTGTTTGAGAGTTCGTGGTGTCCCTTGAGGTGTGAGAACCCTGTGGATGTGTAATGGGTTTGTGAGTATGAGAGTTGAGAATGATGAGGAGTGACTTACCCTGGCAGAACAGATGAGATCTTTCGTCCTGTAGCGGCACTGAGTGAATACGTTCTCTTTTGCAGGGCATTGGCGCTGACCACCATTGCCACCACCTCCCATGCTGGATTGGTGATGCAGTAGCGCATTCTGTGGTCAGAGCGGGGGTAGAAGACATCATGGTGGGTCTCCACGGCACTCAAAAGGTGCTCGAGGTGGGGGTCACTGAAGCGGGGAGCTGCAGTCTTTTCGTGCAGCAGTCC
This sequence comes from Cetorhinus maximus, assembly GCF_964194155.1. NCBI lineage: Eukaryota > Metazoa > Chordata > Chondrichthyes > Lamniformes > Cetorhinidae > Cetorhinus > Cetorhinus maximus. Next base: position 16,633,299 of record NC_135889.1, read on the forward strand.
TGGGCTGGAACCACTTAGAGGTGCATATGTGGTTGCACTGCCTGCCATGGAAACGGAATGTTTCCTGGGAATGCTTAATAAATGCAACGGGTTTGGGACAATATGGCGTATCCACCCACTACCGCACTTACTGCAAATCTGGGATGATTCTGCCCACTGGCATGTTCAAATGGAAAAATAAACCAGAAAATACCTTTAAAGTGAATTAATTGCCTTGTATTTTAGGGTTAGCAGGCATTGGTGCATAATTTACTGGCAATGCAAAGTTCCATCGATATACATAGCAGCTGAGACAATCCCTAACATTCTAAAAAAATCAACTATTCTAAATCAAACAATCCACTACCATTCTAAAATAAAGTCAGTTTTCACTATTTCCCAATGTTAACGGATCTTTAAAAAATTCCAGGATCTGGATCCGCATCTTTGCCAAAAGCTAAACTGTTCTTCCTTTGGCCTTACCCTAGCTGTACCAAATTTTGTTGAAATCTGTCCATTAGTTTCTGAGATATATTGTTTCCAAACAGGCTAACAAACAGGGGCGAAAACATTACCTCCGCCCACATTCAGTGGTGGAGGTATTAAACATGTCATAATATCAATGATGTCCTTTTATACAACAGATGAGTGGGATCATTGCTCTTAATGTCTTTCACAACATTTTCAAAATACTTTTGTGGAGCACTCCCTATTATAAGACCTTACATCAACAGTTCTCATGTGCACAATTTAGATGCAGACTCTGGTCGCTAGCTAGCTCTCTGGAGGAAAATTCAAATGTGTTTCCTGAATCTTGATAATTATCAGTGGTAAGCTTTAACTTTGTGTAGCCTTCCCCATTTATATCCCAGTCCTCCTGTGGTCCTCTTCTATCAGCTGGGGCTAGCTGTAACCTCATCACTGGCCCCACGTTCTGTCTTTCTCAAACAGTATTTGTTTCTACTGCTACTTCCCACACTAACCAGAGATGATGCCACTCCCAGGAACATGCTGGTCCTGTCAGCAGCACCACAGGGCTTTGGAACACATACATACACATCGGTTATATATTAAGACTCTCATATTTCAATGCTTTTCCTGTCCACAAAGCTCTAGTTCTTGGTGTCAAAATTTACCAATATATATTTCTTTGTCCACATTTATAATGGGAATTTCCCATGTAAACTTGCTGTGCAGTGGTTACATTCTTCTACTAGTGGTGGTGTGTTTACCTCTTGGTTTGGCATCTCTCTTAGCTCCTCAACCTACACTACAGCTCCACTTGACTGTCTTCCAAATTACTTTGTTTTACCAGTTTTCTATTAAATTATCATATAAAATCAAAGTATTATACATAAGAGACCAAGGGCTGGATTTTCTCCTTTGGGGCCAGAGTTGAGTTTGGGAGATTTCCCAACATCGCGAGTCTGGCTCCAGCCTGGCAGTGCTCGCCCATGCAATTTTCATGGTGGAGTGGCAGGGACAGGAGGCAGGGTTGCCACGTCCTGCAGCTGGCCCGGGGTGGGCACAGAGGCAGGCAGATGTCAATGCAGGCAGGTTAGAAGGTTCGCCTTTGTTTGCTGGGATATCAGCCCAGTTCTATATATGAGGACCCTAGTCCTCACCCCTTCCCCCCCCCATCTCTATACCCCCTACCCCCTCACCTCCACTCCTGCTGCCTCCATTCATACTTGCCCATTTTCTCTACGCCCCCATATCCCTTCATGCCCACCCACCCAGTATCCACTATGGACAGAACTCATAACTCCTATAATGACATTGGGAAGTCTTTAAATTGCTCATGAAATTGCAAAAATAAACAAACAGCCATTCTATTGCCACTTGAAAAACCTTAATCCTCTTTGGAGCTCATTAAACTGTCAATCAAATGCAGCCACTCAAACTTAACTTGAAAAAAAACCTTCTTCCTATTAAATGGTTAGAAAACTGTCAAAATAAACAGCCATTCAAAAACCCTTCAAAAAACATGAGCTCTTAGGAGCTCATATAACTGTCAATCTGGCTGGGGGCTCGCTGGGTGGAGTGGGTGAAGTGGATGGGTGGGTGGATGGGTGAGGTTGGTGGGGAAGTAGGTGAGGTGGATAGGTAGGTAATTGAGCACACAAGGGAGAAAAGACAACTTAAGGCTTTTAAGTGGGAATCTTTCATCAGAGTTCACAAACCTACTGTGTATTTCTCTCACAGGATGACCTCTTGTTTTTGGGATCTCACTGAATAGCTGTAGGGTATAAACTGAAATAGTGGGTGCAAATTGACATGGGTAGTTAATATAAAATGGGAAATCGCAAACAGGAAAGGTAAAACAGACAGAGTGCTAATCGGGCTGACGCTTCATCATCGCCCGATCAATGCTAATACCCAAGGTGGAATTTATATACCTCTGGCCCAGATCTTCCAAGCAGCGGCAGTCATCGACGGATTGCTGCTCAGCTTGAAAATTCCCCCTGATCGATGCTGCTCCATCTACATTTTTTCTGGGACCTTCTGAGCCAGCTTTTCCAGAAGTGTGGATGGCTGAGTCCCCCAGGGAACTCCATCAAAGCAGTGTAGAGTTGGGGGAAGACAGGACACACACTCCTTTTTATGGCATTAGCTGCCATATGGTGAGTTTAAATGTCCAGTCTTTGAATGTTAGTGAATGGAGGAGTGAATGTGCGAGTGGATGAATGAGTGAAAGGGGTAGGTGGATGAATGGGTAGGTGGTTAGTGCTGTAGGGGGTTAGGTGGGTAAGTGGGTAGGTGGGTAAGTGGGTTAGGTGGGTAAGTGGGCAGAGGTAGGTGGGTGAGAGGGGTATGTGGGTGCTTTGTTGTGTGTTCAGTGTCTAGATAGGGTTCTTTGGGGTTTGTCTAGTTTCATTAAGTAAGATACTCAAGACTTCGCCTCCCGCCAGATTTCTGTTACTTTGTCATGTGTCATTACATGATAGCTACATCAGCATCATACGCTTCTGATGTTAACCCTTTAACATCCGTGGGTACGGGTTAGGTGGGTAGGTGTTGAGTAGGTGCATAGGTGGATCGGTGGGTAATCAGGTTGGGTGGGGAGGGTGGTCGAGTTGGCTTGAGGGCTAGTCAGGTTAGGTTGGGGGCTAGTCAGATGGGGGGGGGTGGATAGCCTGGTCAGGAGGAGTAGTCAGGTTGGGGGGTTAGTCAGTGGGGTCGGTGGGGGGGGTAGTAAAGTCAGGTTGTGGGGGTGTCAGTGATTGGGGAGTCAGTCTCGGGGTTACCCAGGAGCCTGGCTATGTTTTCATCTGTCTAACATTTCCTGGGTAAACTATCCAGGTAAGATTATCGGAACTGTCCCAAATCCTTGACTCTAACTCAGAGTTCAAGACTTTTACGCAGGGTCCCATGAAGCAGGGGAATAGCCCACCAGAAGTTGAAACTTTCCAGGCAATTCCCATGTATGTCAGCATGTCAGGGCTTCCACAGGTCCCAATGTGCATCTTTGAACGTACGTCCGGTCTCTGATGTTCTGGAGACTGGAAAATTTGGCCCATTATGCCTAGGATTGTTCTACAATGTTGGATCTTGGGTACGACACCATAGGCTACTTTATTTAAGGGGTAATCTGTACTCCTACAAGTCATGTTGTGAACAGAGGCTGAGCAGCAGTACAATAGGAGCCACACCTCCACAAGGGCTGTTGTAGAAAGAACCACTGGTCTTCTCAAGATGCACTTCTGATGCCTGGACCGTTCAGGGGGCGCACACCAATACCCCCCAGATCATGTGTCGCTGATAGTGGTTGCATGCTGCGCTCTCCACAATCTTGTGATGGGAAGGGGAGATGCAGTGGATGAAGAAGATGCAGACGAAGTTACTCCGGCTGCACACGATGAGTCCAGCAGTGAGTCCGAGGATGAGCATGCACAGGAGAACGTTGAGGGGGTAGATGCTGACCCGAGCATACTCCAAGGAGGCAAGGACACCCAGGAGGCTTTAATACAAAGAACCTTCAGCTGGCCCACCACAGATGGACCTCCAACACACGCCAGGGCTGCAGGCTCCATGCTCAACACCTGAGTGCAAAATCTGCCTGGATAGGGACATTAACTAAGGGCCTAGTCAATATAGTTCAATGTCAAACAACTCAGTCATAACATCAGGGGTTCCTGTCCATCTGCAGAAGTAAGGAATCACCCTGAGCCATGCTTAAATATCAAACTTTAATGATATAACTAAATGAAGTTCAGAAACAAAAGAAGTGTTGCACATCACACTGGTGGTCATGAACTAATAGTGGGGCAACATAAAAGCACCAGTGAGAAACCCGTGGTGTGCCTAAGGTGCTTTAAATTTACGCTTACAGGTGTTACGTCTAGGTGCTCCCATGGATGGTGGAGAGGCGTCATGAGCCACCTTTTGAGGGGATAGCCCTTGTCACCCAGCAGCCATCCATCCAGGCGGGCTGGAGCACTCAAGACCCTCGGTACCTGGGAATGTCTGAGTATGTAAGTGTCGTGGTTGCTGCCTGGGTACCTTGCACAGACTTGCAGAATCTGCATCTTGTGATCACACATTATCTGCACGTTCAAGGAATGGAATCCCTTCCTGTTGACGAAGGCACCAGGCTCACCCGCTGGCTCCTTAATGGCCACATGTGTGCAGTTGATTGCACCCTGGACGCGGGGGAAGCTAGTAATTGCTGCAAAGTCCTTGGTTCACTCTGTCTGGCGGGCCTCGTCCCAACGGTAGTGGATGAAAGTCAATGCACGCCTGAACAGAGCGTCTATCACCCGCAAGTGTGGACAGCTGACTGGGAGACTCCGCAAAGATCACCCACCGACCCCTGGAAGGAGCCAGAGGCATAGAAGTTGAGGGCAGCCATGACCTTCAACGCCACTGGCATGGGGTGCCCACCCACACAGTTGGCACAGACGTCAGGGCCTATCATCTGACAGTTGGAGATGACCGTCTCCCTTAAGAGACGGAACCTCCATCGGCACTGCACCTCAGACATATTGAAGTAGCTGCTTTGCCGCCTGTAAACCCTGGCAGCAGGATAGTGACGTCTTCTGCGGCTCCTTCCACCTTGGACTTCCTGTTGGCCCTGCGCCCCTTGTGCCTGCACTTCTCCTCCCAAAGGTGGCTCTCCTGGAGGCTGAATGTGGACTCCTGGCCTCCTCCCGCTTCTGGCCCTCCCTTCCTCCTCAGAGGAGGTGCCTCCAGTGGATAGCATAATTCCCATTCCCAGGCTAAGGGAAGGTTTCCTGAAACCTGCAGGCCCCAAAAGTGAACTTTACTGTAGAGTCCTGACCTAAAGGCTGTTACTTCTGTCCAAGCAGCTGTGAAGTGTTTTGAAGTATTCCTGCTCACCCAGGCAAGTATCAGTAACTTTCACAATTAAATATCTAACAGATACCACTCGTGACCCCACTCACCCCTCTTATCCTGCCAGTGGATGAGGTTTATACAAATGTCTCCTACCCACCTGCCCGTTGCGCCCGTGCGATGTCCTGAAGATCGCACGGGCCCCAAAAAATTGCAGTCAATTGCTGCTTCAAGGGCCTTAACTAGCTGATTAATTAATGGTGGGTGCGCATCCTAGAACATTGTGCACCCGCTCACCTAAATACTGTGATGGCGCGCGGTGATGTCGGGACTCTCGCCCGATGTCATCATGCGTCATTTGACCCGTCAGTGTGCGAGGCCTGCCCCCGTATGCCAATGAGAGAATTCTGGCCTTGAAAACTGGACACAACTTAAAGCAAGACAAACGTGTATTTAAAATATATGTAAATATATCATGTAGATCTCATGGTAAATTGGAGAATGTGCTGGTTTGCAGAGATAAGAGTGTTAGACAATCGAGCACATTTCTAGGTCTTGGTGGTTGTTTCCTAATTTATGAGCAAAACATTTAATTATCAACATTATTTTCTTAGTGTTTCACTTTTTCCCCCCTTTACTGTTCAGGTTTCTTTGTACTCCTTACTATTCCTGAACCAAGAATTCACCTGCTTCCCCAGCTCTAAAGGCTAAAGCTCCCTTCATTTTGAAAAAATAATCAAATTTCTTGCAGATAGGTTTTGAACCCCACTCAACATTTCCACATCAGCACACTGTGAAGATAATGCTGAGATAAGGATTGCACCACTAGAAAACTATGATGCACCACAAGCTTACATTGAACTGTTGTATTGCTCTGCACATTGGTACAGCAACCTGTGCAATTTTTCATTTAAAATTCCTGGCAAGATGCTGAACAGATTAATAAGCATAGGCTGGAGTTTCCCTTCATTCATATTTGATGAAAATGTGTTCTGACCAACAGCGTCTGGATCAGAAGCAGATTTGGAAATAAGGAGCACTGAGCAATTGAGGCCCTATATTCCTAAATTCAAACTTAAAGCATAAATCATAATCGATTTTCTTTTTTTTTTCTGTTAAAAAATAATCCCTCTAGAAACATCTGTACTATTTCTGCACCAAAATTTAAAAAACATGTTGAGAAATGTCTTTAGAGGCTATTATGTGATTTTATATGTTCAACTTCAGAAACATAAATCTACAGAATTGGTGACGTATACTGTTGTAAGTTTATAAGATAACCTCAACCCTCAAAAGATTAGTGTAATAAATTCCAAAAGTTACAGTTTAAGACTTTAATATATTTATATGTACACCATCTACGGTCCTACGGGGTGGCCTTGGACTTAATTTTAGGGAATAACGCCGGGCAAGTAGTAGAGGCATCAGTGGGGGAGCATTTTGCAGATAATGATCACAACTCCGTTAGATTCAAGGTTGTTATGGAAAAGGACAAGGATGGGCCAGAAATCAGAGCTCTGAATTGAGGGAAGGCTGATTTTAATAAGATCAGATATGATTTGGACTGGGAGCAGCCACTTTTAGATAAATCTACGTCAGAGCAGTGGGACTCATTCAAGGAGGAAATAGGGAGAGTACAGGGCCAACATATTCCAGTAAAGACAAAGGGTAGGACCAACAAATCCAGGGATATACAGGATTGGATAAAGAGAAAAAGGGAGGCTTATGGCAGATACCGAGGGCTCAAAACAGCGGAAGCCCTGGAGGAGTATAGAATGTGCAATGGGGGAACTTAAGAAGGAAAGTAGGAGAGCAAAAAGGGGGCATGAAAAAGCATTGGCAAGTAAAATTAAGGAAAATCCAAAGTTATTTTACAAGTACAATAAGAGTAAGAGGATAACTAGGGAAAGAGTAGGGCCCATTAAGGACTGTAGTGGTAATTTGTGTGTGGAGCCGGAAGACATAGGTAGGGTTCTAAATGAATACTTTGTGTCGGTGTTCACAAGTGAGAGGGATGCCGTGGGTATGGAAATCAGGCAGAAGGACTGTGATATAATTAAAGAAATTAGCAAAGAAAGGGAGGAGGTTCTAAGTGGTCTGGCAGGCTTAAAAGTAGATAAATCTCCAGGCCTGGATGAAATGTATCCCAAGTTGCTGAGTGAGGCAAGGAAGGAGATAGCAGGAGCACTGGCAATAATTTTCAATACCTCTCTGCCACAGGACAGGTGCCAGAGGACTGGAGGACAGCCAATGTGGTACCATTATTCAAGAAGGGAGGAAGGGATAAACCAGGGAACTACAGGCCAGTCAGTCCAACCTCAGTGGTGGGGAAATTACTAGAAGCAATTCTGAGGGACAGAATTAATCTACACTTGGAGAGGCAGGGATTAATCAAGGACAGTCAGCATGGTTTTGTTAAGGGGAGGTCATGTCTGACCAATTTGATTTAATTTTTCAAAGAGGTGACCAGGTGTGTAGATGAGGGCAATGCATTTGACGTAGTCTACTTGAACTTCAGCAAGGCTTTTGATAAGGTCCCGCATGGGAGACTGATAACGAAGGTAAGAGCACATGGGATCCAAGGCAATTTGGCAAATTGGATCCAGAATTGGCTGAGTGGCAGGAAGCAGAGGGTGATGGTCGAGGGGTGTTTTTGTGACTGAACGCCTGTGTCCAGTGGGGTTCCACAGGGATCGGTGTTGGGTTCCTTGCTGTTTGTGGTATATATAAACGATTTAGACTTGAATGTAGGAGGGTTGATCAATAAGTTTGCAGATGACACAAAAATTGGTGGAGTGGTAAACAGTGAGGAGGATAGCCTTAGATTACAGGAGGATATAGACAGTGTGGTCAGATGGGCTGATCAGTGGCAAATGGAATATAATCCAGATAAGTGTGAGGTGATGCACTTGGACAGGACAAACAAGGCACGGGAATACACGATGGATGGTAGGACCCTGGGAAATACTGAAGATCAGAGGGATCTTGGTGTTCATGTCCACCGGTCCCTTAAGGTAAGCGGGACAGGTAGATAAGGTGGTTAAGAAGGCATTTGGGATACTTGCCTTTATTAGCCGAGGCATAGAAGATAAGAGCAGCGAAGTTATGCTGGAAGTGTATAAAACGTTGGTTAGGCCACAGCTAGAGTATTGTGTGGAGTCCTGGAATCCGCATTATAGGAAGGATGTGTTTGCACTAGAGAGAGTGCAGAGGAGATTTACCAGGATGTTGCCTGGGCTGGAGAGTTTTAGTTATGAGGAGAGATTGAATAGAGTGGGGTTATTTTCCCTGCAGCAGAGGAGATTGAGGGGGGACACGATTGAGGTGTATAAAATTATGAGGGGCATAGGTAAGATAGATAGGAAGTAACTTTTCCCCTTGGCGGAGGGATCAATAACCAGGGGGCATAGATTTAAGGTAGAGGGGATGTGAGGAAGAATTTTTTCACCCAGAGGGCGGTGGGAATCTGAAACTCACTGCCTGAAAGGGTGGTAGAGGCAGAAACCCTCATAACATTTAAGAAGTATTTGTATGTGCACTTGCGATGCCATGGCATACAAGGCTATGGGCCTAGCGCTGGAAAATGGGATTAGAATAGTTAGGTACTTGTTTGACCGGCACAGACTCGATGGGCCGAAGGGCCTTTTTCTGTACTGTAGACCTCTATGACCCTATGATTCTACAATCCAACCTTTTAACTTAATAGTATTTCCACTCAGGTTTATTGAGTGACTTTTCTTCTTCTTTCATCACGTTCGTTTTTATTTTTTTTATTGGTGTCCTGATTCACACGTTGTAATGATTGGAGAGAGAAGACAAACATGTTCTGTTAATTGGACTTTCTGACATTTATCTTATTCATTCAAAGGTAAATAATATTTAAACCCATGCACAGGATGAGGTAGAAATAAGATGATTCCAGTAAATTATATTTACTGAACTGCTCAATAAACTAGACATGCTGCAGGAGATAGTTTCAGTAAAGGGCACAAAAGCATTTACCAGATCTCTCCTCAGCCACTTCAACATGTTGCTTTTGAAAAGTTAAAGACAGTTGCAGGTAAAAAGTTTCACATGGGTTCAATTCTGATGGAAATAAAAATACCTGGAAAATCTCAGCAGGTCTGGCAGCATCTGCGGAGAGGAACACAGTTAACGTGTCGAGTCCGTATGACTCTTCAACAGAACTAATTAAAAATAGAAAAGAGGTGAAATATAAGCTGGTTTATATTTCACCTCTTTTCTATTTTTACTTAGTTCTGTTGAAGAGTCATACGGACTCAAAACGTTAACTGTGTTCCTCTCCGCAGATGCTGCCAGACCTGCTGAGTTTTTCCAGGTATTTTTATTTTTGTTTTGGATTTCCAGCATCCGCAGTTTTTTGCTTTTATTCAATTCTGATGGTATGATTTCCAATGATTTAAACATTGCAATAATCAAGTCTGGCTAAATGGCACCATACAATATTATTCTGTAATTGCCAGCTTCTGGTCATTTAAACCAAATCCATTATCTTCAGATTACTGCATTTATATTAGTGATTAAAACAATTTTGACAGGAGAACCTGCTGAACAGGGGCTAGTTTGTCTGTTGATTTGTAACCGAAACAGCAAAGTAAAATACTACTATTAGATTCTGATGAATTGATCATTACATACTGGGCTGTTTTTAACAGATCAGTCAAGTGAACAACCTTGAAAAAGTTTGTGAAATTAAAATCAGTAGTTGATAAGAGTACAATACATTGCTTGACATGACATGTAATTTTGCATTCGATATTCACATTCTTGATGTTATTGTATATGTTATTGACTGAGCTATATATATAAACTTATTTCAGTAATCCATGTGCTTAGTTTATGAAGTGAGATTAAAATCATCCCTGAAAATAATATTCATCCCATACATGTCATTTAGAGGAAGTTCAGGACCTATAAATTGCTGTTTAAAACAGGATTCAAAGATTAACTGAGCAGTAGTTAAGGTTTATAAAATACAAAGGCGGCTGCTTAAGACCTGGGGGTGAATTTTATGGCCCCCAGCCAGCACAATAAAAAGGTTGGCTTGCCCGCTGCCTTCCCGCCCACCCCTGACCTGTCCCCCATATTACTGTGGGTGGGTAAGGCGTCAGGCAGCCCGCTCATACTTGGGCCTATTGAGGTCCTTAAGTTGTCTCTGCCGCTATAATACATGTGTCTGGGGAAGGCAGAAGCAAGGCGGGCAACCCAGCAGCTTTCACTGCACAGGCTGCTGGTGAGCAGGAAGTGCATGGTTGGGTAATCTTTGGGGGTCCTCTCAGTCCATCAGAGGGACCCTGTCCAAGATCGTACTCCCCCTTTAAGCCTCCACCCCCTTACCCCGAGCATCTAAAACAAAGCCTGCCAACCCTTCCCTGCCCCCCGCTCACTGGGGTCTGCTAAGCAGACCCAACCAAAATCCCTGACTTACCTGAAGTTGGGGATCCATGGCTCTTCTTCTTCGTGTACTGCATGTAGTTCCAGCAGTGGCTACTACTTGATCCTGGCACTGCTGGAACTACAAAGTTGCCAGGCAACCTGATTGGCTGGTAGCTCTCTCTAGGGTGGGTCTTCTTCCCAGATGGGGACGCAAGTCCCACTCTAAATTAATTAAGGCTGCTCCTAGTGTATTATCACTGCGGGGCACCCAGATTTCTGGTTGGCATGGTACCGATGGACTTTTCCATTGAGGGGGTTGCATAATCCGTCCACCCATAAAATCCACCTCCTGATTTTAGTAGGTACACTGAAAAAAGTATTTTAATACTTGCACAATGGGCAAATCAATAGACAGTCATGTTAATTCATAGAAAGTAGCACTTGTTAAGTAAAATTGTGAAGAATTTGAACCTATGAAATAGTACAGGGGTCGTCAAGTCAGTTGTTACTGCAGCCATTTTGCTGAACTGTATAACCATTCAGTTTGAGGAAAGACAAGTTTACCTAACCTTGCTGGAGGGGGTAAGTGAGTAGGGGGGGCATGACCTGTGGGCCAAGTGGGCATTACCTGCACTAACTACATTCCCTGAATGATCTGGCACAGTATCATAGGAGCAAATTGCAGTTCTGATCAATGCTGTCTTCTGAAGGCTTTGGAATGAGAATATCAGAGAATGCTAACCAAGTCACCAATACCGTTACACATGACAAGTAGTTGCCACAAGTACAAGTGCAGAAAAGGTTATCTCTCTCTGCTATTTTATCCTTTTATTATGTAAGATACTATGCTGCAAAATGAAGTTATCCAGATGCAGTCATAATACCACTGGAGCACCCAAAGTATGCTTTGTATGAATGTAGTCAGTTGGTATGTATGATCCACTTACAATTACCAAGGGCTGAATCTTTGGCTCTGAGGCACAAAATGACATGGGGTGATGTCGGGCGTGCGTCCTGACGTCACCGCACATCATTTAGATTTTCAGTTCAGCGGGCGCGCAGCTGACACAGCTGTGCGCCTGCCGAACTGTCCAAGGCCTATTAAGGCCATTTAAAAAGGCAATTAAGGAATTACCTGAGCTGCCCATCCAATCTTAAGGTTGGCAGGCAGGTGAAGAGTCCAGACGGCCTTCGCATTTTTCATGGAACCTCATCCACGGGTGGGATGAGGTTTCATGAATGATTTTAAATTTTCACACAAATTTTTATTAAAATTAATGCATGTGTCCGAGCTCATGTGGCAGTTTCACATGAGGGGACATGTCATAAAAATTATTTCTCCACTTCATTAACCTTTTAAAACTTAAAATTTGTCTCCTTGAGACACAGAGGTGCCTCGGGGAGATTCCTGCAGTCCATCGCGCGCATGTGCGAAAGAGCGCACTCCCGACTCAGGCAACCCCCAACTGCACTTTCGGGTGCGCATCACGCTAGGCGTGCCTTAATTTCCCCACCCATGTAAAAAAGCAGCACAGACGCCCGCGCCTGTCCCCGCACAACCCCCCCAATGGGGGGAAAATTCTACCCCAAGTGTCTATGGCAACCTCACACAAAGTCGTTATTACCAAAGGGGGTTCATGAAAGAAAGTTTCAGCATACAGTTTGCCTATGAAGCTGTTGACTGTGATTTGGTTATTGCTCTGTATGCTTTCAATAACTTTGATCTATGCTTCTAATTGCAGGACAAGATGGACTATAATCACTGGGATGAGTCTTGGAAGTAGAGGCTGCAGACATTTTAAACCTTTCAACCCTTTCATACATGCCATCCTTGATATTATTGGCCAGGACAGCTATGAGCGCACGGGGGAAAGAAGGCATTCATATTCAGCATCAGTATTTTAAGAGTATGGTAATAACACTCCAATATGAGGCTTATGCTCTCTTCTGTTGTCTATGTAAAGGGACAACAGGCTGCTGCTACAATGTTCCAGAATCTCAAATCACCATGTTTCACCATCATCATAACTGCAAAACACCAGCAATTCTACACACACCCATGAAGATGTAGGTAGTGAAGCTGAGGCAATGGAGGAGAATAGCTTATTGCGTCAGCCGTGGTTTCGTTAGTAGCACTCTCGCCTTTGAGTCACAAGCTTCCAGGATCAATCCCACTTCAGGACTTGAGCACAAAAATCAAGATTGCCACTCCAGTGCAGTATAGAGGGAGTGCTGCATTTGCTGGAAATGTTGCCTTACAGATGAGACATTAAACTGGGGACCCATCTACCTTCTCAGGTGGGTATAAAAGATCCATGCCACTACTTTGAAGAAAAGCACTAGAGTTATCCCTGGTGTCCTGGCCGATGTTTATCCCTCAGTCAACATCACAAAAACATAGATTATCTGGTCATTATCACATTGCTATTTGTGGGAGCTTGCTGAACATAAATTGGCTGCCACGGTTCCTACGTTATGGCCTGAATCTTACGTTCGTTGGGCGCATGTGGTCGGTGGGCCCAGAAGTGGACGCGAAATGCGCTTCAGCCTGCGATCAGCCCTCGAATGCAATTTCACACTGGCTGGCCAATAAACAACCAATTAAGCAGGGGGCCAGAGTGCCACAACTGTGCAAAAATAGGCCACTTTAAAACTGTTTGTTGCTTGAAAATGCTGACAACTTGTAAAAAGTGGGAGAAAATTTTTAAAGCAGAGCCACATACAAGTGGAAGAAACATAAGCAAAAGAACAAACATTCCTAGGGAGGTAAGTGACACTGAAAACAAATACTGGAGTATTAAGTGAATGGATTCACCACAGAATTTAAACTGGACACAAGAGCAGGGGTTTCTGTTTTATCAGATGAAATCAAATGGCTCAAACAGATTACATTGCAATCTTCATCCATCAAACTATAAGGTTTGGTGGGACAACTTGAAAAGTGAAAGGACAACTCATGGCAAAGCTGAAATGTAAAGACTGAGAGGTCGTCGAACCTCTCTAGGTCATTCAAAATCAATCTACAAAGCAGAAAGGCATGCCTAAAACTGAAATTAATCTATAAAGTGGATGACGTTGATGATGAGAGCCACAGTAGTACATTTTGAAATTAATTTCCAAAATTGTTTACAGGCATGGGGGAGTGAAAGACTGGGTACCATGTCGGCCTACGAACTGATGCTGAAACAATTTGCCTCTTTACACCGAGGAAAGTCCCTCACCCACTCTTGGACAAAATCAAGGATGAAATTGAAAAGATACAACACCAAGGGGTTAACTCGCTGGTCACCATGCCAACAAAATGGTGTTCAGGAATGGTTATTATCCCAAAGCCAAATGGATCTGTAAGAATCTGCATGGATTTAACCCAACTAAACAAATCAGTAGAACGTGAGGTCTACCTGATGGCCCCGGTAGATGGGAGCCTTGCCAAACTAGCCAAGAGCACTTTATTTACCAAATTAGATGTCAACAGTGGATTTTGACAGTTGCCTCTGGCAAAGAATCCAGATTGCCGACCACTTTTATAATGCTCTTTGGTTGTTATTGTTTCAATAGATTGCTATTTGAAATAGTATCCACTCCAGAAATTTTCCAGAGAACGTTGGGCGGAATTGTCCCAGATTTGCACAAGTGCGGTAGCGGGCAGGAAAAATTACATTTTACCCCCTGGCCGCAATGGCATCTTTTCACGCAGTATTGTCCTATCCCCGTCTCATTAATAATTCATTCCTGGGAAACATGCCAGGTCACTGGTGGGACAGCCTCTGATTCGTCCACCCCGCCGCCATCTCAGGCCTTCAGTAAACTGGGCGCCATATTTAAAGACCGCCTCTGCACAGAGCTAGTGTTTTTCAAGTGATAAGAAGCTGTTGGGAACTGATGGCTGCCAAAGGGAGGAAACTTACTGTCCCCAGATTTAGTGATGCCGCCCTCAAGTGCCTACTGGATGCAATGGAAGCCCACTGTGAATTCGTCTACCCTAGCTCTGGGTGACGACCAGCAAGCAAGGTCACCAATCCAGCATGGGAGGCAGTGGGAGTGGTGGTCAGTGCCAACGCCCTGCAAAAGAGAACAGCCACCCAGTGCAAGAAGAGGATGAATGGTCTCATCCATTCCGCCAGGTTAAGTCAACCACCTCATCATTCTCAACACACACTCCCAAACCCTTCACTCATCCACAGGGAACTCACACCTCAAGGGACAACATCACTAACTTTCACACCCACCCTTACATCTCCATCAGGCTCATATCCTCTGGCGCTCATGTCACCCCCAGGGTCCGTGTCTGCCTCCGAGTCCCCACCAACCGTGCTTGCCGTCCCTTCTACTGCTACCGTCGCACCCTCACTCTTCTACCCTACTGGCTAACTCTGCCCTCACTCATACTTACCATTCCCCCCTACCATACCTATCCTCAGTTTTCTCCCCAGGAGACAGTCATCAACTCCATACACCCCTCTCTAGCACTTCACTTGGACAATTCCCCCCCTTACTCCCTCCTCCATCCATGCTCCTTACCCCCTCCAAATTCCCTCATCCCCTGGACTCCTTCCTCCCCACTGACTCTCTCCGACCCCTGGACTCTTTCTGCCCCCTGGACTCCTTCCCCTTCTCTGAATTCCCTCCTCCCACCTAAGTGCTGAACACCTCGAGCTCCTTCCTCCCCGCAAAGTCCTGCCCCCCTCCAAATTCCTTCCTCCCCCTTAAGTACTGCCCCCTCCGAACTCCTTCCCCGCTCTGAACTCCTTCACTTACTCCTTCCTCCTTACATCTACCATCCCAGTTGCCGCATTCTCCCCCATTGCACCCTCCTCCCCACGTACTCCCTCTTCTCCCAACCTCACCCCACCCGACACCTTTGTACCCCACCTCCCAACTTCACCCAGAGCTCTGAAGAAGGGTCATACGGACTTGAAACATTAACTCTGTTTCTCTCTCCACAGATGCTGCAGGACCTGCTGAGTTTTTCCAGCATTTTCTGTTTTTATTTCAGATTTCCAGCATCCGCAGTATCTCGGTTTTACCTTAATCTAGTTCTTCTGCGTTATCGAACCTCACCACGACAAAATAGTTTCTCACCATTAGAGCTGCTAATGGTGGGAGATTGATAACACAGCTTCCATCTCTAGAACAAAAACTCAAACGTAATAACACCATGAATGGCCATGAGAGGGTAAAACAGCGTGATAAAGAACAGAGAAGCAATCAGGCTCAGAACTTTAATCACACTACAAAACATCAGCCAGAATTTTATGCTGGTTGTGCGAGCGCGCGCCTGACCTGACAGCGCATGAAATTGTGTAAGAAGACGCTGGATGCGTGTCCTAACGTTATCTTCGTTTGACGGAGATGCGCAGCAGTCAGAAGCGCGTGTGCTGACAATTAAGCGGGCAATTAAGCCCATTAAGGAAGCAATTGAAATCGATTTTATGTGGCCTGTCCACTTTTACGGTTGGTGGACGGGCCAATCGGCATTTACATTTTCGCTAAAACCTCGATGCAGGGTGGGCAGAAATGTCTGTGGTGAAATATAATCAAAAAAAGATACCTGGGCGCTGATGTTTTTTTGAGTCCTGCTGTCAGATGCTTGAATGTGCTGCATAGACACATTTTGGTGCATTTTTTACTTGTCATTTAATCTGTCCAGGTCTGCAGCTCCCTGAGGCAGCTCTGCCTTCAGGGAACTCACTAGAAACACCCACTCGCACCCTTACTTTTGTCGGTGCCCGCCCTCTTCCCGCTCCCCCCCACCCCCACCCTGGCAGCATTGAGGTTTTCTCAGCATGCGTTTCAGCATCGTCTTTTGTCTGTAAAAGTCTGATAATGCTTTGTCTAAGACCCCAACTACGATTCTGTTGTGATTTAGCTCATCCTTTAAGATTCCATAATCACAGTTCCGTGCCAGCCTACAGAGATAATTGTTGAATTAATCCATGCTCTCACCTGGTCTTTGCCTTCTTTTATTAAATTTAGCCATCTCTATTAAATTCCAACAGATGCTGAAATAAGAGTTGAAAGCTTGTAGGACTTCATAAGATGCTGAAGTCTGATCAGCCCTCTGTTTTGCTATCATGTCATCAGCAATAGAACCTACAGCATAAAGTAGTGTACTGTCCTGGTTTTAAAAAATCTTTTTTGTGTAATCCTTAGTAAGTTCTGCACCTTGTGAACCTTTTTCTCTAGCTGTCCCACTTCTGGGCCTGTTGCAAGCCTTCTGCACTCTGAAATGATCCTGGGAGTGGTAGTGTGGATTCCATGTATCTGCTGAACCCTATAATTGTTCCTGCTTCTGTGCTGCAGCTTACTGTGCTCATTGTTGTTTAGTCTCCAGGTCTATGTCTCAGCTTGCATCTGCTGCTCCTGTGATGTTCTGATGTCTTGATGAGTTTTAATTTTTTTTCTTTTACCCTTCCTTTGAGGATTTCTTTTCTTGCCAGCCCTGTATCTTCTTTTTAAGGTCGGCTAGGTCTATTACTCGCTGCCACCATGTTTTGTTGTGTGGTCAGGGTCTAGACAGGGTTTTTGGGTCTATTCTCCCAAAGTATGTTGCTCGAAACTGTAGTTTCTCAAAACCATTACTCTTTAAGCAAGTATTCACACATATGGATCTCTAACCAAGGTTTCAGCTTCTCCTTCTTCCAAGTTTCTCATTTCTCAGCTATGTGATCTGACATTCCTTTACATCAGCATCATGTATGCTTCTGATGTTAACCCTTTACTCCACACATTGCAGTGATAACGCTTTAAAACGTCACTTTTGAGATGTCTGGTGGTTGTGATAAATTTTGGCCTGAATTTCACGATTGACTTACATGCAAAGTTGGCAGGCCTGGAAGCAGATGTAGAATCCGCTCCCGGGAGAGATAACGTTTTTTACGCGATTTCACGCTGAGTGGCCAATTATGGCCTACCCAGTGTGAAATGCATCTAGCCACTGGTCAGAAGGGCCAGGCAGGGGCAGGATGGAGGATTCAAAGGCAGCAGAGGCAGCTCCCTGAAGGCGGCCAGGCGACACAGAGCGAGCTGCTGAGTTTGAGGAAGAAACATTTATGTAGAATAGCAATGGCATCCGCACCAGCTGGGCATGCCAGGTGGGAGGACAAGTCCAGTGGGCACTCATCTCCCCGGTTCTCGGATGAGTGCCTGGGAATCCTTGTGGGAGAGGTCAGTGTCAGGCGAGACACCTTGATATCCAGGGATGGCAAGAGGAGGTCTTCGCACCTCACCAAGAAGGCATGGGCAGAGGTGGCAGCCCAGGTCAGTGGCCATGATGTTGTGCAGCACACATGGGTGCAGTGCCATAAAAAGTTCAATGATCTGCTGCGCTCGGCAAGGATGAGTACCGTGTTGGTATGGATCTGTGTAGAGAACTGTTCATGGCTGGCTCTCCCCCTCTAATGCTCAGGGACGGAAGAGCCTGAGTGCCAACTGTCACTGACATCAGCACTAGCCAAGGCGGTGAGCTGTGGCTGTTTGGCCTGATTGCTTTGTGGCTGAGGGCCATAACTCAGATGTGCCCTGCAAGGTGTTCCTCAGGTGGGGTTGGCCAGGCTGCAATGGTGCTGCAGGTAGAGAATGGCTTAATCAAAGCTCCTCTGTCCTTTAGGAGAAGAGAAGCCATAACAACATCGAGAGGTCAAGGACAGGCGGAGAGCCCCCAAACCTAATGATTCTGTTGAGTTACGAGATGGATGCTCTGGAGATGGAGTCCTGACGCCCAGCTCGGTCCACTGGTTGTGGAGAGGCAGGGGTCTCTGATGAAGGTAGGAGTGCAGTGCACAGATGCGAGAGTGTCGGAGTATGTAAACATTGTTGTGTTGTCTCATGTGAAATGGAAACCTCAAACCTTCAGTCCCCATTGTTCATTGAAAGACGATGACACCATGATGCAGATCTCTATTGTTGCCCCAGCCAGTCTAGCAGTAACAATGTGGTGACTGATACTACTGACATGTTGTTTTCCTTCCCTAGAATCACCATCCAACGAACAAGTGCAGGACCCTGATGAGCCACCCTTGACACTGGAGGACCAGTGCCCATCAGATGCACCTGCATCACACTCCCTCTCTTGTCACACAGCAGAAATCCATCCAGCCGAGCTGGAGAGACAAACAGCCTTGGCACCTGTGAGTGACTGAGGATGTATGCATCATAGCAGCTGCCAGGATACCTTTGCACAGACTTGCAGAATCTGTGCCTTGTGGTTGCAAACTATCTGCACGTTCATGGAGTCGAAGCCCTTCCAGTGCACAAAGGCACTTGCTCACGTGCTGGCACCTTGATAGCCACATGAGTGCAGTCAATGGCACCCTGGATGTGGGGGAACCCAGCAATCACAGCAAAGCCTCTGGCTCGATCAGTCTGGCTGGCCTCTTCCGCCTGGTAATGAATAAATGTCTTGACTCGCCTGAGCAGAGTGCCAGTGACCAGCTTGACAAAACTGTGGACAGCTGATTGGGAGACTCCACACAGATCCCCCACTGACCCCTGGAAAGAGCTGGACGCATAGAAGTTAAGGACCACTGTGATCTTTAGAGGCACTGACATAGGGTGGCCACCCACACAGTTGGAGGTGATCTCCAGCTCAATTATCTGACATATGGAGGTCAAAGTCTGCCTGGATAGGCGGAGCTTCCTTCAGCATTGCACCCTGGACATGTTGAGGTAGCTGCATCGCTACCTGTACACTTTGGAAGCAGGATAGTGGCAAGTTCTGCCGTTCCTTCTGCCTTGGACTCCCTGCTGGACCTGTGTTCTCTGTGCCTGTGCCTGCGCCTCTCCTCCCACAAGTCGCCTCTTTGGGTGCCACCTGCGGACACCTGACCTCCTCTCCCTTCTGCCCCTCCCTTCCTATTCAGAGGAGCTCCCACTGGTGGAGTTCACAATGCTCATTACCAGAGAAACAGAAAACTGTCTGGTAACCAGAAGGGTCCACACGGTATAAATTCTTCAGGGGCCTTGGAGATACCAATGAGTCCTGAAATGAAGGCTAGCAATGCAAAGACAGAAGCTCAAAACAGAGATGAAGCTGTCAAGTTTCACTAATCAACCAGCAGCAAACTATCTCCTAAACTGCTCACCACTCACAATGGCAATGCTCTGGACCCATTTTATCCCACGCTTGGATGACAATTTGATAAAAACGTACTCTACATCTGCCCATTTTGCCCATGCGATGAGCACGAAATCGCATGGGCAACATAAAATCACAGTCATTCGGCTTCTTAATGGCCTTGATTGGTCCTTTAATTATCCGCAAGCTCGGCTCCAACTCCTGCACACGCCCCCCGAACTCAATATTGCACGTGTGAGCGATGATGTCGGGACGCACGCTCGACGTCACTACACGCAATTTCACGTGCGTTCACGTCAGGCGCATGTCCAACCTCAGTCTGTAAAATTCAGGCCACTGTCTTTTATTGATGAATAAGCAGTCATGACTGCTGAAGGCCTGGCAATGGCTATCTGATAGGACAGTGAAGATCTAATCACTATTACAGAGTGATGGGATTGCATTTACTCAGAAGCGAGACAAGCAATTGAGGGAGAAAGTAATAGAAGGCTATGTTGATAAGGTGATATGAAGTAAGGTGGGAGGAGGCTTGTGTGGAGGATAACACCGAAATGGGTCAGTTCAGCCAATTGGCTGGTTTATGTGGTGTAAATTCTCCTTACCAGATGTTTGCAATGACCCATTCCATTGAATGCTTCATGCTAAGGAAGCACTGCATTTTACAGAAAGTTCAATATTTGAACAACAGCTGCCTTTTTTATGACTGTCATGATTTCACAGCACGTACAATGACTGAGCATTGCAATCAGGTGAGCTTTCCTATTTCAAAGTAATTCTTGTACATTGCCAGCTTTATTTTAACCCAGAATAAAAAGACTTGTAAAACAATGTAGAATAAAGTGGTAAATAGTACCATGAACAAATATCATCCTAGCCACTGCAACGGACACAATTCAAATTTTCTAAAAGGACAGAATGAATTGACTTGGGTATGTGAGTGACTTGGAAGATGAAGCCAACCCTCAGTGCAAGTACTCATTTTTTAATGCAATCTAATTAAATTCCTCAAGAGGGTCTGATTTTCAAGTGGGATTAAAGAACCTGAATTCCTGAAAAAAACGATTTGTCAAAAATTACTTTCTCTTCTGATATAAATTGTAGCTTTTGGTAAAAATAAATAGATTTTTTTCCAACTGACGGCTACAAACACTATGGCCATCACAGCCAAAAATGGGAATGCAAAAAGGCAGGGTATCCAATGCACGCACCTGTTGGTGCTATCCCAGGCAGCATGCAATATTTGTGCTGCCTGCTCATTATCATGAGTCAGGCATACAGTCAATGAATAGTTTGGGAGGTTGGATATTGAGTATCTATGATGCCACCTAAAAAGCAGCCAACGTCACTTAAAGGGGAGGTGCACCCTAGCTGTGGGAGGAAGGGAACAGTTCTCAACAGAAAATTGTGTGAAGCAAATACTGAGAGGTCACCAAGGTTTTCTGATGCTGCCCTGGAGGTCCTGATGCAGGCAGTACACAAGAGGGAGATCCTATTCTCCCCAGCAGACAACAATCCCTAGCCAACCACTCTGTTGCCAATGGGAAGAAGTCACAGAGGAGATCTTGGTCAGGAGTTTAGCTCTAAGGGTGTGGCTGTTGTTACAAGATGTTGTTATAAGATGCTATGTTTTGGGACTCTGCATTTTAAAGTAACATGGGGTAATGAAGGGAGTCATGTGACCTGCTCTGAATTCTGCTTGACAACAAGACTGGGTGGCTTGGTTACTATGGGGATAAGAGGGACAAACAAGTCAAAAGATTTGCTGAGAAGGTGCAAGATGTTCACACCTGTGGAAAATGGCAAGAGCATCTGTACTGTCTGTGGGTAGACTATTAGTCTCCAAGTCTCATAGGGAGGTGTTAGAAATTTCAGGTTTTATAAAAAAGTTAAACTTTAAATTGTCTATTTAACTCGAATCTAGAATGGGATTGGGAGTGTGGAGCATAGCTAATTGGCGTTTCTACCTGGATATAAGACCCAACCATGTGATTCATGTTGCCATAGGAATAGGCTTTGGGAAGGCAAGAGTCCATAGCCAGCTAATGTAGTATCGGGTTACAGGGTTTCTAAGATATCACTGCACCTCACAGACACAAGTCAGGCTGCAAGAATCTGAGAGAGACAAAAGAGAGAGAGAGCCAAAGATAGAGGCAGCTGGTCCTGCACCTAAAGCAGAGAAAATGTTGACCCCATTGTTTACCACACAGAATGTAGATGGGATCTTGTGCTCAGTTTGAGGAGACTGACTTCATGAGGATTTAAAGGAGGCTAGAAGATTCATCTAGTGGAAGTTAGAGAGAAGAAATTACCAGTATAAACCACACAGTGAAAGTCCATTCTGGGATTAGAAGTTATCTGGTTGAGAAATGAAAAAGGAAGCAGGCTATTGGGAATGGAGAATAGCTTTGGACTGGGTCCAAAAGAATAAAGTGTCCACTTAAAGGTCAGTGTAAAGTATAACCATGGTGAAGAATGGTTGGTCATGTTAAAAGTCACATGGGGGATTTTTTTCTGTAGTTTGCTGTATAAGTTGCCTATTATATAATAGTTAGTCAATGCTGCTTTTAGTTTGTTTGTTACAGTAAAATTCTTAAAACTTGAAATCTTGTCATGTGATCCTTTCAGTCAATCACTGGAAATGCAAATAAGTTATTGGTCTCCAAATTGTAACATTGTAATACCACAAAAAAATTAATGACCTCACCAGAGTTGTCAAGGTAAGAATACTGCTCTCTTATTCTCTGTTCACATGTCCACCAGCTCCAGCCTTACTAATCACAATGCTCCCCTCTCACACTTCACTCCCTTACAATCACTGCACTACACTTCATTCCATCTCCACTTTATTCTCATACTGCTTGGAGGGTATGGTAGTATAATGGTTATGCTACTGACGAGTAATTCAGGTTCTTAACTGCCCTCTGAAGTGACATAGCAAGCAAATCAGCTATGTAAGGATTTGCAATAAATGTTGGCCTTGCCAGTGATACTGATATCCTGTGAATAAATATTTTAAAAATTGCTGGTACAATTCTGGTAAAATGGCATATGCCTCACCAATGAATTCACCAGCCTTTCAATTGTACATGAAGTTGGCTCACTACAACCTTCTCAAAGGCAATTAGGCTAGTGATACCCATATCCTGATATATGAATTAAAAAAACACACTTCTACAACAATTCTCATTTTCCCATGCCTCACACCTATTCAACCATGACAGCCATATTCTCCAAACATCTCACAAGAATGTTACCAACACACTCCCTTTGTTTTCTTGGAGGGGAAAGTCATCCACAACTCTATACAGAAAGCTGTCAGAGAGGAAGCTAAGCCCATCTTCACAACCTCTTCCATATCAAATGAATTGTGCTAGCTACCATGAGCACGAGCAGTAACGAAGCCATTGGCAATGCTGAAGGAGATGTTGTGAAGGATTTTTTCACACCTTATCCCTTTTCTCCCTTATTAAAGCTACACCCTCTGCAAGACAAACTGAAGCTGCTTTCACAAGTCACTTCAATATTTCTGCTCTCCTTTCACACTAAATCTAGCCCTTCTCCCCCTCTTTCATTTCATGTGCCAAAGATGTAGCCATACTTATGCAACTGTGGAAGAGGAGGCCAGCCTTCCTGATGGTGTAGCATCAGCTCACAGATTGTACAGGAGACACCAGGCTAAAGGAGGGATCTTGACATGGCTGATATCAGACACAAGTGCAGCAGCAAGTCACGAGGATAAGATGCACAAGTGGCAATTTGTTGGAGGGTGAGATTCCATACTAGCTCTGCTGCAGAGAGCTCAGATGCTGACTTTGAACAACCCTCCGATGTAGGCAGATAGGCGTACAACAGCAAATGCTAGGTGTACTGTGCAGCCATGTAAGTATCTCAAGCACAACGTCGCAGAGCATGGAGGGTCTAGTTTTAATTTGTGCAAAGACTTCACATAGAGCATGGAGCTCATTCTACTCACCTTCATCAATATGAGAATGGCACTCACTGCCATGGAGCCTCTCCTGACAGCTCTCCCAGCTCCAATGATAGCTCTGAAAGCTGCCATCTTGACAGGGGCTTCCAGATTGTCATGCCACCCCTGCATTCTGTTCTTACACAGAGTAGCAGGAATGCTGAGGTGCAGCCCCAGGACAGTGAGACAACACCTGGTGTCCTCTCTCAGGATGACACCCTGCCTGCTCCCATGTTATCTACTCTGTCACTGTTCTCTTTAGTGCCATCCAGCCAGCTGGGTCTGACTGCCCAAACTTACAGTGAGATGCTTTTTTCTGCAGTCAGGCCTTCAAGGCCAAGAGTTGCTTTCAATCGCTCACTATGGTCATCTGAAGTAATCTTCCACACCCCATTCTAATGGCACTAGGGAAACACTTTGTAGGAACACTGGGATAGGAAATGAGCACACAAGACAAGAGTTGCACACAGGTGATTCATAATTATTTCTGTTAACTGTTAGAAATGTAATTGAGTTGTTTGATCATTTTGTTGTTTGCTCTGAATTATGTAGTGTTTATATTTGTAGTGAAGTGACAGCAAGACCCATATGGTGAGCTGAAGGGAAGCAATCAGATGGTAGTAGGAAAGACAGGGGTAAGAATTGTGGGGTTAGTGGTGTATTAGGGATGGGAAGGATGATTTAGATGAAGTGCTCTTGTATGAGCTGCTCTGAGAGCTCTACAGCTAAAAGCCGATGGGGGCTGATACTTCTCCTGTTATTCTTCATCCTTCTGCCCTGCTGGACTTCTTGTCTCCCAGCTGGCAGTAAAGGCTGATTCCTAATGATGGTTAAGTTATGAACTATGCAGCAGATGATGCTAACTCTGGATATCCATTTAGTTGCACCCACAAAATGTCTAGGTAACAAAAGCTTGAGCACACTAATTGTTTGAAAGTAAAAACAAAATACTGTGGATGCTGGAAATCTGAAATAAAAACGGAAGGTACTAGAAATACTCAGCTGGTCCGGCAACATCTGTGGAGAGAGAAACAGAGGTAATATTTTGTGTCAAATATGACTTTTTCCAAAGGAAGGTAGAGATGTGATGAGTTTTATGCTGTAGGTGGATGGGGCAGGGGAGAACAAAAGGGTATATCTGGGATAGGTTAGAGGGTGGGAAAGATCAAATAGCAAAGATGTAATTGGACAAAAGGCAAAGGGAGTGGTAATGATTTTAGTAAAGAAAAAAGCATTGGTTCAGCGTGAGTATTAATGGCAGAATAATGGACTGCTCTGTCTGAGAAAAAAAACATGAAAACAAGATACAGGCTGGTACTTGGCAAATAAAAATCAAAATGGAGACAGAGATCATGGTCCGGAGTTGTTGAACTCAATGTTGAGTCTAGAAGATTGTAAACTGCCTAGTCAGAAGATGTTGTGCTGTTCCTCAAGCTCGTGTTGAACTCCACTAGAACACTGCAACAGGTTGAGGACAGAAATCTGAGCATGAGAACAAGATAGTAAATTAAAATGCTGTGGGCTGAGTGGAGGTGTTCTGCAAAGTGGTCACCCAGACATGTGGTCTCACCAATGTAGCATGTGAGCAGCAAATATAATATACTAAACTGAAAGATGTAGAAGTGAATCACTGCTGATCTGGAAGGAGTATTTGGGGCCTTGGACAATGGGGAGAGAGGAAGTAAAAGGGCAAGTATTATATCCCTTGCGATTGCATGAGAAGGGGACAAAGTATTGGGGGTGGTAGAAGAATGGACCAGGGTGTCTCAGAGGAATGGTTCCTTCGGAATGCTGAAAGGGGAGGGGAAGATATGTTTGATGGTGGCATCATGCTGGAGATGGTAGAAATGGTGCAGGATGATCCTTTGAATGTGGAGGTTGGTGAGGTGGAAAATTAGGACAAGGGAAACCTCTATTGTGGTTCTGGGAGGGAGGGGAAGGTATGAAAGCAGAAGTGCAGGAAATGGGTCAGACATGGTTGAAGGCCCTGTCAGCCATAGTGTGGATGTGGGGGCGGAGATCCTCAGTTGAGGCCAAGCACCAAGAAGGAAGTTGTGTCATCAGAACAGGTGCAATGGAGTTGGAGAAACTGGGAGAATGGAATGGGATCCTTACAGGAAGCTGGGTTTGAGGAAGTGTAGTCGTGGTAGCTGTGGGAATCGGTGAGCTTACATTGAATAGGTAGTTAAATAATTAGTATACAGCCTATCCCAGAAATGGAGACAGAGAAGTCAAAAGAGGGAAGGAAGGTGTCAGAGATAGAAGGTGAGAGAAGGGTGAAAATTGGAAGCAAAACTTGATGAATTTTTCTGGTTCCTGGAAAGAGCACAAAGCGGCACAGATACAATCATTGATGTCCCCAAAAAATAGTTGTGGGAGGGGGCTTGATCAGAACTGAAACTAGGAATATCCCAGAAACCCCACAAAAAGATAGGCATAGCTAGGACCCATGTGGGTACATTTAGCAACACCTTTTATATGGAGGAACTAAGACAAGTTAAAGGAGAAACTGGTTAATAAGAGAACAAGTTCAGCCAAGAGGGTGGATGGGGACTGTTTAGGCCTCTGTTCAAGAAACAAGTGGAGACACTTCTGAGTGCCCTGGTAGGTAGAAATTGGATGTCCTTAGTGAAAAGGAGGCAGTTAGAGCCAGGAAACTGGAAATTGTTCAAATAATGTCAGGCATCAGAAAAGTCATGGATGTAGGTAGGAAGAGACTGGACAAGTGGAGAAAAATTGGAGTAAAGATAGGAAACAATAAGTTCGCTGTTGCAAGAACAAGCTGAAATGATGGGTTTACCAGGACCGTCCTATTTCTGGATTTTGGGTAGGAGGTAGAAGTGGGTTCAGGATTAGGGGACTACGAGGTGGGAAACTGTGGAGGAAAGATCTCCAAAGGAAATGAGGTCAGTGACAATCCTGGAAACAATGGCTTAATGTTCGTCATTGGGGTCATGATCCAGGGTGGTAGAAGTGTCTAAGGGTTGGTGCTCAGCCTCTGCAAGCTAGAAGTCGATATGACCCTGGAATAGGTGACGCATCTGACCAGAATCCCATCATCACTCTAGAATGAGTCCAGTGGAATGACCACAAGCTCCATCACAATCTGAATACGCCAAGTGCCGAATTACAATGAAGCCTCCGCTCCTAAATAAAGACACTGATGCAAGGGGACAGAGCTGCGAGATTCCCAATGTTGGAAGTTTCTACTTTGTCAGTTTCAAATGGGTTCATTGTAAGTTTAAATGAAGGCTGGTCACCTGAGCGAGATGAGGTGGATTAGTCTTTTGATAGGTGGAACAGGGCTCCACCAATGGGGTCCAGCTGGGATCAGATTCCCTAAAGATTGAGTTTTGGATATTCTTCCTTTCATCCTCATAGGGCTGTGTCTAGTCTGTACCAAAACTAAATCTTGGGGGCCTTCTAAGGACCTTTGCTCTTCTTTTACAATTTTACACAGGATTGTAGAAGCCCAGTGGCTCAGTTGGCGGTGCTCTTGCCTCTGAGCTGGAAGGCCCTGCATTCAAGGAGAGTTCACACAGCTCAAACCAGATTGTTATTCAGCCTATAATATCCTTCCAACACTCCACACCATTTTCCAAGGGAGAAAAGAAAAGAACATGAAGATATTCCAAACAAACTCAGGAGTGTCGTTGGGGTCAACCTTAGGGTCTGCAAGCACACAGTTTAAACCAGTTCAAATCTATTCACGTTGCTTGGCCCTAACTTCTGCATTAGCTGGCCTTGTTTACATTCTGTACTAAAAACAATCAATATTCAGCCCCAGCAATGCTGAATGCCCCTCAGTCACCCCCACCCCAAAGTCTATTAAATTTTGGCAGAGTTCAGCAGTCATGTAATTCCCTTGATCATAATCTCATGGATTTTCTGGGCATACATTTTTTTGAATTATGATATTTCATGGTAATTGTTTAAACATTCCTCCAAATTAATTGTGAAACATCGGAATGCAGTTGGGAATACGAATATAATATCAGACTTCCCTGGAGGTCTCTCATTTTCTACATTTGCAACCTAAAAGTAGAATATTTCTAGCCCAATAGATTCTGAAAGAATATATAGGACTATATATGTCATTTAAATTACAGCATAACAGTTATACAGAGAATTAGTTGAAGATATACCCTAAATGAAATACTTCTCCCTGATTTGAGCTCAAAACCCAAAAATGATGAAGTCATATATGTTTTATTGAGATCAGTTCAGGAGTTTAATTTTAATTTTTGTATTTAATGAGAGTTTGGAGTTATATTTATATCCTGGGTCAGTGTTTTGTGGGAGAGATGATAGGTTGCTGCCTAAGGAAAGAAATGTATGGTGCAATGGGGCTGGCAGAAGGAGAAAGATAACTGTTGCAGGTGGGTTTGGACAGTGAGCTAAAGGCTCAAGGTTCGAATATGACTGTGCAGGTATATATGAGGAATGATAGATATGTGAAGGTAGCACATCCAATGACTGGCACAGTAGACTTTGACAGAGATTAAGGTCTATACATAGTACATAGGGTGGAATTGTTCCAGGATTGTACTAAGTCTGGTGGCGGGCGTGAAAAAGGACGTTTTATCGGTAAGCCGCAATGGCAGGTTTTTGTGCTGTATCATCCGCTTCCCGCCTCATTAATTATCCAGTCACAGGAAACACACTGTCTCACTGGCGGGTGGCCTCTGAATTGTCCGCCATGCCATTACTTCACCATTTCCTCACTCCAGGTGCCATATCTAAACTGCAGCTGCACACACAGTTCTCAATGCTTACAGTCCAGGACTGCTCTAGTGAAGACATGGCACCGAAAGCAAGAAGAGTTCAGTGACCCATCACTGGAATGCCTTTTGGAAGCCCGCCTTGATGTCCTCCACCCTCACTCTAGCTGCAGGAGATCCAGCAATTTCACCACTCTGGCTTGTGGGGGCAGTGGCAGTGGTACTCAGTGTCAACACTGCATAGAAGATGTTGGTCATTCAGTGCAGATAGAGGATGAATGATCTCATTTGTGTCGCCAGGGTAAGGAAACCAACTCATCACTCTAAATTCACACACTGACAACTCCATCATGCATTCACTGGATTTCACTCACTGTCACTCAAGGGACATCACCACTCACTCTCTTACACAGACCTCACATCTCCATCTTGCCTCATCTCCTCTGGGGACTGCCTCCTAAGCCCACACCATCTTGAGGTCACTTGCACAGATCAACATGTGCCCCCACACACACTCTGGGATGCCCCGCTACCCCAGTGCAGCCCTCGCCCTGCAGCCTCTTCCCTTGCCTGAGGCCACTTCTCCACCTTATTTAAGCAAGCCACAGCCCTGAAGCTGTTGAGAAGCCACCCCTGGCTTACGGCTGGTCTGGTAGGTAGAGACCTGCCTGTGATCCCCCTAAAAGTGATGTGGTGCTGCCTGCAAAGCCTGGCACAGATGACCATGAGTGCTGCCCAAAGCAAGGTAGGCAAACAAACCTCAGAATCCTGAGCGAAGTGCAGCTTGGCAGGTGCACGTTGCTTATGTACAGTTGTAAAACATGTCGACATGATGCTGGGTGATCCAGCGTGGGGGGATGATTCCGGCGAGCAGGGCTTATAATGAGACGCTAAAGTAGTAAAATTAGGTTCCCAACGTGCAGCAACGGGAAAGGCGGCCCGCCATTGACGGGTGGAGCGGACGAT
This sequence comes from Cetorhinus maximus, assembly GCF_964194155.1. Taxonomy (NCBI): domain Eukaryota; kingdom Metazoa; phylum Chordata; class Chondrichthyes; order Lamniformes; family Cetorhinidae; genus Cetorhinus; species Cetorhinus maximus. Next base: position 16,662,700 of record NC_135889.1, read on the forward strand.
CGCAAACTGGTTTCACAACAGTATAAAATCGATTTTGACCTTCTCACCATGTTGTTTGTTCACGCCACCAACACACCTGCCGCCGATGATAGCAGAAATTTCCGACCATCAACATGGACAGGGAGATAAATAACTGTGGGTGGAATCATCCCAGCTTTGCACTAGGTGCAGTGGCGGGCGGGTAAAACGACGTTTTACCTGCCTGCCGCAAAGGCAGCTTTTCACTACATATCATCCCAAACCCGCCGCATTAATTATTCATTCCTGGGAAACACACCATTTCCATGGCAGGGGTGCACTCATTCGCCCTTCCACACCACCAACTCGCCGCTTCATCACACCAGGCATCATATTTAAAGTCCAACCGTGCGCACATCTCTCAATGCTCCCAGCCCACAACTGCTGCATGGAAGACATGGCCCCGACCGGCAAAAAGACTGCAACCTGCAGGTTTAGTGACGCGTTCCTCGAGCGCCTTTTGAACACCATGGAGGCCCGCCGTGAAGTTCTCTACACCCACTCTGGTCACAGGATGGGCAGCTGCATCACTAATCCAGCATGGGAGGCAGCAGCAGTGGTGGTCAGCGCCAATGCTCTGAAAAAGAGAACAGCCACCCAGTGCCGCTACAGGGTGAATGTTCTCATTCTTTCCATTCATCACTCTCAACTCACACACTCACAAACCCAACACACATCCACAGGTCCCTCAAGGGACAACACCACTAACTCTCACACATCCTCACATCTCCATCAGGCTCATATCCTCCCGGGTTCACCCTGTCTTCATCCTGTCTATGAGTCCGCTCACCACATAAACATTCCATGCAGTGCCATATCCTGCTAGCACTCTCTCCATCTGTTTTCATGCAGGGGAAGCCTGCTCACAACAGCAGGGAGAGGTCCCACACTGGGGTGGAGTGGCCCACATTAGGCCCCTTACTTACATTGAGGAGCGTGCCATCGCGCTGACTGGTGAGGACACAGACCGTGACTGTGGCAACAGTGAGGTTGGCGGCAAACACCCACCTAAGGATCCTGCATCACATCATCCCTCTCTCGATGCAACTGTGAGTGCTCTCTCCTGCTTTTGACTCTGCTGCCATGCTCTAATTATCTCTACTTTAGTTCACAGTGAGCTCTGCCGAGTGACTGGGCACCCTCAGCCAGCCAGTCCCTCATCTCCATCCAGGTCCTCACCTCAACCAAGAGGACACCTCCTCCATTGAAGAGCTGGAAATAAGCAGCCTGGAAGACCCATCACAGCACTTACCCCCACCCTCTACCAGCGCAGACACACCTCAGTGGGACCTAGGCCTAGAGCAGGCTCGGGTTCACAATCTGGTGGTCACCGTATGGACACGCGTCCGTAGTAGTAGAAGGCAGGTTCAGCCGAGCTCCCCTGTACTCAGAGGACTGCTGGGGAAGAGGCATCTGTGAGGTCCAAGTCAGGTGACAAACCTCTGGATTAGGCCTTCCAACTCATCCTGGAGAGTCAGCAGAAGGAGGGGGAACATCACGCAGAGCTGTTGGAAGCCCTCAACAAAGTGGCTCGCGAGTTGGAGGAATGCATCCGCCCGCTCTATGATGAAATGGTGCCCACATGTGCACACATAGAGGTGTAATAGGGAGGAGGGCGGATGCCATGGAGACCCAGGTCCAGTAGAACATGGAGATGCATGCAGTCCATGGGTGAGTTCCTGCAGTGGCAATGCAAGGGGGAAACGGGACACCTCGATGTTCCTCCAGGCACTCCTTCCCCTCAACGAGTCAGGCTTGGGTCCCCGGGCATGAAAAGGGAGGAGGAGCGGCAGCTGGACATCCCTGGGTGATCCATTTAGGAATCTCAGAGGCTGTCTACTCCCTCCAAGTTCCCTTTGCCTGTGAGCCCCTCAACCTTGCCTTCTGTCACAACAGAGGGAGCAGCCAGCCCACAGGTTATTCTGGAGGGAGAAGTGTGTGTGTCGCAGGGTCTTTCGGAGCCTTATGCAAGCATTTTCCCATGTACACGGATCCTTCACATAACACATTCATCTCAATGTCCTGAGCATTTTCAATGCTGCCTGCTGGGGTTCGCTTTCAGTTGTCTATCTGAGCTGAGCTGCATCTCACCCACCCACTGATCATACTCCCATGCAGCACCTGATCTCGCCCACCACGATTCGCGTTTTACTTTCGATTTGGACAGCATGGTGCTAATTCTGTTTTACTTTCACTCCCCCATCCTTACCTTTCCCCAGTCACCCATTTCCTTTCCCCAATCACAGCTGACCTCTCCTGGCATCACCTTCCGCCTCCCCTCTGTGACCTACCAGCCACAACCTTTCTCCTTTGGGGATGTCCTGGTGAACGTGCACATTCCTCTCTTTCCCGAAAAATCTCATCTCCATCCATATCCCTACTAACCTTCCCGACCTCCTCCTTTCCACCCCAGGATTCGTGTCTGCCTCCGAGTCGGCACCAACTACTGTCGCCGCCCCTTCTACTGCTACCATCGAACCCTCACCCTCCCACCCTACCGGCTAACTCTGCCCTCGGTCATTCTCACCATTCCCACCATGCCCACTATCAGTTTGGTCCCCAGGAGGCAGTCATGGACCCATCAGACTGCTCCCTTGCACATGCACCTGGACATCCCCCTCGCCGGACCCTTTCCCCCAGGAACCCCTTCCCCCCTCTGGACCCCTTCATCCCAGAACCCGCTCCCACCTCCGGACCCCTTCCCCCCTAGAACGTAGTCCCTTTCCTCCGCCAACTTAGTCCTCTCAGGCCCCCGGGACTCCCCCCCTCCCTCCGCTTAGCCCCTCCCCCTTCCTGACTCCCTCTGACACCCTTACTTCTTCTGCCATTCTGAGTGTTATCCCTCTCCCAACTCCTTCCTATAGTCTCACCTCTTCCTCCACCCTCGTCCCTCCCCTCTCTGCACTCCTTCCTCCCCCCGGATCCGTCCCCTCTCCACTCTTCTTCCTTGCTTCGGACTCCCTCCCCTCTTCACACTCCTTCCTTGCCCCTGGACTCTCTCCCCTCTCCATACTCCTTCCTCCCCTTGGACTCCCTCCCCTCTTCGCACTCCTTCTCCACTCCAAACTCCTTCCCTTACACCCCCTTACACCTACGTCCCCAATTGCCATCTTCTCCCCGTTACCCCTCCCTCCCCCGTACTCCCTCCCCCTCCCAACCTCCCAACACCTCCATTCCCCCCAACCTCCCCCCGACACCTTCATTCCCCTCACCCAACCTCCCCCAACACCTTCATTCCCTCCCCAACCTCCCCCCTGACACCTTCATTCCCCCGCCCCCAACCTCATTCCTCCTTGACACTTTCATTCCCCCCATCCCAACCTCACCTCCCTGACAGCTTCATTGCCCCGTCCCAACCTCACCACCCCCTGACACCTCTTTCTCTCCAAGTTGATCCTAGACCCTCCTCTCCCACCCCTCGACCATCATCTGTTGTGAACACCAATGGTGACTTCCGTGAGCTGCTTCGCAGTAGAGCCATGTCCATGAGAATCCACCCAGCATGCCATGGACCTTCCTCCAGTGTGCCGTTGCTGTTGGGCTCCAGCATCTTCTGCTCCTCGGATGTCCAGAATGTGAGCAAGGCCCTGGTGATAAGTCCTGACTTCTGCACATCACAGTTGTCAAGACATGTTCTGCACCGGTGTTTTCCCGCTGATGTGGACGGACAATCCAGTGGGAGGTGTTGAGTCCTGCATGCTGGCCTTATAATGATATGCTGATATATCACAATGAGGTTCCCAATGTCTGATGGTAGGGACCGTGGCCCACCATCGACGGACTGAGTGGACGGTTGCAAACTGGTTTCACTACGTCATGAAACTGATGTTTGGCCTTCTCACTATATTGTCCACTGACACCACCGAACACACCTGGCGCCAGCGTGCACAGAAAATTCTGCCCTGTGTGTGAAGCTGAAGGGGTGGTGCTGTGCAAAACATGCTGTGATATATGTGAATCTCTAGACCTTGCTGGTCAATTAATGCATCTCCACCATTTACTTTATACAGACAGCATCTCATCCTTAGCCATCACCAGTGCTGCGCCCACCCCCCACCATTATTTTTTAAGAATTTGCTGCATTTGCACGTTAATTGGTCATTAAATCTCTGCAGAAATATTTTGAGTTACTATGGTCTGAACCATTTAAAATTCTATACGATGTGCAGGTGCAGCAAAGCCCAGAGTAAAAAGAAAATATAAAATATTATTTGTTCCTTCCTACAGCGGAAATCAAACCACTTTTTCTCTGTATTCTCAAAAGCTTTCAGATTAGGAACAGAAGTGTCAGTTTTATTTGAACCCCAGCTCAAGCTATTGTACATTGTCACCAACTAATATTGTTGGGATGTCAAATTATAATGAGAACAATGGGAGAAACAGGGGATTCGAACGACGACTACAGACATGAAACATTATGTATTACAAATCTCATTAATAATTATCATAGTTCATAGTAACCTTGTCTTAAACAAATGACAAAAGCATGCATCTGGAATTTATCAAAGAGATTACTGCTGATTATTATGCTGTGGTTATTGTATTTCCAGCTTCAATCACTGCAGGATGAAAAGAACTGCTCATTTGAATGATCTTGCTTTTGATGTGTTAACCATGGTATTAAACAAACAGGTTCTTTATCACTGCTTTTGAAGCTTATGATCTTAGAAAAGGAGAATTGTGGAAAGTTGAATATCTGGTGGGCCAGTTCTGATCGGCATACTTCCATCTGTGAGAGACAATGGAAATGGGACCTCAGAAATTTGGCGAGGTCAGATGAGATCATCTCCTGCACTTCTTTTGATGGCTGAACAAGCTGCTTGTGGAAAAGTAAAGTCTGCCACAAGTGCCATACATAGCGGTAGATTTAATGGTCTGCCGTGGTCCGTGCCACACCCCCACCCCACGGGGGGAACCTGCCCATGATCGCAATGGCTGCCCTGCAGCAACTTAATGCTGGGAGCAGTATTAATTGTTTTGAAGTGAGACTTCTGCCCCTTTATCAGGAGGAAGTTCTGCCTTAGAGAGTTGCCGGCCAATCGGATGGCCAACATCTTTGTAGCCCCTGCAGCACCGGTGGGAGTGCTGGCCACTGCTGGGACTACAGGCAGTCCTACCACACCAAGAAGCCCAGCTAAGTCTGGGGTAAAGGTCTGGCGAGGGTGTGGCGAAGGAGGTGGAGGGGCCGGGTTCAAGAGGCCAGGGGGGAGGGCGAAAGGGGGGAAGACCTTGGGGTGGACGGTGCCTCTGATTGGCTCAGGAGGCATGCAAAGGAGGTCACCCCCACCTTTCCTGACACCCTTGCCACATGGTGTGGCTCCCCCTCTCCTCCCCCGCTGAGGGCAAAGTACCGGCTCTGACAGGGTGAAGCCCTTAAGTGGTCATTAATTGGCCACTTAATGGCCTTAATAGGCCCAAGAGCAGGTGGGCCACCCGATGTCACCCCTTCTCCCAGTAAAATTCCAGACAGGGCAAGACAGGTGGGTAGGTTACAGAAAGGCCACCCACTGGATTTTACATGTCCCCCCGCCTTTAAACCCTACAGTGAGGGAATTGTAAAATTCAGCCCATGAAGTTGTCCCTTTCCGATGGTGCAGAATGGTTTATGTTGATAAAAGCAAAATACTGTGGATACTGGAAATCTGAAACAAAAACAGAAAATGCTGGAAAAACTCAGCAGGTCTGACAGCATCTGAGAAGAGAAAAACAGAGTTAACGTTTCGAGTCCGTATGACTCTTCTTCAGAGCTAAAGAGAAGTAAAAATATGATGAAATTTATACTGTTTAAGGGGAGTGGAGCAGGTGAAGCTGGATAGAAGGACAGCGATAGATGGGGGTAAAGGAGAGATTGCCAAAGAAGTCATGAACAAAAGGACAAAGGGGTGTTAATGATAGTGATACTGATGGTGGCATTAAGGTCAGAAAGCAGAATGTGATAATGGCAGGACAAGGGTAAGCACTCTGGAAAGAACAAAATGAACAAGTGACAGATAGCCCTTGTGGGGGTGGGGTGCAGGGAGGGGATGGTGGTGGGAAAAAAGATTGAAAATAGGATAAAAGGTGGGGATAAAACAATGAATGAAAATGAAAATTTAAAAAAAATAAAAATAAGTGGATTATAAATAAAAATGAAAAAAATGAAAATGAATATTGGAAAAAGGGGATAAGAAAGGGGTGAGGATGGAAGAGAGAGTTCATGGTCTGAAGTTGTTGAACTCAATGTTAAGTCTAGAAGGCTGTGAAGTGCCTAATCGGTTACCCTTGTCCAACAGCCCACCTGTTTCTCGTCCGCAAAATCTAGCCACACAGGTTGTCGTGGTGGCAAATTACTGTCCACTGCTGGTGTAACCATTGATCGTCTCGGATAGAGTTTCTGTGGTAAAGTGGAGCGCTATGTACCTTTAAGAGAATGTAGTTTGTTGATCATGTGACTGTAATGACCAATCGATACACAGCAATGGATTCTTGGGTAACTGTAAATGTAGAGCTGGAGGTGACTGAAGAGCACACATTGGGTTAGGGCTCTGTTCTTAGTTCAAGAAACTACCAGTGTTTGTTCAGTTAATCGATCTCTCTGCCTCTATTGTTTCAAGCACCAACTAATGTGTTAATATCAAGGGTGCAGTTTGCATTTGCCGAACAAAGTGAACCTGCTAACCAAAAACAGAGAAGTTTTGCAGTTGCAAAGCCAGCAAAGCCTTCTTTGCTTTATTAGCGCCAGCACACTTGGAACGTTTGACCTAGAAAGGAGAGCACTTGGTGCCACCAATCACCAAAGTCACTCCTTTGAAATCTGCAGATGGGGAAGTACTCACTGACAGGAACAAGCAAATGGCCTGCTGGATGGAGCACTACTCCAAGCCGTATCCACGTGAGATGGATATCTCTCTTTACAGTAATCTATGGATTCAGTTAGAAGCCAAAAACAGTAAAATGCCCTAACTAATTTTGTTCCATGTTAAGTTTTCATGAAACCTTCAGACAAATGCAGCCTTGGACATTTGGGTAAAGATAAGCAGAGTGAGACAGGGAGGGACAGAGAGGTTAAAGTTAATTGTGCATCAGTGAATAAAGTCCATGCAAAGAATAGTGATTAAAAAAAAACAAGTGTCTTTATCCGAAAGCACAAAGCATTCATAACAAGAAGGATGAACTAGCAGGACAAATAGAGAAAAATGGGTTTGATATAATTGCCATTACAAAGACACAATTGCAAAGTGACCAAGGTTGAGGAATAAATATTCTGGGGTACACAACATTTCAAAAAAAGATCAGCGGAACAGAAAAGGAAGAGTGTTAGGCTTGTTAATAAAGGATGACATAGGCAGTCATAAGAAAGGGTTCTGGATCTAAAGATCAGGAAGGGTGGAGATTAGGAATAATATGGGTCAGAAAATGCTGGTGGGGTTAGTTTATATATCCTCAAACTAACTATATCATTTGACAGATCATTAAGCAAGAACTAATATGAGTTCATAATAAAGGCAATGTAATAATTGTGGGGGTCTTTAATCTGAGTATAGACTGGAGAAATCAAATCAACAAAGTTAGTCTGGAAGATAGAATTCTTTCATGACAGCTTCCCAGAACAAGACATTGTGGAACCAGCTAGGGACCATGCTATTTTAGATCAAGTATTGTGTAATAAGGGTAGGTTTCCTTAGTAATCTCGTAATTAAAGGTCCTCTGGGAAAAAGTGATCACATTACAATTGAATTCCATGTTAAGTTGAATATTACTTACCTGAGTTTAAAAAAAGAATCTTAAACTTAGAAAGCCTATTACATAGGAACAGTGGTTGGTGGGCAGGGGGTGGGGGGGGGGGTGGCATATGATAGGCATTGTTTGAGGGAATTCGTGGAGAGCTGACTAAGATTGATTGGGTAAATAGACTAAAGTATATGGTATCAAATAACCAGTAGAAAACATTTAATGAAATGATTAAAAATGTTGAACAAAAATATATTCCACTAGAAAATGAAAACTCAGCAAGAAAGAGCCATCTTTGGCTTATGCTATAACAAGGTCCTTAGCTCATAGTGTGAGAGTTACTAATTTTTAGAGTAGGCATAAATGCTCTTGAAGGGCAGAGAAAGTCTGTGGAACTGTAAAGCTCTGAAGTTATTTTAATCCCCAGCCTTTAATTTTTTTTTTTAAACTGCCTGTATCAATAAGGGGTTAAAAAAACTCAAGCTGTGAAGTTATTTAAATCCACAGCCCTTTAAAAATTAAACAAAAATGCAGTCTGCCTGTGTCAGAGGTTAAAAAAATCACTTTGGCAGTTACAATAGTTGTTTGTTGACATTGCCCTGAGGACTACCATTGTGTCATTATTAATGCTTGGTTACTTTCTGCAACCTATAATTATCCCAGCAGGGGTCCTAAGTTCACAGTTTTATTGATAGCCCAAAGAAGTTATTAAAGGATTAGCTATCTTTGAAGTGGGGTTATGAATACAAGTCTGCTTGCTTTCATAAGGGATTAAATGCTTGAGAGTAATTAAAAGTTTTGAATGAGCTTTCATGAATGTAAGTGTTTTTTTTTTAATATAGAGAAGGCTGTAATAGATATTTAGAACTTTATTTTATTTTATCTCACCATGAGCTCTGCCCATAGCAGATACTGGGTGAATTGGCATGCAAGATGCAAGGGAAAAGGACGGTGCTTAAGTTGGCATTGATGCAGATGTAATTTATTTGGATTTCCAAAAGGTGTTTGATAAGGTACCGCACATAAGGCTACTTAATAAGATAAGAGCCCATAGTGTTGGGAGTAGTATATTAGCACGGATAGAGGATTGGCTAATAGAAGACCGAGAGTCAGGATAAGGGGGGCATTTTCAGGATGGCAACCTGTAACTAGTGGAGTGCCACAGGGATCAGTGCTGGGGTCACAGTTATTTACAATATATATTAATGACTTGGATGAGGGAAATGAATGTACTATCACCAAGTTTGCGGATGAGACAAAAATAAGTGGGGAGGCAAGTGGTGAGGATAACACAACGAGTCTACAGAGGGATATAGATGGGTTAAGCGAGTGGGAAAAACTTGGCAAATGGGATATAACGTGGGAAAATGCGAGGTAATGCACTTTGGCAGGAAGAATAGAAGACCTGAATATTAATTAAATGGAGAAAGACTGCAGAAAGCTGCAGCACAGAGGGATTTGGGGGTCCGTGTGCGTGAATCCCAAAAAGCTAACATACAAGTTCAACAGGTAATAGGGAAGGCAAATGGAATATTCGCCTTTATTTTAAAGGTAATGGAGTATAAAAATAGGGAAGTCTTGCTAAAACTATATAAGGCACTAGTCAGACCACACCTCGAATGAACAGTTTTGGTCCCCTTATCTAAGGAAATATATACTGGCATTGGAGGTAGTCCAGGTAAGGTTCACGAGGTTGATCCTAGGTATGGAGGGATTTTCCTTTGAGGAGAGGTTGAGTAGGTTGGGCCTGTACTCATTGGGCTTTAGAAGAATGAGAGGCGACCTTATTGGAACATATAAGGTTCTTAGGGTGTTTGACAGGGTAGATGCTGAGTGAGGATTGTTTCCCTTTGTGGGAGACTCTAGTACCAGAGGGCATAATCTCAGAGTAAGGGGTCGCCCATTTAAAACAGAGATGAGGGGGAATCTCTTCTCTCAGAGGGTAGTTAATCTGTGAAATTCTTTACTGGAAAGGGCTGCAGAGACTGGGTCATTAAGTATATTCTAGGTTGAGATAGACAGATTTTTAATCAGTAAGGGAATCAGAGGTTATGGGGAAAAGGCAGGGAAGTGGAGTTGAGGATTATCAGATCAGCCATGATCTCATTGAATGGTGGAGCAGACTCGGTGGGCCGAATGGCCTACTTCTGCTCCTATGTCTTATGGTCTGATAGTTTGCATTGGGGATATAAGGGGCCATGGGGGTGGGTAGGGGCAAGAGTTGGCCTGAATGAGATACAGGGAGTAGGTGGGGGGAGTGAAGTTTATAGGGCCTAAAACATGAGCAAACAACTGGGATGGGGTGTCAAAGAAACAAGGTGGGTCTTTTAAACAGCCTACTTCAATACTCAGCAGACCCTGTGGCCACCTCCATTCTGCAGCCATGTGTGGTGGGCCTGAGTCCATCCACCCAATCTCCAGAGATGGGGAAGTTCCCCCCAAGATGGATGCGGCAAGCTGGAAATTTCCTGACTCATACTACCCCCCTTCGGATTGAAAATCATGATCTCGTTGAAACATAGAGTGCTAGATTTTTGCGGAGTCGTGGAGACTCTAAAAACCTTTAAAAATGGCAGATGGGACCCAGATCCAGAAATCCCGCCCCCACGCAAAGCATGAATCGGCTATGCCATTTAAGCTCAATGCACAGGACAAGCAGACACAATTTTCACCAGGAATGGCCTCAATCTGCAATATATGTTCCATGACTTCATGGTGGAGATGTAAATGCTCTTGCAGAGTGGATACGGTATGTAGAACTTTCAAGCTGTCAAGTCATTGAAATCCTCTGCCCTTGAAAATTTGAAAAACAAGCTATCTGCCAGTGTCTGTGAGAGCAAAAAAAAATCTGTTCTAGCAGTTTCAATAGCTGTTGACATAATCCTACATGCTACCATTATAACATTATTACTGCTTGACTGCTTTCCACAATCTATCATTATCTCAGTAGGGTTGTAAGTTCACAGTTTGATTTACAGCACAAAGAGGCTAATTAAAAGATTGGCTATCTTTGATGGTGGGGTTTTAAATACAAATATTTGTTTTGTTAGGGGATTTAGTACTTGAGGGGATTTAAATATATTGAATGGGGGGTTTCATGTATGGGACTTTTTTATACAGTGAAGTCTGTAATAGATATTTGGAGCTTTATTTTATTTCATCTCAGCATGCCTCCTGAGGACTGCTTATGGTGGATACTGGGTGTTTTGGCATGCAGTGTGTAATGGCAAAGGATGGTGGGTGGGGGCATGAGTTGGCATCAGTTGGCACTGAGTTGGCATAGGGGCATTAAGAGGCCGGCGGGGGGAGGGGGGTGGGCCATGGTTTGGGATAGATTGGCATGGATGGGTATGGGCAGTGGGTGCAGGGGTGAGGGGGTGTGAGGGTGGAGGCTTGAGACCTCAATATTTAACAAAACAACTGAGACCAAGTCCTAGAGAACAAAAACAGAAACAGAAATACCTGGAAAAACTCAGCAGGTCTGGCAGCATCGGCGGAGAAGAGCACAGTTGACCTTTCGAGTCCTTATGACCATTCAACTGAACTAAGTAAAAATAGGAAAGGGGTGAAATATAAGCTGGTTTAAGGGGGTGGGGGGGGGGGGGGGGGGGGCGGGGTGGTTGTTGGGACAAGCAGCCAGTAATAGGAGGAGATAACCAAAAGATGTCACAGGCAAAAGAACATAGAGGTGTTGAAGGTGGTGATATTATCTAAAGGAATGTGCTAATTAAGAGTAGAGAGCAGGACTAGCAAGGTACAGATAGCTCTAGTGGGGCTGGGGTGAAATAATACTAAAAGGGCATAAAAGGTATAGATAAACAATGGGTGGAAATACATTTAAAAATAATGGAAATAGGTGGGAAAAGTAGAATCTATATAAATTATTGGAAAAAACAAAAAGGAGGGGGAAGAAACGGAAAGGGGATGGGGATGGAGGAGAGAGTTCAAAATCTAAAATTGTTGAACTCAATATTCAGTCCGGAAGGCTGTAAAGTGCCTAGTCGGAAGATGAGGTGCTGTTCCTCCAATTTGCGTTGAGCTTCACTGGAACAATGCAGCAAGCCAAGGACAGACATGTGGGCAAGACAGCAGGGTGGAGTGTTGAAATGGCAAGCGACAGGGAGGTCTGGGTAATGCTTGCGGACAGACCGAAGGTGTTCTGCAAAGCGGTCACCCAGTCTGCGTTTGGTCTCTCCAATGTAGAGGAAACTGCATTGGGAGCAACAAATGCAGTAGACTAAGTTGAGGGAAGTGCAAGTGAAATGTGGCTTAACTTGAAAGGAGTGTTTGGGCCCTTGGATGGTGAGGAGAGGAAGTGAAGGGGCAGGTGTTGCATCATCTGCGTTTGCATGGGAAGGTGTCGTGGGAGGGGGTTGAGGATTAGGGGGTGATGGAGGAGTAGACCAGGGTGTCACGGAGGGAATGATCCCTACGGAATGCCAGGGGGGGTGAAGGGAAGATGTGTTTGGTGGTGGCATCATGCTGGAGTTGGCGGAAATGGCGGAGGATGATCCTTTGAATGCGGAGGCTGGTGGGGGGATCAGTGAGGACAAGGGGGACCCTATCATGTTTCTGGGAGGGAGGAGAAGGCGTGAGGGCGGATGCGCGGGAGATGGGCCGGACACGGTTGAGGGCCCTGTCAACTACCGTGGGTGGAAAACCTCGGTTAAGGAAGAAGGAGGATATGTCAGAGGAACTATTTTTGAAAGTAGTATCATCAGAACAGATGCGACGGAGGCAAAGGAACTAAGAGAATGGGATGGAGTTCTTACAGGAAGCGGAGTGTGAGGAGCTGTAGTCGAGGTAGCTGTGGGAGTCGGTAGGCTTGTAATGGATATTGGTGGACAGTCTATCACCAGAAATTGAGACAGAGAGGTCAAGGAAAGGAAGGGAAGTGTCAGAGATGGACCATGTGAAAATGATGGAGGGGTGGAGATTGGAAGCAAAATTAATAAATTTTTCCAGGTCCCAACGAGAGTATGAAGCAACACCGAAGTAATCATCGATGTACCGGAGAAAGAGTTGTGGGAGGGGGCCGGAGTAGGACTGGAACAAGGAATGTTCCACATACCCCATAAAGAGACAGGCATAGCTGGGGCCCATGCAGGTACCCATAGCCACGCCTTTTATTTGGAGGAAGTGAGAGGAGTTAAAGGAGAAATTGTTCAGTGTGAGAACAAGTTCAGCCAGACGGAGGAGAGTAGTGCTGGATGGGGATTGTTCAGGCCTCTGTTCGAGGAAGAAGCAGAGAGCCCTCAGACCATCCTGGTGGGGGATGGAGGTATAGAGGGATTGGACGTCCATGGTGAAGAGGAGGCGGTAGGGGCCAGGGAACTGGAAATTGTTGATGTGACGTAAGGTGTCAGAGGAATCACAGATGTAGGTAGATTTCCAGCATCCACAGTTTTTTGTTTTTATCCAAGCCCTAGAGAAGTGGGCAAGCTTTTTAAACTACCCACCTTGACACTCAGCAGCCACTGTGGCTGCCTCTGATCTGCATCCAGGGGAGGCAGGCCCCTGCCCCTGCTGCCCCAAAGCAAAAATTGTACGATTTGGCGCACTTTTTCTCCGAGATGCGTGTGATGCGTGAGATGGGAAATTTCCCGACTTTGGTTATCTGCCTCAGGAGAGAAAATCTGCCCCATAATGTTTTAGGGCACTTGACAAGTTGAACCTTTTTAAAAATTTATTTACGGGATGTGGGCATCGCTGGCTAGGCCAGTATTTATTGCCCATCCCTACTTGCCCTTCAGAAGGTGATGGTGAGCTGCCTTGTTAAAGTGCTGCAGTCCACGTATTGTAGGTACACCCATAGTGCTGTTCGGAAGGGAGTTCCAGGATTTTGACCCAGAGGCAATGAAGGAACGGCAATATATTTCCAGGTCCAAAATGCTGTTTCCCAGATGGAGAGTCTAGATCTAGGGTCATTATCAGGATAAGGCATAGGCCATTTAGGACTGAAATAAGGAGAAATTTCTTCACTCAGAGAGTTGTGAATCTTTGGAATTCTCTACACCAGAGGGCAATGGATAGTTTGATGTGGAGTAAATTAAAGGTGGAGATTGCTAGATTTTTGGGCACTAAAGAAATCAAGGGATGTGGGCAAAGGATAGAAAAGCGGAATTGAGGCACATCAGTTATGATTTTTTTGAATGGCCGAACAGGCATGAGGGGCATAGCCTACTTCTGCACTTATTTCATATGTTCTTAAAAAAAATGTGAGTGCCACTATCTGAGAAAAAGCTGTAGTTGTGGACAGGCATCAGGTGTAAGAACTCCCTGTAGGTCTTTCAGCCTGAGAAAAAGTATTCCAAGTGGGATACCGCAGCTGCTAGCTAGTTTCCCCCAGACACTCTGATATATTTTCCTCAGCATGTAATGTTAAAGAAGGTTTATTTTACTAAACTGACTTTGGTTTATAAAATTTACCAAATTAATTTTCCTTTAAGGTGGCAAATAGCTGAAAATAAATTCCACTGTCTGGAATAAACAACCTACAGTAACCATTGAACCCAGAGGTAGCTTAATAGAAAAGTAAAAATGGTCCACATTTAGGACACAAAGGGCAGAATTTTCTTCCTGTCGGGCGGGCGGGGAGCGGATCCCCGCCGGAGAAGGGGGCCACACCGCCATTTTACATGGGTGGGCTAATTAAGGCCCGCCCAGCGTTACCTCCGGCGGGAAGCGCTATGCGCTTCCTGTGCGGGCGGGGGGGATTCCCCAAAAGCGAGAGTGCGCTCTTGCGCGATTGCGCACGAAAGAGCGCACACCTCCCTGAGGCAAAGTGCAGTCTCAGGGAGATCGCTTCCACTTTGAAAAAGATTAAAAATAGGAAAAAAAAATCCCTAACATGTGCCCCTCATGTGACAATGTCACATGAGATGGGACATGTTCATAATTTACACTATAACTTTATTAAACTTTTTAAAACCCTGCATGAAACCGTATCCCGCCGGTGGATGAGGTTTCATGTTTTTTCTATTTGCCACCGGGGCTCCTGGCCTGTCCGCCAACCTTAAGGTTGGACGGGCAGGTCCTTTAATTGTTTAAATGATCCTGTCAATGGCCTCAATTGGCCATCGATAGGTTGGCGGGCCCGCAGCTGATTTTGCTGTGCTACCACCTTCCTGAAAATTTAAATGGGGCGGGATGATGTCGGCGGTTCCGCCCGACGTCATCCCACATCATCTTCCGCATCGGCGAGTGGGCCCCGCCCCCTGCTCGCCGACGGCAAAATTTTGCCCAAAGTTTATTGTAACACCTTGATTGTGAGTACCCTGCATTTTCGCATTGGCCTTGAGAAATTAAGGGCATAGCCTTTCCTATCAGTACGTTCTACTGGTCACCCTGCCAGACAAGATGAAAGCCATATTAACAGAGCTCAGGGATCAAATTTATCAGAAGCAAGCTGGTTGAACCTGCCAAAATGGGAGTAACTACAGTCACTGCTAGACTATGAAGTTATTTTCCTTCTGGAGCCTTGCTGACTTAAGTGCTTGTAATTTTTGCATCAAAACTTAGAACTCATATAAAAAGGAGTTTTGCCTGCTTTCAAAGGTAATAGGTCAAGATGGGCATCTTATGAGCCAGAATTCAAAAGTTTTCAGATGGAACAGTGCATTCTGAAGTCTGTCAACATTTTTTTTTGCCTAAGAAGGGTCTTTCTCAGAGATTGGGATCTTCAAACATTTTAGCTTTTGGTTTCCAAGAAAGCCTGATATTTTAATTCAGAAATCTATGTGAAATCTTTGACTGCTGATTTTATTCCTAGATTTAAAGATGTCACCAATGGAATGTCCTTGTAGATTTGAACTCAGACTCAGTCAGAGCGCTGAGCAACGGCAATGCTTCAAAATAAGTTTGATTCATCTGTCTAGAAATTCAGTGGTGTCATATCTGTTTCTTGGGCACTAAATAGGTGCTTCAGCCTCCAAGGTGACAGCTAGGAAGTGCATGTTCTTTATGAACAAGAAGGGCACAGCTGCCATATTGATATAGGCAAAGAAAAAGACATTCAGGATCCTATCTGAAACAGGATCTTTGCATATGCAAATAAGTGGCCTAACATCTGAGGCCCTCTGAGCAAAACTGGGTTGCACTGGATGTGGTTGGTACTGCTGGCCCCAAAGAATTCCTAGGCCACTAGATTTGTTAAGGTGCCAGTATTAATTGGAAAATAGCCTTTGCGTATCATTTTCCGAATTTTTTCAATGCTTTTTTTTCCTGAAATTGGACTGTTGTCCTACATGGAGTTTCCTCAATTTTAATCTTAATATGGAAAACAAGAAAAAGTATGAGATTTTAACTCACTCAAAACTCATTCATTTACACAGTGGGCAGAATATTGCCGTTGGTGTGTGGGGGCGGGCATGACACGCCGATGCGCAAAATGATGTGCGATGACAATGGGCATGCGTCCTGACGTCATCGTGCATCATTTAGATATTTTGTTCAGCGGTTGTGAACTGTCAACGGCCTATTGAAGCCATTAAAAAACCAATTAAGGTTGTTAGCAACACTGCCCAACCAACCTTGGAGCAGGCGAAGAGCCCAAGCGGCCTTCGCATTTTTCAGGAAACCCCATCCACGGGCAGGATGAGGTTTCCTGAAGGTTTTATTAAATAATTAATTAAATGTTGTTAAATTCACAAACATGTCCCAGCACATGTGACACAGTCAAATGATGGGACATGTCTAAATAATTTTTTTCCTCCTTTATTAAAAAGTTTTACTATCAACTTAATCTGCCTGAGGCAGCTCCACGACTCAGGGAGATTTCTGCGCTCTTTCACACGCACGCATATAAGAGCGCAGGCCCCAACTCTCCCTCCTCCCTTCACCCGCACAGGTAACGCTGAGCGCTACCGGCCCCTCCTTACGCTCGTTAAGGCCCGCCCATGTAAAATGGCAGTGCGCAGCCAATCGCAGGCAGTGATCAGCTCTGCGCCTGCCCCCGCCTGCTCCCGCCCAGCCCACCCAACTATTCAGCCCAATTTTAAAATCAAGCCCCATGTATCTAACATATCAAGCAAAGAAATGTTATAGCTGTTCACAGCACATAAGATTTTTCCTGTGGGCAAAGAATGACATTCAGGACTGATGTTAATAGAGTTGGAAAGACCACTGGGTTAAAATTATTCCAAATACTAAAAAGCTCTTAAAGTGACAATGCTGCTGGGTACTTTTTACCTGTTGGAAGCTGACTGATCCATTTCATCTTGAGGTTGAAAAAATTGGAATTCCTAATTGCAATACAACAACTAGAAATAATTATATTTTAAAAATAAACTTAATACAATGCCCATCTAAAATGATTATACCCTTATTCAATAACGTTCAAAAGAGATGCATTTTTAATAGCGACCATTTTTCATTCTGCATAGCTAAAGATAATGAGTAGCAGCAGCTAAATGCCATTTATGAATAGTTTGGTCAACAGAGGGAGATGGGCAGTAACAGCTCATGGCTTTTCATTTATCACTCTATTACCTTTGATTTATTGATTAATGATACATAGAAACAAGTTCCACGATCACTTTGCAAAATCTCTATTTCAAGTCACACTAGCAACCTCAACAGCTGTTCAATGGATTTGCAGTTATTTCTTATGAAAACTGCAAGACTACAACAAAAATAGCATGAAAGGGGTAGTTTTCCAGCTACACACTTTCAGTGACAAGCCACAGCTGCTGAAAGCACACATTGCAAATTCAGCAGCCTGCTGCATGTTATTTATAGACTGTTAAAATAAATGGTCAGAAGACAGCACTGGCTCAAAATTCTAGTGTGTGCTCCATCTGGACAGTGTACTAAAAAAAAACAAATAAACAGATGTTTACTTTCATATCCCTCATCCCGATCAGACTCCCTGTCCACAACCTGTTGTTGATCTATAGTGGCTTCATCCTCCTTTGGTTGAATATGCTGCGCCTGTGTGGCATCCTGGCTTCACACACATGCAAACTGTTCAAATTGAAATACAGAAGATTGATCTTAGGCCCTCATTATCAGTCATACAACACCCTTCATGTCACAAAGATTGAAACTCGATAAACAGCATGAGTTAATATTTGTGCATAAGGGATTTTCCAAATTTAGTAATGTTCCCAATTTTAGAACTGGTTACCAACCTCACCCCCAGAGGAATCAACGCAATCAGGAGTTCCTTCAAATTCATCCCCATTAGATAGAGGACAGAAAGGTACTGATGTAGTCCTATTCCTTGCTTGGTTCAGGTCCTCATGTGTACTTCAGTGTCTATAATGTGGGAATGATGCATTGGTTTGTAATTTTAATATAACTCTAATTCAATATTCCTTCTTTCAATATCCCATCCACCACTTCCCTGTTACCTGCTAAATTTGTTTGTCTATTTTTGATATTACATGATTGTTACTTATTTGCCTGTTTTTAACTTGATTACTTAGTCTATATATGAATTTCTTGATGTGAATCACACTACAATTCAATCTTTCGGCTATGAATCTGTTTCTTGAATAAAATATCATTATTATTATTATTCTTATTATGTGGGAGTACAGTCAAGATGTGGGAATTTTAGATGGCCTTGGCCCTCCCCAGCTGAGCCATCCTGCACTTGGCCGGTTTTCCCCATAGCCCTTTTATTGCCGTTGGGCCGATAATTAGTTTGAGGGGGACTTTTGCCCCCACCTGGGAGAAAGTCCTGCCTACCAGAGCTGTTGGTCATTCAAGTAGCTGGCAGGTCTCTAGTCCCAGCAGTACTGCGGGGAGCGGTGGCCATTGCTGAGACTGCAGACTGCCCCCGAGAAAGAGACACCATGGAACCAGACTTAAAAGTAAGCCTGGGGTTTTGCTGGGAGATTGGGGGGCCAGGGTCATCAGGGCAGGGGGCAAACATGCAGGGCAGAGACTACCTTTGAGGAGGGATGTCTTCGTTGGGCTCAGGGTGTCCAGACATTAGGGACCTCATCCTCTCAGCCCACAAAAAGGATGCCAGACTTCATGTAAGATCCCAGCGGCAGTTGGAGGAGGCCCTTAAGTGGCTACTTAATTAATTAGCCACTTAAGGGCCTCAAATTGCCCAAGCATGGCACTGCCATCATGTCGCCCAATTTTATACCACCACCTGCCAACCTGCAACTCCTCCCTACACCCCCCCAACCCATGGAGTTGTAAAATTCCAGCCAGATTTTCAATACTGCCTCTGTCGGCAATCCATTCCAGTCATCATTATCTGTGTAAAGTCAATATTTCTGATCTGTGTGCTCATCTTCTTTATTCTAAATGTCACCACATATCCCACCACAGTCATTCGTGGGGCTAAGGTGAACAGTTCCTTAAAGATCAATTTGTTAAGATCACCAATACCTTCAAAAGATCTCCTTTCAGCTTTCTCTAATAAACTCATCTTCTGCCAGCTCTCATTGTAACTCAGGAGTCTAATGCCACACATTGAACAGGTAGTCCTTTCCTGCATCCTATCTGGTGTCACACTATGCGCTGAATTTTCCCAGAATTGCACTAAGTGCGGTAGTGGGTGGATAAAATCGAGTCCCATCCGCCGATGAAAATGGCGGGTTTTCGCGCCGTATCGTCCCGAGCCCGCCTCATTATTTATTCACTCCAATGAAACACACCATTTCTCATTTGTCCGCATGCCATCACCCCACTGTTGCATCACAGCAGCCACGATCTTTAAAATGCAGCCATCAGCAAAGCGCTCATTGCCACCAGCTCGCCACCGCTGCCTGGGAGACATGATCAGCAAAGGCAAAAAGACTGCAGCCCCCCCGCTTCAACAACGGGTCGCTTGAGCAACTGCTGGATGCCATGGAGGCATGCCAGGATGTGCTGTACCCCTGCTCTGGCCGCAGGATGGGCTGCAATGTCACCAACCTGGCTTGGGAGGAGGTGGCAGCGGTGGTCAGCGTGAACGCCCTGCAGAGGAGGACAGCCACCCAGTGCCACAAAAGGATGAATGATCCGCTCTGTTCCATCAGGGTAAGTCACTCTTTCCATCACTCCCAACTGTCACGCTCACAAACCCATCACACATCCACAGGGCCCTCACTCACTGCCAGTGCAAAGGACATCACCATTCACTCTTTCACACACGCTGTCATTGTCCTCATCCCGTCCATGGGACCAGTCACCATCCGCACATGCCAGGCATACTTATCATCTGGCACGGCAGACGTCCTGATACACTCTCCCCATCTCTATCCATGCAGGACAAATTGGCTCACAACAGGAGGGAAAGGTCGCAGGCAGGTGGAGGGATGCTGGAATTCAAAGTTCTGACAGAATTTGAAAACAGAGTCATCCAGCTGGCCGGTGATGACCGGGACCATTCCTGTGCTGACGGTGAGGTCGGCGCTGCTCTACCAAGTGAGGATCCAGCAGTGTAACATCCATCTGGCAACCATGTCATGAGTGACATGTCCTCTTTCACAGGCCACTGCCATGCACTAATTATCTCCCCTTGCTTTCGCAGGCACATCTGAGAAGCAGAGGATGGAGTCCATGGGCAGAATTTTGCCCTTAGATGGCGAGTGGGCCCCACCGGCTCGGTGACGGGCGGACAGCCGACCCCTGCCACCGAAACGCGGCCCACCGCCATTTTGAGTGAGCGGGCCAATTAAGGCCCACCCAGCAGCCTGACTGACAGGAAGCGCTATGCGCTTCCTGTGCGGGGGGTGGGGGAGGGATTCACCATCTGGCAAAGTCCTATCTCAGGGAGATTACTGACAGGTAAGAAAAGTCAAAAAAGGAAAAAGTTAAAAAATTATTGACACGTCCCCCTCATGTGACAATGTCACACGAGATGGGACATGTTAATAAAAATGACATAAATTTTATTAGACTTTTTAAAAATGGACATGAAACCTCATCCCGCCAGTGGATGAGGTTTCATGCTTTGTCAGAAGTCCGCTGGGGCTCCTGGCCTGCCCACCAACCTTAAGGTTGGACGGGCAGGTCTTTAATTATCTTAATGAGCCTGTCAATGGCCTCAATTGGCCATTGACAGGTCGGAGGGCGGACAGCTGATTTTGCTGTCTGCCCGCCTTCCTAAAAATTTAAAGGGACTGGGATGACTTCAGGGATTCCTCCCAACGTTATCCATGTCATTTTCCCCTCGGCGAGCAGGCCCCGCCCCCAAATCACCGATGGGAAAATTCAGGCCCATGACCCAGAGCCTCCAAGCAAGCTGCGAAGAAACCTCTGATGAGGAAGCTGAAGGCACCCTCCCTGAAGTCCCGTCACAGTGCTCACCCAGCGCAGAAACACATACCTCGATGGGACCTAGCTTTAGAGAAGCCTCAGGATCACAATCTGGTGAGCAATTGCACTTTCTAATCCACAGCAGGAGGAGGCAGGGTTGTCCCAGGTCCTTGGCACTCGGACGACTGCTGGAGGCCAGAACATTGCCGAGTCCGAGTCAGATGACGAGCCTCTGGACTCGGTCATGTCACAGTTGCTGGAGCTTAAAGGCAAGTTAGGGAACATCAGGAAGGGATGGCCGCTGCACTCCTCAGATTACAAGGCACAATGGAGGAGTCCGTCCGTCTTCAGGCTGAGGTGATAGCGCCGGCATTGCAATGCACAGAGGTCAACACTGGCAGGATGATGGCCGCCATGGAGACCTTGGTCCAGAACGTCACTCCTGCACTGCTGCGTGGGCTTAACTCCATCGCTGATGCCATAGTTGGCCTCCAACAATGTGTACGTGAGAGGGGTGCTGGGCAGCTTGATCTCACTCCAGTTACCCCTTCCACTCATCGAGTCAGCCAGGGGCCCTCGGGCACCAATAGGGAGGAGGATCAGCAGGTGCACGCTCCGCGGCCATCCACCCAGATGACTCTGGGAGTGACTGGCCTATCTGACTCCCCTCTTCCTGTGACCTCTGCAGGTCCAGCTTCACAGGCCGAGACGGGTGCCACTGCCACACAGCAGGCAGGGAGCCTCCAAGTCTCAGCCCTCCAGAGGACACCCGCTGAAGTCATCACAGACAGGGCATCACAGTCAGCAGGCTGCTGCCACCTCTGCTGTGGATGTCCGGGGAGCACCAAGATGTAATGGCAAGGTTAGGAAAGTTAAGGAGTATTAGTTGCACAGCCTGGGCACTGGTGTTAATCACTTGTACATGCTGTTCACTGTTGTCAGTAGACTCCCAAGAATGTCTCCCTGCCTATGGCTCTTCTTTCTGATGAGCAGTGTTCTTGTTACTCAGATGTGAAACCTTTCTGCACAAGATAAAAGGCAGGTGTCTCAGTCCCAGGCCTCTTCCCTGTGCTCTGTGTGGCCTTCAGACCACAGTGATGTCCAGCCTCACACTCCCCAGAAACATTACTGATACCTGCACCTCGGCAGTGCTGGACATTGCTGCCAGAATGTAGTGGGCAGGCACCACAGAGTTCTCTCATATTCTCTGTGTGCTCTCAGCACCTTCAAGGTGGGACTGGCCCTCATCGCATTTGCATCTGCGACCAGTGATGCTCCTGAAGGCCGAGGTGCTGAACGTGGACACTCATCAGATGCATCTGAAGTTTCATGCCTGCTTCTGAGATGACCCTGATCATGGAGCGCAAGCGAACTGCCCTCGGCCAGACAGGAGTCAGACATTCTCAGAGGCCATGTGAAGATCTATGGAGTGTCTTCACTGTATGTTGTCATCATGCTCTTGCGATCGAGCGACTATTAGGGCCTCCACAGCATCTCCATGTCAGGAGCATTCTCACAGAGGGTCTTGGTGCTCCAATAAGCCAGACTGGAGTCAAACGTTCACAACTGTGATGTGAGGAACTACGGGGACACCTCACTGCATGTCGTCATCATCCACCACAAATCTGGCAACTATGAGGGCCACCCGAGTGCACTTGCCTCGTCTAGCCAGTCTGTGAGCCTCGTGCCCATCGTCATCACCACTGAGGACCCCCTTGCCCTCATCCCCATCAGCGTTCTCCTCATCGGAGGAGACATGCAGCTCCTCCATCTCCTCCTCAGCCAGCTCCTCAATCCATTGTAGCGCCAGGTTGTAAGGGGCGCAGCAGACAACGACGATGAGTGACACCCTCTGCAGACTGTATTGCAGGTCTCCACCAGACCGGTCCAGGCACTGGAACCGCATCTTCAGCATCCTGATGGTCTGCTCCACCAATTACGAGTCGCTGCATGAGCCTCATCATAGCGTTGCTCTGCTGCAGTCTCAGGCCGCTGTATGGATGTCATCAGCCATGGCCTCTGTGGGTAGCCCTTGTCCCTAAGGAGCCAACTCTGCAGCCTTTGTGGACCCTGGAAGACTGCAGGGATCTGCGAGCAACTCAGGATGTAGGTATCGTGCACACACCCGGGAAACCATGCGCATACCTGTAGGATGCATTTCTGGTGGTCGCATACTAGCTGCACGTTCAGTGAGCGGAAACCCTTGCAGTTGATGAAGTTCACTGAGCGTAGCGACGGAGAACTGCGCGCCACATGAGTGCAGCAAATCGCATCCTGCACCTGTGGGAATCCCGAGATCAGGACGAATCCAATGGCCCTTGCATCCTGGCTGTCCTGGTCCCGGGTGAAATGCACAAAGTTGTGTGCCATGAAGAAGATGGCATCCGTGACCTCATGGATGCATTTGTGGGTGGCAGATTGTGAAATCCCCACCTGTGGAGCCCTGAAAGGAGCCATTGGCATAGAAATTGAGTGCTGCGG
Source organism: Cetorhinus maximus (assembly GCF_964194155.1). NCBI lineage: Eukaryota > Metazoa > Chordata > Chondrichthyes > Lamniformes > Cetorhinidae > Cetorhinus > Cetorhinus maximus. The sequence continues at coordinate 16,686,112 of NC_135889.1, forward strand.
TCACTTTCACAGCCACTGGCAGTGGATTCCCTCCATGTCCCCTTGGCACCAAGTCCTTCACTAAGTGGCAGATGTGAGCGCAGGCCCCGACTCTCCCTCCTCCTCCCGTCCGCACAGGGACTGCTCAGCGCTTTCGGGTGCGCGTCACACTTCCGGTTGCACGCACGCCCGTGCCTGCTCCCGTCCATCCCGCCCGACGGGGATAAAATTCTCCCCTAAGTCTCGGGACTGGAAGACAAGGTAAATTTCAGGGATTCCAGGGCGGGGAGGGTAGGGAAGGCCTAGGGGGTGGGGGTTGATAGCAAAGGGGGTGATTAGGGTGTCAAGGTGGGGGGAGGGGTGCTTGCAGAGAGGATGGTCCAGTGGCCACCGGACCTTTGGGGTTGGGGTTGGGGGGGTGGGGGCGGGGGCACATGCAGTCAAAAGGGAGCTTCTGATGGAGGCGCACCTCCCCCCCCCCCCCCCCCCCCCCCCCACCCCCACCAACTGCCTTTCTGCTCGAGATTTAACCCCGCTCTTTTTTGGGCTTCCCCCACGCCAGGTAAATCCTCCTGCCAGCCTAAAAATTAAGGCTGGGCAGAAAACAGCCCTCATAATTGGCCACTTAAGGGCCTCAACTGGGGCAAGGGCAGGCATATCGTCTGAGGCCTTGCCCGCCCCAGTGTAAAATTGTTGTGAGGTCGCAGTGGGCAGGAACCCAGCAGAAATCCCGTTCCTTCAATTTCGCACTCCCCCACCACCTAAAAACCCTTGGCGGGGGTGTGTGAAATTTAGGTCTATGACCTCTTGTCCAGCATCTCCAGCTAAAGAAAACAGACAATTAAGTACTTTTAAAGTGTAGTCACTGTTGCAATGCATGAAATGCAGCAGCCAATTTCCACAGCAAGGTCCCAAAAACATGTGATAATGACCAGATAAAATCTTTGGCACGCAGCCTAATTAAATATTTAAATAAGGTACCCGGCTCACTCGGCCCCATCCTGCCTCTGTTAAAACCAATGAACAAGTTCAAGGCAAGTTGGGCTCGAGTTTGTAACTTCTTAAACTTTAACTTCCCATCTAAACCCATCTGTTTTAGGGGGTTTGTCTATGCACTTCCCTTTATCTACAAACTTCAGTGACTCTTAAAAAAAGCCAGGGGTAGAATTCTGCCCTTGGCGTGCAGGTTTGGCGGGGGCGGACAGGGGCGGTCAGGAAGCCGACCACCCCCCGCAATCGGCAACGCACCACGATTTCACGCTGGCGGGCCAATTAAAGCCCACCTAGCGTGATACGCGAGCTGCAATGCTGAGTGCTGCCTCTGTGGGTGGGGGGAGGAGGGTGAGCAAGCCTAGCGCGAACTTCGCAGGCAGGATATTCCCCTCAGTGATTTGGGGGCGGGCCCGCTCGCCGAGGGGAAAATGACGTGGGATGACATTGGGAGGAATCCCCGAAGTCATCCCGGTCCCTTTAAATTTTTAGCTTAAGGCTGGTGGGCAGGCCAGGAACCCCAGTGGGCTTCTGATTATTCACGAAACTTCATCCACTGGCGGGATGAGGTTTCATGTCCGTTTTTTAAACATTTAATAAATTTTATGTGTTTATTATTAACATGTCCCATCTCGTGTGACATTGTCACATGAGGGGGACATGTTAATAATTTCAATATTTATCTATTTTTAGACTTTACTTACCT